>NC_040101.1:3015000-3315000 GCF_003369695.1 Bos indicus x Bos taurus | reverse complement strand
GACCTAGACTTCCGGCCTCCAGACTGTTAGAGAATAAATTCTTGCTCTGTTAAGCCACCCAGTTCATGATAATCTGTTGTAGCAGGCACAGGAGGCTCTTACGGAGGCCACGATATAAACAGTTTTACAAAAAGGTAGAACTCAGTGCCCTGCAGGCTGTTGCCAAGAATGGAGAGAATGCTCCAGGTCTGCCCACTTTGAGTTGGCAAGATGCCTTGCTGCAGGGCCAGAAATAAACGCACACCCCTCTGAGAAACCCCAGCACCTCCCAGTTCATGGGCCAGAGAAGCTGAAGCTACCCTGTGGGAAAGAACAGAAAGCCAGCACCTTCTGCTGTGGTTTTCAGCACAATACAGAGAGTCCTTTGCCCACAATCCCCTCCAGCATTCCTCACCCCACTGCAGCCTCACTCTAGCTTGGCTTTTTCTCCGGAGAACTCAAAGTGATGTCAGGATGTCTGCATCAGACTCTTCAGAATTTAGAGAATGAAGCATCCAGCTCATTATGAAGAGGGAAACCACACAATCAACCATCTAAATGAAGACAGCATGTGAACAGGAGCCCCACAAATACATAAGCCAGGGCACAGGGTCACCTTCACACAGACAGCACTTCTCAAACTTCCACGGTTCATGCAGATCACCTGGAAATCTTGTTAAAAAGGCAGGATCTTGTTCAGGAGGCATGGGGAGTGGCCTGCAGAGGCTGCTACCATCCCCCACCCCACCCCTAGACCTCATCTCGAGCAGTAGGACAGCAGGACACTTCCACTTGTGCCCACAGAACAAATTCAAAATGTGTGCATTCAGTGAATGAAATGTCAGAGAAGAAGACCCGCAGAGTGAAACCCCAGAGCCAGTGTGGCAGGGGAGTTCCAGGGATGGATTCCTGCAAAGGTGTTTACATTCACATGTTTTCTCCCAAAAGCTGGACAAAGAAGTAAAAATGATCATCAGGATTATAGCAATGAAAGTGTCAAAATTAGACTCTGTTTTTCCTACAGAAAGAACTTGAATATGAAACTCTACTTGGAAGACAGATTTGCCTCAAGAGATCGTATTGCCAACCTCTGATGGATCATCAAAAAAGCAAGAGAGTTCCGGAAAAACAACTATTTCTGCTTGATTGACTATGCCAAAGCCTTTGACTGTGTGGATCACAATAAACTGTGGAAAATTCTGAAAGAGATGGGAATGCCAGACCACCTGACCTGCCTCTTGAGAAACCTGTATGCAGGTCAAGAAGCAACAGTTAGAACTGGACATGGAACAACAGACTGGTTCCAAATAGGAAAAGGAGTACGTCAAGGCTGTATATTGTCACCCTGCTTATTTAACTTATATGCAGAGTACATCATGAGAAACGCTGGCTGGATGAAGCACAGGCTGGAATCAAGATTGCCGGGAGAAATGTCAATAACCTCAGATATGCAGATGACACCACCTTTATGGCAGAAAGTGAAGAAGTACTAAAGAGCCTCTTGATGAAAGTGAAAGAGGAGAGTGAAAAAGTTGGCTTAAGGCTCAACATTCAGAAAACTAAGATCATGGCATCTGGTCCCATCACTTCATGGCAAATAGATGGGGAAACAGTGGAAACAGTGGCTGACTTTATTTTTCTGGGCTCCAAAATTACTGCAGGTGGTGATTGCAGCCATGAAATTAAAAGACACTTACTCCTTGGGAGGAAAGTTATGACCAACCTAGACAGCATATTGAAAAGCAGAGACATTACTTTGCTAACAAAGGTCCATCTAGTCAAGGCTATGGTTTTTCCACTGGTCATGGATGGATGTGAGAGTTGGACTGTGAAGAAAGCTGAGCACCAAAGAATTGATGCTTTTGATCTGTGGTGTTGGAGAAGACTCTTGAGAGTCCCTTGGAGTGCAAGGAGATCCAACCATCCTAAAGGAGATCAGCCCTGGGTGTTCATTGGAAGGACGATGCTGAAGCTGAAATTCCAATACTCTGGCCACCTGATGTGAAGAGCTGACTCATTTGAAAAGACCCTGATGCTGGGAATGATTGAGGGCAGGAGAAGAAGGGGACAACAGAGGATGAGATGGCTGGATGGCATCACCGACTCAATGGACATGAGTTTGGGTGAATTCCAGGAGTTGGTGATGGACAGGGAGGCCTGGCATGCAGCGATTCATGGGGTCGCAAAGACTTGGATACAACCGAGCAACTGAACTGAACTGAACTGAACTTGAAAGACAAAGTCAACAAGACAAATGTTGAGCAAATAAAGAATGAATACGCCTCTCATGGGCTACGAGTTGCCTGTTGCAAGGAACTAAATAAAAGGGTATGTTAATGCTCCAGACAAAAGCAGAACAGCACAGTCTGCTTGAATTCAAGACAAACACCGGATGAGTGTGAACGGAGCTGAACTACGAGATGGTTGGGGTCGGGGCAGCGTCAGGCTAGGGGGCTCCATACATGGAAGCAGGAAGCAGCATCCAGGAGTTAGACTCCAGCAGCGCAGAAGGGACTACAGAGCTTCATCAAAGGCAGATTAACTGAGCCAAAATCACTGCTGTTGAGGCAGAGGACGGAGTGGGACCTCACCTCTCCTTTTACTCACAAAAGGAAGCTGAAAAGGAGATCAAAATCAAATCTTGCCCCTCTCTGGCTTCATGACTGATCAGCAACACACCCACCACCAGAGCAGAGCGGAAGTTCCAGTGCTGCTAGAGATATGTGTGCAGGCAGCCGCCACAGCACTAGGGAGGGAGCAGAGGAGAGAGAGGATATGACCGCAAGCCACAAACACAAATGCTCCCACTCAGAGAGAGCCCACACACCGAAATTGCAAAACACATACAACAGAGCTCACGCCACAAAAGACAATAATAAAGACAACAGCATGAATTCATTCCAGATACAATGAAGTCCATAGGAGAGCCTAGCAAAAGCCTGAACTATTTTTAAAATGTTAAAGGGATAAATAAAACATCTAATGTATTCATAAACAATTTAAAATTATGAACAAGAGGAATAAATGAAATAAGAATAGATGTAAATGAGACAGAACCAATGATAACATCTTATAAATGAAATATAAAGCCACTAAAAAGTTTTAATTTACCAGATGGGATAAACTATCAAGAATACAGTCCAGAGTCAAAAGAGTAGAATGGAAGACAGAGCTGAGGACCCCACCAAGTGCAGAGAGCGGCAACAATTTGTTTTAATGTTTGAAAACCTGTTATGAAGCAGGGAGAAAAAACCGAGAAGCTCCAATATACAGCAAATTGAAATTCTTAGAATTGAGAATAGGAAAGAAGTGACATTTGAAAACTTAAAATAAATAATGGATAAGAATTTTACAGAATTGGAGAAAGACATAAGTCCTCAGATTGCAAGAGTGTCAGAATAAATAAAAATAATCTATGCCTAGATGGTGTAATGAAATACAGAATATTAAAAATGAGGAGACAACCTCAAAATCTTCAAGAGAAAAAGGGATTGCCTATAAAAGAATGGTAAGTAAATAGCAATAGATTTCTCAGCAGCAACAAGAGATTTCAGAAGGCAATGAAGTAACATCTTTAAAGTAAATGAGGGGAAAGATATAACCTTAAGGGATTTTAAACCAATCAAACTATCAATCAAGACTGAAAACAATGAACCACAAAAACAAACTAGTCATGAAAAAATGGGCAAAGCACTTGACATTTCTCCAAAGAAGAAATACAAACGGACAATTAGCACATGAAAAGATACTCGGTGTCATTAATCACCAGGGAAATGTAAATCGAGACCACAGTGAGACAGTCCTTTACATTCATCAGGATGGTTATTAATTAAAAACAAAAAAAAAAAAACCAGAAATAACAAGTGTTGAGGATGTGGAGAAACAAACACTTGTGCCTTGATGTTGTAAATGGAAAATAGTGCAGCCACTGTGGAAGACCATATGACAGCATCTCAAAAAATTAAACAGCAAAGTACCAGATGACCCAGCAGTTCCCTCCAGAGCGTACACACACCGAACAGAACTGAAAGCAGGGACTTAGATATGTGCACACTCATGTTTATAGCAGCCTTATTAGCAACAGCCAAAAGGCAGAAGCAGTGCAAATGTCAATTGATGTATGAATGGATAAACAAAATTTGGTATATCCATGCAATAGAATATTCAATTCAGTTCAGTTCAGTCACTCAGTCGTGTCCGACTCTTTGCAACCCCATGAACCACAGCACGCCAGGCTTCCCTGTCCATCACCAACTCCCGGAGTCCACCCAAACCAGTGTCCATGGAGTCGGTGATGCCATCCAGCCATCTCACAGAAGCTAAATAAGCAGGGTGACAATACACGGTCTTTATGGACTCCCTTCCCAATTTGAAACCAGTCCACTGTCCACGTCCAGTTCTAACTGTTGCTTCATGACCTGCATACAGATTTCTCAGGAGGCAGTCTTTATTGTGGTCAAAAGAAATAAAATAGAAATACTGTGCAACTCTAGTCTTCATTACAAAAATTTTAGTTAAATATCTTAAAATTTTAAGGATAATCACAAAAAGAATGGTGATACCATCTGTAGCTTAGCAGAGGGGAGAAACTTTCTCATATAACTTTTAATGAACTTTCAAAGTAATGAAAGAAGGAAGGAAAGAACAAAAGACAGAAGGTGGGAGGGAGGGAGGGAGGGAGGAACTGAAAAGAAAGAAACTGTTCCTAACAGAAAATAAAATAAGATGGTAAATATAAGACCAAACATTTTTGTTAATCACAACAAATACTAATGGATTAAATGTACCTATTAAAAGATGTTATCTGATTGGATTTTTAAGAAATCTAGGTATACACCACTTCTGAGAAACACCCATAAGACAAATTCACACAGATAAATTGAAAATAAATAAAAAAGAAAATACACATATATTATCCAAAGGTAAGAGAGTTATATTAATAGAAAATAAAATGCAATTTAAGCCAAAAAAGCATTAAATGCTATAAAAAATAACACTATATCATAGGGAAAAAATTTATCAAGAAGATATCAACAACTATAAACTGTACCCTTCAACAACGTAACTCCAAAACACAGCAAGTCCCAACTGGTAACATCATAAGGATAAATTAATAAACCCACTATTACAATATTTGCAAACCATGAACTACAAATCATAAGGAAGTCCCTTAACCTGACAAAAGACACTTTCTCAACATCTACTACATAAATCACACAAACATCAGATAAGACCAGAAGGTCTCCTTAAAATTGAGGTCAAGACAAGGCTGCTTGCTATACTAGTTACATTTAAATTTTTCTGAACATTCTATCCAATGCAATAAAAAAAAAATTAAGTTTTAGAAACAGCAAAAGAAGAGACAATCGAATAGCCTATTTATCTACAGATAAATATTAGAAACAGTGACCGTTTTGCATGGTTGCTATGCTGTGCTTAGTCGCTCAGTCATATTCGACTCTTTGTGACCCCATGGACAGTAGCCCACCACATGTAACTAGATATCAGATTATGGCAGGCAGAATAATGGTCCCCAAAAATGTCCATCCCTCATTTCCAACACCTGTGGATATGCTACCTTACATGGCAAAAACAACTTTGCAGATATGATTAAGATTAAAGACCTGGAGATGGAGAAATGATCCTGGATTATCCAAAGTAG
The DNA here is from genome assembly GCF_003369695.1 of Bos indicus x Bos taurus. Lineage (NCBI taxonomy): Eukaryota > Metazoa > Chordata > Mammalia > Artiodactyla > Bovidae > Bos > Bos indicus x Bos taurus. Next base: position 3,309,359 of record NC_040101.1, on the reverse strand, counting down.
GCCCAATCTAATCCCATGGTCCTTAAAAGTGGAGATGTGATAACTGAAGGAAGGTCAGAGAGATGTAATACTGCTTCCATTTGAAGAGATGTAAGACCGTATGAAATTAAAAGACGCTTACTCCTTGGAAGGAAAGTTATGACCAACCTAGATAGCATATTCAAAAGCAGAGACATTACTTTGCCAACGAAGGTCCACCTAGTCAAGGCTATGGTTTTTCCTGTGGTCATGTATGGATGTGAGAGTTGGACTGTGAAGAAGGCTGAGCGCCGAAGAATTGATGCTTTTGAACTGTGGTGTTGGAGAAGACTCTTGAGAGTCCCTTGGACTGCAAGGAGATCCAACCAGTCCATTCTGAAGGAGATCAGCCCTGGGATTTCTTTGGAAGGAATGATGCTAAAGCTGAAACTCCAGTACTTTGGCCACCTCATGCGAAGATTTGACTCATTGGAAAAGATTCTGATGCTGGGAGGGATTGAGGGCAGGAGGAGAAGGGGACTGAACTGAACTGAAGACCGTATACCTAGGAATGTGAGTGACCTCCAGAGAGTGGGAAAAGGCAAAGGAAACAGACACGCCCTCAAGCTTCCAGAAAGGAACCCAATCCTACTGACATCTTTAATTTATCCCAGTGAGATCTGTCAACAAAGCTGCACAAAAGTAAATTTATACTGTTTTAAGATTCTACACTTGTGCTATTTTTAAAACAGCAGCAGTAGATAATCATACAAAAATGAAAAAATAAAAGTCAACAGCAAGTCCATCACCAGACAAGCAACTATACAGCATAATTGTTAAAGTTCCCATTCACAGTGACAATATGAAAGGTTTTTAGATCTAAACCTAAAATACACACACACACACACACACGTATATATATATATATATATATATATATGAGAAGAGAACTACATATTATTAAAATATGTAAAACAAGACCAGAATAAATGAGAAGACATATTACAGACATGAATTTGAACATTTTATGTCATAAATATGTCAAATCTGCCAAAAGGAATTTATAAGGTGAATGTAACTACAATACCAACAGGATTTTTTAATATAACTTTACAAGCTTATCTTAAAATTCAAATAATAAAGCAAAGGGTCAAGAACAGTCAAGAGAATGTTGAACAAAATTAACGGTGGGAGAAGATGTCAAGGCTATTATAAAATGACATTAGAGAAGACAAAAAAATTCTTACTATAGAGAAAATGAAAGACTAATGCAACAGAATGAAAGTTAAAAATTATACTCATAGAGAATATTTCTGTTCATATGAAATTTAAAGAAAGGCAAAGCTAAATATTATGTTGTGAAAGGGCACATATACATGTGGAAAACAGTAAAGAAAACCAGAGGATCAACTATCATCAGGATTGGGAGGAAGGAGGGAAGGGGTAAGACCAGGAACATCCTGACATATTGTCAATGTTCTGTGTCATAACCACAGCTGATTGTTTATTATTTCACTTTATTATGCTTTATTATCTTCTTATAATCCTTAATTTTGTGTGTGTGTTTATAGATCCTTCTTCTTTTGGTAAATTTTACAATAAAAATATTTTAATGACGATAGTGAAATGTTGGACTATTCCATCAATGAGGCTGTGACAACTGGTTATCCATAAGACAAATTTAAAACGAGATCCCTACTTTACTCTCCACATTCAACTGTATCACAGACGGATTTAAGCCCAAATTGTGAAAACCGAATTTCACCATTTTCATACTAACATTCAGTAGGATGTCTTTAGTCTTTACAACAAAGAAAGGTTTCTTAAACAAACATACAAAGCCTAAGATCTTCCCTGGTGGCTCAGTGGTGAAGAGTCCGCCTGCCAATGCAGGAGACATGGGTTCGATCCCTGATCTGGGAAGATCCCACACGTCATGGAGCAAAAAGCCCGTGCACCACAACTACCAATCCTGTGCTCTAGATCCCAGGGACTGCAACTTCTGAAGCCCGCACGCCCCAGAGCCAGTGCTCTGCAACAAGAGAAGTCACTGCGATGAGAAGACCTCACGTTGCCACCAGAGAGTAGCCAGGTTCACCAGAACCAAAGAAAACCCTGACAGCAACAAAACCCAGCACAGCCAAAAACAGCATGAGATGTAAATTAAAAGAGTAATCAGTTGACAGTATTGATAGTAAGATGTCTGCACATCAAAAGACACAGTAAAACAAATAAATGAAAAATAAACAGTGGAAAAACAAGCCATAAGCTGGAAGAAAACATCTACAATGTGCATAATAATGCATAAGTTATTATATGCAAACATGCATATTTTTGAAGTCTTTCTAATCAATAAGATAAAAACAGACATTCCAACATAAAAACAGCCAAGTAACAGGAATAGGCAGTTTGCAGAAGAGGAAACTAAATGGCCAATAACAGATAAGATGCTCTGCCTCCTGCATAATCGGTCATCAGATCACCAATCTATGCCCACCAGCCCGGCAAACATTTTCAAATTTGGCCATTACAGCTATGTCAAGTATAAAAAGAAAAACGAGGGATCTTCACACCTGCTTGTGTGTGCGTGTGTGTGTGTGTGTGTGTGTGTATTAGTTGCTCAGTCACGTCCAACTCTTTATGACCCCGTGGACTGTAGCCCGCCAGGTTCCTCTGTAGTGGTAATGTACAATCGTACACAATTTTGGAAAGTGATTTGGGAATATCTGACAATATTAGAAACACCAGTGCCTTATGCCTTGGTGTCTTGGTACAAATTCTTGCTCACACGTATAAGAGTCTGAATGAGACAAGTGTGAGAATGTCTACAGCCATGTTACTGGTTCTAAGGAAAAACAGGAACTAAGCTAAATGTCTACTAAAAAGCTAATGTGTAAATTGTGCTAATTCCTACAATGAGAGAACACAGGCAGACAAAATAAATGAACTAGAATTGAATGTGAAACCTCAAAAATATAATGCTGAGTGGAAAAAAATAAAGATCTATATAGTATGATACCATTTATTTTTTAAAATCTGCAAGCCATTAATATAGATAACATTTACTGATATATAAATGGGCTTCCCAGGTGACGCTAGTGGTAAAGAACCTGCCTGCCATTGCAGGAGACATGAGACACAGGTTTGATCCCTGGGTCAGGAAGACCCCCTGGAGGAAGGCATGGCAGCCCACTCCAGTATTCTTGCCTGGAGAATCCCAAGGACAGAGGAGCCTGGCTGGCTACAGTCCACGGGGTCACAAAGAGTCAGACAGGACTGAAGCAACTTAGCACACATATATGACACATAAAATGTTGTAAAAGTATAAAAATATGTATAGAAATGATAGACAATAAATGCATATGGGGGGCTACCTCTGGAATGCAGGGAGGGGTTGGGGTCACAGAGAGGAACACAGGGGCCCTTCACTTCATCTACACTGTTAAGATTTTATAAAGATGGTGGGTATATAGGCACATGTCTATTATTGCCTATTTTCTTAGAATGCTCAAAATATTTCCTAATTTTAAAAAATTATTTTCATAAAGATAACTGCAGTCCCTCTGCAGGGGATATTTGCCTAGAGCTGGGAGCATCTGCTCGCTCCCAAGGCTATGAATTTGCACAGGTGTCTAGGAACCACTAAGACACATCCTACCACTGAGAATATGACCCACAGTTCTGATAAGACATCAACTAACTTCACGCCACAACCGGGACTAGAAAGTAGGTAAGATGATACAAATTTTTCTCTAAAAACAGAAGGAAATGTTACTGTTAATAAAGCAATCCAAATGTAATGAATATTTATAGGTGGTGAAACCCAAACTGCCAAAACAATCTGATTAATACTACAAGGGGACAGCGAAGCCTGGTAACCTTTTATGATAAATTATAGGCTGTGCGTCAGTGGTCAGGCAGCTGGCAGAGGGGGATTCTCGGTCTCTAGTTCCCTCCTTTCGAAGGACTTCATATGAAGAATGACGGACAGAGGTGCAAGGGGAGCGGGGGAGCCACCTGGACTCGTCAGGGTTCAGGGAAGGTGTAGGAAGTTCCAGAACTGGGGTCTGCTCTGCTCTGGATTGCTGTCAGTGGGAGAATTAGACGGACTTAGGAGAGGTCCACCTGGGATAAAAATGCAGTCACTGTGAAGAAATCTGCAGTTAGATGGCTTCGGCCTCAACTGTACAGAATTCCACACTTGCAGCTCCTCTGCCTCCTGCCCGTCTTCCAGAGAAGAGAGCCCGCATCCCATCCAGCGCTGACACCTAGAAAATAGATGGTCTTTGGGTGATATGCATGTTTTAACCCCCGTGAACATTAATGGGAGTTTTGTGTATGTATTGATTGCCAAAGAAGCCTAAAGTTTAAAGCATTAATTTTGAATTCCAAGATGTTTGTCAATTCCTCCTAGACCTTTAGTCCTCATCAGCACTTGGTATTTTGAACTCCTTTTACTCTGCATATTTTAAAAGAGGAAATTTAGGAGCTTATCTGATCTGATCTATGTCTCCAAGCCCAGGCCCTTAACGGGTACGTCGATACACATCCATATTTAGGCCGAGATGAATGGGCACGGCACGCATGTGCATCGACAGCGGGGCCGGGCATCCGTCACAGAGACTGTGGGGGCAGACGCGTCAGGTCCCCGGCCCCCACCCGATACGGCTGGAGACGCTCACAATATATCAATAATGATCTGCGTCCAAACACTTCTCAGGGAGATCACACGAGCCAGGGGACAGAGAGATTTTCCCAGGCCCATATTCTCCTCCCCTTGCTTTTGCTTTGCAGACCCCCAGATGTGACCTGCCCTGGTCCCATCCTGAAATACGGAAGCTCGTGTCTCTAGAGGTCACTGGCCACAGCAGTTTCCAGGTCGAGAGTGAAGCGAGGTTCGGGGACGTAGCCGACTTCAAAAGCTCTGGTTTTGGGGTGCAGTCGGCAGCTTTCTCGGACCATTTCCTGGCCAGGCTGTCTTACATTTCCTGGCAGACTGGGGGCTGTTTGCCCTTCCAGACCCCCTCGCCACCCTCTGCAGCTCCCTCTGTGGCTCCCTCTGCAGCTCCCTCTGTGGCTCCCTCTGCGGCACCCTCTGCAGCTCTCATCAGCCTGGCTCTTCTCCTGGCCTTGTGCCTTCCGAGTCCTTCCCCACAGGGACCCCTCCGTCTGCCATCCACCTCCAGCTTGGGGTCCACACGGAGTGGCCCATCCTGCTTCTGCACCGAAGCTCCTCCACCTTCTACCCAGATGGCCCCTGGAGAGCTGGGGATGCTCTGGGAGGTTCCCTTTCTCACCTCCCAAATGCCAAGAGAGGGCAGAGTACCCTCTTGGGGTGCTGGGCAGGGCTGACCCCACATCTCACACGCGGACAACGCACAAAGCCAGCTGGATCTTCCTCTTCTGACACCTTCACAGAATCTGCGTGTAGGAGCCAGGGAGGTGGAAAAATAGAAGCAGAAAAGAACAGACACTAATCAAAGTTTATGAATCACACAGACCTGGCGAAGGGGGTGTGGCCTGCAGGTCTGCACCCACCCTGAGTGATGAACCCCACAGAGCAAAGCCAGGCTCAGCAAACAAACACATGAGGTTGCCCAGTCAGACTTGAGCTTTAGATACACAAGGAATAATCTGCTTGTGAAAGGTGCTCAGTCATGTCCTACTCTTTGGAATCCCATGGACTGCAGTCTGCCAGGCTCCTCTGTCCATGGACTTACCCAGGACAGAAAACTGGAGTGCGTAGCTGATCCCTTCTCCAGGGGATCCTCCCAACCCAGGGATCAAGCCCAGGTCTCCCACATTGCAGGCAAATCCTTTACTCTCTGAGCCACCAGGGAAGCCCAATTAGACTTGAATTTTAGATACACAAGGAATAATCTGCTTATTAAAAAAAAAAAAAAGCTTTAGTAAACTCAGAGCGAAAAATTGCTAAAAATAAAAGATCCCATCAGCAGATGAATGGATAAGAAAGCTGTGGTACATATACACAATGGAGTATTTCTCAGCCATTAAAAAGAATACATTTGAATCAGTTCTAATGAGGTGGATGAAACTGGAGCCTATTATACAGAGTGAAGTAAGCCAGAAGGAAAAACATAAATACAGTATACTAACGCATATATATGGAATTTAGAAAGATGGTAACAATAACCCGGTGTACGAGACAGCAAAAGAGACACTGATGTATAGAACAGTCTTATGGACTCTGTGGGAGAGGGAGAGGGTGGGAAGATTTGGGAGAATGGCAATGAAACATGTAAAATATCATGTAGGAAACGAGTTGCCAGTCCAGGTTCGATGCATGATGCTGGATGCTTGGGGCTGGTTCACTGGGACGGCCCAGAGGGATGGTATGGGGAGGGAGGAGGGAGGAGGGTTCGGGATGGGGAACACATGTATACCTGTGGCGGATTCATTTTGATATTTGGCAAAACTAATACAATTATGTAAAGTTTAAAAATAAAATTAGAGGAAAAAAAAAAAATAAAAGATCCATAGGGAAGATGAGCGACAGGGCAGGCTCCTCCCTGATGGGAATACAGGCCTCGCAGGACCGCCTTCCCCCGTGACAAGCTGACTTCAGGGGTGGGGTCACTGGGAGACCTGGCTGCCTGCTCAGGGAAGGACCCACACCACACACTCATGTAAAACAGCACATTCTGCATATTCGAGCAGGGGTTTTTTTTTTAATCATCAGTAAGAACGAGGCTGAAAACCCTCAGTTTTATTGTGCACTGGTATTTATGGGGGAATTTGAGAAGCAAAGGAGTGCAGTCTCCTCCTGAGGACAGCATCTGAACTTAACTACTTGGAACCCAATTAATACCGGAAGAGATGCCTGGTTCTCAGAAGAGTCTCGTCATCAGTTGTGGGGACAGACTCGTCACCTACAGAGACTAGAAGAAAACCTCAGTCACATCCAGAAGGACTTCTACCTTTGGGGACATCCTATAAACAAAAACACAAAGGCTTGAACGGGCCCCTACTTCTTTTACTTATTACTACTGGGCTAGATGGAGGGATGCATGGCAAGAGTTCACAGACCCCCTCCCAGGACACACCCCAGGGCAGCATGGCAAGGTATGTCCACAGGTCAAGGCCAGCCTACTGCCCGTATCCTATGCAGTTTTACTTTTTTTAATGGTTGAAAAATTCCAAATGAGAATAACATTTTGTGATGTGAAAATTATGTGAAATTCCAATTTATGTGTTGCTAATAAAGTTTTATTGAGACACAGCTACACACACTGGTGTTTACTTATTGTCTCTGATTGCTTCTGAGCTGCCAGGGCAGAGTTGAGTAATTGTAACTGAGACTGTGGTGCCTGCAAAGACAAAAACCGTCTGACCCCTTCCAGGAAAAGTTGGCCATATGAAAACAAAACTATCACACGATGTAGCAAGTGCCCGGAGAGGGAGGCGGGCCGCCACTGGAGGACTGAGCTTTGGATTCTTACAGATGCTCCCCAGGGGCGCAAGTGAAGATGCTGAGAAACAGCCTTTGTTGACGCTGACGGAGCTTTGCTAGGGGACAGGTTGATGAGACACACCTCTGACCACTTACCAGGGCAGAATATCCACTTACATAGACACGTAATGCTTTGTGATCACTGATTTTTGCAGAGAAAGAAAGCCTCATCCATAATGGCTCTGTATTTTAACGACGGGCCAAACTCTGGGCAAGGGACAAGGCTTCAAAATATTAAAATGAAATTTTCCAACTTGAGTCATCCATCAGGATGCTCGAGTCTCCCTGCTTTTAAAAGCCCTGCAAGGGGCAGCAAAGGAGGTGCAGACGAAAAGAAGAGACTTGCGGACTCCGTGGGGGGAGGAGAGGGGGGGATGGTTTGAGAGAATAGCATTGAAACATACATTCCCATATGTAAACAGAGAGTCATTGGGAATTTGATGCATGAAGCAGGGCAACCAGAGCCGGTGCTCCGGGACAACCGGAGGGACGGGGTGGGGAGGGGGGTGCGGGGTGGGGGGGACACATGTAGGCCCATGGCGGACGCACACTGGTATACAGCAAAACCACCACAGCGTCGTAAAGCGACAAATCCCTGCACAAAGTGCCCAGCTAGCTCAGCCCATAGAACATGAGACTCTTAGAAGCCCTACACAGACGTTCTTCCCTCCTCCCCCTGCGTCTTTAACATCCCTGCTAGACCCTTCCACGAGTCTTCAAAAACCCCCAACCAAAAGCTCCCCCTGGACCCCACACCTCGTCCAGGTGCCCTCCCGATCTTGCCCTTCACCTTAAAATCAAACTCCTCCCAAGTCACCCTCCTGTAGTGTCTACATCACCCAGCCTCCCTTGCCCTCTGCCTGGTTCTCCCACCACCTCTCTGAGTGAACTCTGATCACCTCCCACTTCCATGTCAAATGGGCTCTGCAAAGCCTCCTCCTCCAAGTCCCTTGGCTGTATCCAGCTACCAAGCTCCCCTCCCCTTCCTCCCCTTCCTTCCTCCTGTGACTCCACGCTTCTTGATTTTCTGCCTACCTCCTTGGTTTCTCACCCAACTCGGTCTCTCCTCTTTCTCTCTTAAATATCTGAGCCTCTTGAGACCCTCTCCACTCTCACCCTGTCCTATCTCCCCACATGACCTGGCCCCTGCCTTTGGCTTTAAGTTCCAGCTCTGTTATTAGCATTGGCTAATGAAAACCCAGCTCGTGAGAGCAAGACTTTTTCCTTATTCATAAAGCGTCAGCCAGATCTGGCTTCCCCCAGCCCCGCTGGGGAATTAGATTGTTGCCCTCCTCTGAAAACCTTCATGAAATCCCTTCACGGATGTAAACATTCTTATCTTCCACTGGTGGTCTCTCCATCTTTGTCTTTGCCCATTGGGGTTAGAGCATCTTCATTTTGGCAGCTGATGAAGGTTCCATAGTAGATGCTCAATAAATGCGTATGGACTCAAGAGAGGGACTTGATGATAAAGTGCTTGTTGCATAAGGGCTTATATACCCAAACTTAAACAGAACTTCCAAAGGATGATTTCTGTGATCTCATTAAAGATCTGTGTCTCATTAAAATCTTAAGACATATTCGTGATGTAAACAGCGATTCTGACAACATTCAAGGCCGCACGAGCCAAGTACAGAGGATGCTTCTGTTTGCTGGAGTCCTGGCTCTGCAGTCTACCGGCCGTGCGACTCTGGGAAAGTGTCCAAGTGTGTCTGAGCTTCAGGCTCCTGGGCTACTGGATGGGGACAAAAATAACTCCCCCTTGAGGTTTTTATGAAAGATAACTCACATAATTCATGTCAAGGGCTCAGGGCAGCACGGGGCACATAATAAGCATGGGAAACATGAGAGTGCAAACACATTCTCCAGGAAAACTAAAATAAAGACAACAGTAGGAAAGCTAAAAGGGGGAAACTCAACAAAGACACTGCCACACACCCAGACAAGGACAAAAGCGGCTTCACAAAATACAGGAAACGCCAAGAGGCTTTTCTAATTCCCACTAAGTAGCCGTGGCTCACCCCACCTTCACGCTGACCCGACAATAAAACCAGGAGACGGACGAACGCTGTGTTATAACCCAGTCATCCTATATCAGGCTTCTATTATATGTAGTGTTCCAGGGGACACGCGGCTTAACCTGTGGTAAATTTAAATCTGTTTGATGACTTGTATTACAACAAGCTCCTGCCATAAATACGAGTTCTCGGGAGAGGAGGCAGCCCCGTGTGCCATCACTATGTCACTCGTACGGATAACCCACAGCAGAAACAAGATGAAGCGGATCAGTGGACTGTTCATCAAGCGTGCGTGTCTTCATTCCAGGCAGCTGGACACCAACCAGGACGACGTCAAGGCCTTGTCCTGCTGACAGAGGGCAAATTCCCACCGATCCAGGCTACAGGCAGGCCTCCCACCCTCAACCCTTCCCCTCCAAGCAGAGAAAACCACCATCTCCAAGCCTCCTGGGCTGCGGTCTGCCTAAACCTAGGGTGGTCCTCAAGGGGAGCCACCTCACCTGCCCCTCCTAACAGGTCAGTAGGACAACAGGATCAGGACACCAAAGTGAGGACCTCGGACTTCGCCCAGGCCTTGGGACCCCTGCAGCACCCATAAATTGAGGCGTAAATCTCTCAGAACCCATGACAGACAAGCCCCCGCCACAGCTATGCAGTTACTGTGGGTGGCAGACCTTCCAAGGAGGTTCCTTTGAATTACAGTAATCTGATTAGAAGCTTCTGACCTCTTGAATTTGCAAGGCAGAAATCTCTTGAAAATTCAATACTCTTATTAATGCTAGCTCTGCAAAAAGAAAAATAAAAAGCACCTACATGCAGACAGACAGACAGACAGACGTGTATGTAAATGTCTGTGTTCAAGGCTGTGACACCCATCTTACCAGGAGAATGCGTATCCTCCCAGGAGCGGCCGAGCGCACAGAAGGAGCCGCCCTGCTGGTCTTGGCCGCAGGCTCTGCAGAGGAAGTTTTAGCGTTCTTCCATCCCAGAGGAGGACAGGATGAAAGCAAGAAGCAGGCAAACAGAACTCAAATGTACTTCTCTGTGTGTACACCCAACCTGTACACACAGAGGTTGTACAGTGCACACACTGAGTCTGTGTACCAGTCTGGGATGCCATCCAACCATCTCCTCCTCCTCGCCAGCTTCTCCGTGAGCCCCCAGTCTTTCCCAGCGTGGGTATCGGTATCGGAGAGCACAGAAAGGGGTGGGACTAAAAACAAGGGGTGTGGCCAACGAAGGGGTGGAGCTCATGACAGGAGCTTCACCGAAGGGCGAGGTCAGGAAAAAATGACCAGGTTAATGTAGGGACGAGGGTTCCCCTGGTGACTCTGTCATATGGTAAAGCATCTGCCTGCAACGCAGGAAACCATCTACAGTGCAGGAGACACAGGTTCAATCCCTGGGTGGGGAAGATCCCCTGCAGGAGGGCATGGCAACCCACTCTTGTATTCTTGCCTGGAGAATCCCATGGACAGAGGAGCCTGGCGGGCTACAGTCCATGGGGTCACAGAAGAGTGGGACAAGACTTAGCAACTAAATCACCACCACTGCAATGTAGGGAGGAGGCGCAAGGCCAAGGAAGTATTCTATCGATTGGCGGCGGGGGGGGGGGGGTCTCATTTTTTAATTAAAAAAAAATTAATGAGAAAAATTTAAAGCCCTGAGAAGATCACTAAGCCACCTGGTGCCACCACGTCATTTGGCTCCAATTTCCTTTTCCTGGATAAGCCCCACGTGCAGACGCATTCTGAATTCCAGGTGTGGGGGGCCCCTGCCTCCTGCCCGGCAGGGTCCGCTGGGAGGGCTCGGCATCCAGGAACTCGGGTCTCGCCTGCCTCCTCTGCGTCGCGTCGGTTTATGTTATGTAAGCCGTGCGGGTTCAAGGGTGTCTCTCTAGCACGGCTTACTGGGGACTGCATTTTCTCTGGGGTGCGCAGTGAGCTCTACATCAAAGCCTGATTGAGCAGAAAATATGTGCTAATGTTCACAGCAGTACTCTATTATAGCATAAGTGTGCTTGTAAATATTCACTACATGTTATTACGCCATTTGAACCAAGAATATTGGGAGGTGAAAGGTCGGCCCAATGCTCTCTCCGGAGGCAGCAGTTTTGAATATAACCAAATGGGATAATGGTCAGAAATACCCAGAGGGGGCAATGTACCGCATCGTAAAGAATTGTGCTGTGAGTTTTAAGTTTTCAGGACAACAAAGATGCCAACGCGATGGCTCATAAGCAGTCATTATTAATGGAATGACAAGGCTAATGTTACGCAGAACGTCTTCGAGACAATAAATCTTGTCCCTGTGCCATTAGTACTCCTTACAACTGCAAATAGCAGTTAGGTTATAACCTAACATGGCAGAATTTTATCCTCTCAATCTCTAATGTATTTTATAATGCTGTTAAAGTCAGGAATCGCAACTGTTTAAGCTCACTTAATCTAGGAGAAGTTTAAACACGAATTTTAAATGCAAAAAACCGCTTTGATATTAGTTTTTCTTAATTAAATAGGAGATCTTTATAAGAAGTAGATCTTTTTAAACATGCATCAGCCTGTAGCAGATAAGCATTGTTGAATTTTAAATGCCACACTTTTTTCAAGCTCAACTTTGCCTGTTGTGGTAAGGTTTTATTTATGGGTTGTTGGGTTGTTTGTGTTTGTTTTGGGTTTTTTTTTTTTTTAAGAAAAGGATTATCTTCATGGGACAACCAGGTTTTACGTGTATTTGTTAAACTTGCTTTGCATTCAAGCTCCTCTTGGCTACTTGACCAAGCTTTTAAACATATATCATATATATGTGTATGTATGTGTGTATATATATACAAAGGAAACCATATATATATATAACCTAGAAAACTGCTACTGCTGAACCTATTTGCAGGGAAGGAATGGGGACGCAGATGTAGAGAATGGACTTGTGAGCACATCGCGGGAGGGAGAGAGTGGGACAAATGGAGAGAGTAGCATCAACATATCCGCCCTACCAAGCAGAGCTGGGAGACGCCAGGGAAGCCAGTCTGGGGCTCTGTGATGACGGGGCGGGGCGGGAGGGGAGGGGGAGGGGGAGGGGGAGGGGGAGGGGCGGGGCGGGGGGAGATGGGGGAGAGGTGGGGTCCAGGCTCAGATTCTGGTCCTCTGAGTGTCCGTATGCCTCTGGATCCAACTGTTTCCCATCACGTGCCAAGAGATGTCAGCAATCTTTATACTGTAAAGTCCCTTTTAGATCCATGCAGCTGCATCGTATTAATCAGTGCTAACCAAATGCCGCTTTCAGTCAGCTCAGTTCAGTTCAGTCACTCAGTTGTGTCCGACTCTGCAACCCCATGGACTGCAGCACGCCAGGCCTTCCTGCCCATCACCAACTCCCGGAGCTTACTCAAACTCATGCCCATTGAGTCGGTGATGCCATCCAACCATCTCATCCTCTGTCATCCCCTTCTCCTCCTGCCCTCAATCTTTCCCAGCATCAGGGTCTTTTCCAACGAGTTAGCTCTTCGAATCAGGTGGCCAAAGTATTGGAGTTTCAGGTTCAACATCAGTCCTTCCAATGAATATTCAGGACTGATTTCCTTTAGGATGGACTGGTTGGATCTTTTTGCTGTCCAAGGGACTCTCAAGAGTCTTCTCCAGCAATACCAGGCAAAAGCATCAGTTCTTCAGCACTCAGCTTTCTTTATAGTCCAGTTCACATAATGGCGCATTATCGTGAGATTTGCTTTCTAAATAGTAAACAGAAAAATATTTTAGATTCTTCCTGACAGATTTTCTAAGTATCTCTTGACTTGCCCATCAAAAACCTGCTTTAAATGATCACAGCACTGCAGAAAATGTGGGAGTCCTTACAGAGGTAAGAAAATTAAATTGCAGAAGAAAAGTGGTGGCCTTTCACCGTGGGGATTTACTACAGGTGGCGCCCACTCCAGTGCTCTTGCCTGGAAGATCCCATGGACGGAGGAGCCTGGTGGGCTGCAGTCCATGGGGTCGCGAAGAGTCGGACACGACTGAGCCACTTCACTTTCACTTTTCCCTTCTATGTATAGGAGAAGGCAATGACAACCCGCTCCAGTATTCTTGCCTGGAGAATCCCTGGGACAGGGGAGCCTGGTGGGCTGCCATCTATGGGGTCGCAGAGAGTCGGACACGACTGAAGCGACTTAGCAGCAGCAGCAGCAGCAGCAGTCCATGCTCCATTTCTGCTAAATCATGTTCTTTCCCTACCCAGTACAGCCTTCTAGCGCTCTCAGGAGCTCCACAGGAGACAGGCTGACACGCTGACCTGGGAAGGTCTCCCTCCAGATGAAGCGAGACGGCCGGGCTACAGCGTGTGCACAGTGCGCTCCTTGTCACACACGCACGGAAATGCACACACGCACATACATGCACACAAGCACATATGCACATACCCGAGCGTGAGAGGAAGCACATGTGTGCAGGCACACTCCTGCGCCCACACCGCATTTCTAGGTGTGTGTGTTTCCGCACGTGAGGGCAAAGCAGGATGCCCAGCAGGGCGCCCAGGCCTGGCTTCAGGGAATGACTGGGCAGGGGCAGGAGGCCCACAGAGCTCAAGGGGGAATCGACTTGATTGGTGGAAGTTTTTAAGTTCATAAGACTTTTCTGAAAAAACTGCTCATACAGATGCTCATGTGTCTTTTCGGATCCCTGTTGCTGAGAACAATAAGGGGACCCAGCTGGACCTGCGGGAGTGGAAGCGCCGCTCGGCCCTCAGATCTCTCCCAGAAGGGGCTGCTTTCAGAACACCCCAGAGCCCCCTGCTGAGCTGACTGACCGCAGGGCCTTCTGCTCTCAGAGGTTCCAGCTCTGCCCTGGGAGGTGGACGTCTCAGCGGGGCTGTGGGTCCCTCTGCCCAGGCCTTGGCTCCCCAGGCGGTGGCACCTGGGCCCTGAGAAACTGCCAGGCTGACTGTGCCCAGGCGTGGGGGCACTGTGGTCCACCCTGCAGGGGGGTGGGTTGGGTGAAAGTCGTTCAGTCAGGTCCAACTCTTTGCAATCCCATGGACTACACAGTCCCTGGAATTCTCCCAGCCAAAACACTGGAGCGGGTAGCCGTTCCCTTCTCCAGGACCCCTGTGGGCTGTGCTTTGATTGGACATGGATGTTGGAGAATCACCCATTTCATATGTGTTCAGGGAAGCTCCCCTCCAGGTATGACGTGGACACGTGTGGTGTCATATGGTTACCTTGTGAGGGGTGGAAGTTTCCTGTTGAATTCACAGAAGGATTCCTCAGCTGGATGGAAGAAAGAGACTTCTAAAATCCAGGCTCCCATGGATCTTTAAAACACCCAACATCTTCATTACACAGGTTTCTATTCCCTTGGCTCCTGTCCTTCTAAACTTTACGTTCGATTGAAGGAAAGAAATTAGAAAGGCCACATTGTCCCCTAGATCATTTAAGAATTACTGTGAGCTTGAAAGCCGACTTGGAAATCAATGCCATTAGAAAAAGATGTGCAGAAATATAATTAAGGGTTCATACCTCTGTATAATAAGAAGCTCATATAAATGGGTAAGAAACACATAAATGTCCCAACAGATTAATAGGAAAAGGGCAGAAACAAGCAATTCCAAGAGAAGAGAATACAAATTTTAATTTGAAGAAGGAGATTTAACTACATGGTAAAAGAAAAAATGAATATTAAACATGACACGATTCTTCTCCCACCCAACTGACAGAATTTTTCCTCATAGTAGCCAGTGCAGAGATGGAGCATGAGTGAGATGGGAAATGTCACATGTTGGTGGACACAGCGCTTTCATAAAACAATTTGGCGAGAAGTAATGTGAACCTTAGAATACTCGTATCCTTGGCCCTCACAACTTTGTTCTGGGAATGTAACCAAAGAAAACCTTCTGAAAAGCTTTATAAAGATGTTCACAGAAGTGTTATTTATAATAATGAAAACATGCAAGTGTTTATAATAATGAAACAACGAAAATTTTAAATCACATTTAAAATAATAAATGTCACAAAAATAGATGACCAAATGGGAACCAAATTACTGTCCTTACATTTGATGGGATATTATTTAACCATTAAAAACTGTATTTACAAAGCCAATATTGACGTATTTAGACCTCCCATCTAAGGAAAAATAAAACAAATTGAAGTTTTATCTTCTGATTGATTACTACTAAAACACAAAGCTACAGGGAAAAATAAGTCTCTAAGAAAATGTACTGGTAGAGTAATCACATTTAGGAACAATGGATGATTTCAGTGTCTTTTTTTTCTCAGGTCTCACAATATTCTTCATGACCAAGTATTACATTTAAAGTCAACATAAAAACATCTTTGAATTGTTTCTCCATTAAAAAAAAAAACAACAACTGGAGAGAGAGCACCACAGGGCCTGACAGATTAGCCCCTCGCTTTTCGTTGTTGTTCAGTCGCTCAGTCGTGTCTGACTCTGCATCCCCGTGGACTGCAGCACGCCAGGCTTCCCTGTCCATCCCCATCTCCCGCAGTTCGCTCAAATCATGTCCACTGAGTCAGTGACGCCATCCAACCATCTCATCCTCTGCCTCCTTCTTCTCCTTTTGCCTTCATTCTTTCCCAGCATCAGGGTCTTTTCCAGTGAGTCCACTCTTCGCATCAGATGGCCTAAGTGTGAGAACTTCAGCTGCAGCATCAGTCCTTCCAATGAATATTCAGAGTTGATTTCCTTTTGGATTGACTGGTTTGATCTCCTTGCAGTCCATGGGACTCTCAAGAGTCTTCTCCAGCACCTCACTGGTCGGGAAATGGAGGCCAGGGGGTCTGCAGGCTCCTTACAGCACTCGTTGGAAGCAAACACCTCTGTAGAGTCTGTCATCAATATTTGTTCACTGCATCAACTCCTATTAGTTAATTAATTCTAGAGAGCTATTATTTTCTAACTAGGAGAGTGTCCTGGGGAGAATCACCGCTTCTCTCTTCCACCCAACAAACATGCTTTGAGGGTCTGGCTGGAAAAATAGACAAGGGAACATTCTGGTGCCATATGATAAATGTGATGCCCCCCACATGGAGTAGTCCCCGAGAATAATGTTCAAAAAACAAAGCAACTTACTGCTTAAAAAGTAAGCACTGGCCACCTAACAAGTGTTAATAGATTCATTTGGTGAAATAACTTCTTCTGCTGTTCATCTATGAACTCTTATTGGCAGATCCACCTGCAAAATTAGCACACCTTCAGAATGGCCCCAAATACAGTGCTTTTGACCTAGGCAGGGATCAGTCAGCATCGTAGTCAAGGCCTGGGGTCACGTGAGCTGAGAACGCCCCCGTTGTTGGGTCACACGGGCCACACCTGTGGAAGCCGACGCCTTTATTCTGGAGTGCTTTGGTCTTTTTCCGTGCCGTCCTCTGGGAGACTGCATGGAGCCAAAGGCAAGATTCCGAGACAGGAAGCTGAAGCCCAGGGCCTCTGTCCTTCCACCGACTGTGCAGCTGATCCTGGACAAGCCTCTCGGTCGTCCTCTGCCTCAGCTTACACATCTGTAAGAAGACCACAGAGCCCTGGGCACGCACTCTTTAATTCTTCGCTCCTGTGGCTTTTTTTTAAAGCTTAACACGATGAGAATAATTCCACTGGATCCTATCAACTCAACTTAAATCACTTGCTGGTATAAAGATAAATTGGAAATACTAATGCTTAGTGAATACATTACTCTGTACTTCTTTTACTTAGCGAAACATTTAATTAGTATTTACTAGAAAATTACTATCAATTACTAAAAATGACTACAAATTACTAGCAAAATGGATAAATTTTCTCTCTACCACTAAAATAAATTCAATTACTAACTTTAAGTAATTGCGGGTAATTTATTTCTTGGAGGGCAGAGAGCTACAGACAAAGTGGAGGGAGATGATTAAGATGTTCAGAGTGGCTGATTTATGAGGGAAACTTAAATAGCTAAATCTGGGTGGCTGAGCCAGGCAGGCAGAAATGCACACGGCAAGACATCCGCAAATAGCTTAGCCAACATGCAGATTCTCCCTGTGGCTTAGTGAGGACGCGGGAGGGCAGCCGCGGTGCAGAGGAGATCAGTCTAATCGGAGGCTTGCTTCCAAAAATCTTAGGGGCTTTCTTGATGGTGAGATCTAAGACCCTGCCACTGCCTCCCAAAGGAAGGTGTTCGCACCCAGACCTTAGGACAAAGGGGGAGAGAAAGTTTTGCAAGATGATTCCAGAGGCTTTTGAAGGGAAAGGGAAGGGTTAGATGCCATGTTTTAAATGCTTCTTCCCCCTCTTCAGCAGGAGGAGAAGTTTCTGTCCCGATGACATGTCAGTGCTGCACACATGTTTGGGGGTGACGTGGGCCCTGGGGACATCAGGGTGGTCCTCTCAGGCAAGCATCTCCTGGCTGCACCAGGTACGCCCCACACCACCTCCACGCCGAGGAACCGTCTGGCCCGGAGTCCCAGGATGCCTGGTCTCACTTGGGAATGCAACGTTAAGAGCCACACCAAAGACCACGGAATGATTCCCACCTCGGGTGCAGAAAGTAGAGGACAAAGGGCGGCTCAGACTTCCCCATTCCAGAGGGAGTACAGCGTCATGCTGCATTTGGCGTCAAACACCTTGGGTTGGGCTCAAATTTTGTTGCTATATCCCCAGAATTGTGTGACCTAAAGCTTACCCAGCATCAGGCTCAGTCACCTCATCTTAAAATAGCTAAAATATTAGCTATTACTAAAATAGCTCCTTCAGATAAACAGACGATGGTGTATCCAGACAAAGGAATATTATCCAGCAATTAAAAGAACTGAGCCGTCGAGCTACACAGACAAGGAGGAAGCTTAAACACGTATTGCTTAGTGAAAGAAGCCAGTTGAAAAGTCTGCACGCTGCATGATGCCAACTCTGACGTTCTGGGAAAGGCAAGGCAGTAGAGACAGTAAAAGCCCAGGCATTGGCAGGGGAGAGGGGCTGAGCAGAGCACAGAGGGTCCTGAGGCCAGTGAGACTAGCCTGTGTGACTCTGTGATGAGTGATGGGAAGTCACACATTTGGCAAAACTTATGGTTAGATAGCATCACCCACTCAACGGATGTGAATTTGAGCAAATTCCAGGGGATAGTGGAGGACAGAAGAGCCTGGCATGCTGCCGTCCGTGGGGTCGCAAAGAGTCAGACACCACTGAGCAGCTGAACTCCGCAACAAGTAGAATGCACAGAACAGGAGGAAACCCTCAGCTAGAGTGTGTGTGCTGGCTAAGCCGCTTCAGTCGTGTCCGACTCTGTGCAACCCCATGGACTGTAGCCTGCCAGGCTCCTCTGTCCCTAGGATTCTCCAGGCAAGAATACTGGAGTGGGTTGCCATGCCTTCCTCCAGGGGACTTTCCCAACCCAGAGACTGAACCCAAGTTTCCTGCATTGCTGGTGAGTTCTTTATCATGATCACCACCTGGGAAGCCCCAGCTAAAGTATGGATGATAGTTAATAATAATAATGTATCAATATTGGGTCCTCAACTCTAAGGAATGAACTTCCCAAGGTCAGGCTGGTTAATAAGAGGGGAAGCTGAGGGGTGAGGGAGAGAGAGGGAATGGGGGATACCTCTCTGCACTTTCCACCCAGACATCTGTCAACCTGAAACTGCCTAAAAATAAAATCTCAGAAAGGAACAGCTACTCGGCATGATTGCAGTGTGGATGGGCTGAGGCAGAGCCCTGGGCCTGGGTGCTGCCAGTGGTGCTGGCGGGGGGTCGGGGGGTAGAGGGGGGTGGGGGTGGGGGGGTCGGTGGGATGGGCGTGGCCCTGGACCCACGCCTGGGAATGTCAAGTGCAGGCAGCACATGTGAAGCACCGAGCCGGAGCGGCCAGAGGTGAGCTGGGGGCCTGGGGCTCGTGACCGCGTCACCAGGACCCAGAGGCCCCTGGAAACAGGTCCAGCTCTTCCCCCCGTCTGGAGTCTCCTCCCTCTCGGCGCTCGGGTCCCGTTTTTCTCCGGCAGTGCTCACGCTGGGACACTTGTGTCCGTGCACCGCCCTTCTAACGCGTCCCGCTCTTGCTCACACGGCTCCGGCGTTCAATCATCGTGTCAGCACCTCCCGGAGGAGGACCGGCAGCCCAGACCCCACAAGTGCTCCAGGGTCTTCGAAGCATTAAAACCAACCTAGGAAGAGTCTCATCCCTTCCGCAGTGTTGGTGGCGCGTAAGGCACAGTAATTTATTCCTGTGAGCCACATTTCCCGTCCCGAGCGGGGCGTCCAGGACAGGAGAGCGGGGCCCTAGCGGTGTCCAGCGTGCGATGCTGTCTGCCTGGATCACGGGCACTGGCGCCCAGGCCATAAAGGGACGCGATGGGGAGTGCAGGGGGGCGCGGAAGGCTAGATGGGGGACATCATTTAACAACATGGAACAGGGCTTCTGTTCATCTTAGACTCATGCCCACGACGGAGACAGGGAGAGCGAGAAAGGAGCCACCTCCCGGCTATGAGAAACCCGTACAGGCACTGCAGCCACCCATGCCTCGGTGCCTGGGCTGAGTCAGGTCCCAGAGGTGAGAGGAACTCTGGGAAGTCCAGTGAAGACAGGGCAAGGTTTTGTTCTGTGTCATGTGATATCACAGTAGCATCGATGCCTCTGAAAAAATGCCACCACCATCGGGAAGAAGCAGCCCAGACTAGTTGTATGTAACTTGCAAAGGCATCTAAATCGGCTTAGAGCACAGCCTTACAGCAGGCTGACTCCTCCCCTCTGCCGATGGTGTAGTTTTGACTTAATGCTGCAATTACACTCTGCAAACGAGAAGCAAAGGCACCATGCAGTCAATCTCTGCTTCTTAAGCTAACGGCATTGGTCATACAGAATGTAATACAAGTCAATAAAGGAGCTGATTCATTTGAAAAGACCCCGATGCTGGGAAAGATTGAGGGCAGGAGAAGGGGACGACAGAGGATGAGATGGCTGGATGGCATCACCACCTCGATGGACATGGGTTTGGGTGAACTCCAGGAGTTGGTAATGGACAGGGAGGCCTGGCGTGCTGCAGTCCATGGAGTCCCAGAGAGTCGGACACGATTGAGCGACTGAACTGAACTGAATAAAGGAGAGGAGGAAGAGGGGAGTACATCGTAGGCTAGACCGCGATGGACTTCGTCACGGGGACAAAGGGGAGCCCTTGGGGACAGGACTCCACATGGCTCCTTTGGGCCACGTATGCAGGTACACCCCTCAGCCTGTGGACCCCGGCCCCGTCCTGGGCACCAGGCAGGGCAGGTGGCATAGCCAGGGCTGGGACAGGCCTGCCTCTACCCCAGAGCCGGGGGTCCTGGTTTTGCATGCGGGCTGACTCAGCCACCAGTTCCAGCAGGCGGCAGACCCAGCAGGTGGGGTCCCCACTCCTTGAGCAAGCAGAGCAAGGAATGGGCAGTACCCAGCTGCTGCTGCCCCAGGGGAGGCGCCCCATGGATGGACGGAGCCCCCTGGAGCCCCCTGAGGCTGCTCCCTCACTGCCGTGTGGACCACTGACCCTCTCTTGGGGCCGGTCCCTCGTCCTTCTCCAGTTCCACACACAGTAAAGGACTTGACTCTGCTCACTTCTCCCTGTGCTGGGAAGCCAGAGAAAATCCAGGACACCAGTTAAATCTGAATCCTAAATAAGATGGAAATGTTTTTAAACAGTATGTCCTGGTTTAGTTCAGTTCAGTTCAGTCACTCAGTCATGCCTGACTCTTTGCTATGCCATGGACTGCAGCACGCCAGGCCTCCCTGTCCATCACCAACTCCCGGAGTTTACTCAAACTCATGCCCATTGAGTCGGTGATGCCATCCAATCATCTCATCCTCTGTCATCCCCTTCTCCTCCTGCCTTCAATCTTTCCCAGCATCAGGATCTTTTCCAGAGTCGGCTCTTCACATCAAGTGGCCAAAGTATTGGAATTTCAGCTTCAGCATCAGTCCTTCCAATGAATACTCAGGACTGATTTCCTTTAGGATGGACTGGTTGGACCTCCTTGCAGTCCAAGGGACTCTCAAGAGTCTTCTCCATCACCACAGTTCAAAAGCATCAATTCTTCGGTGCTCAGCTGGTAGTTTATTTACAATTTACTTTAAGTATCTGAGACATCATTATACTAAAAAAGAAAAAAAATCCATTTACTTGAAACTCCAGTGAACTGAGTCCTGTATTTTATTTGCTAAAGCTGACAAGACTCTCCTAGTTCCCCTTCCTGGAGCAGAATTTCGTTTCTGGATTCCACACAGTCCTCTCACAGGAGCGGTCTTGAAACAGACCTTCTTGGATCTTCTCATTCATGAGATTGAACCTCTTGGACATTGACCTTGATCACCACTAAATTTGCTACAACTATTCTTCAAACCTGCTGAGCCCCAAGTGCAAAGGGGCCATCAACACATCCTTGATCAAAGCGCCCAGCCCCTTCCCCTCACCACCTACCCCACCCCCGACATGGACCTACTGTGTGCCGTGAACTCTGTAGCATGCTGAGGATGGACAAGGACGAGGTGTATAACATCTTGGCCCTCAGGGAACTCTGGACACAAGTGGACAATTTCAGCACAAGCACATGAGTCCTCCCTCCAAACTCTTGGCAGCTGTGTTATAGAATCAAATTGTTTTATTTTAGAAAGAGAGTATTGTGCATATATCATTACACATAGTACCTATAATGAACACCTGCAGCATGTGACATAAATACCTTCTGTTGGCCCAGGGAACTCCAGGACAGTATCAAACACAGAAGCAAGCCCAGGGGAGGCAGTGTGTGCCTAGGACACCCAAAGAGAGAAGGCATACAGCCTGCACCCCCTCCACTTCACCAGAAAATTGTGAGTGAAGAAATAAAATGTCTCAGCAAAAGTTCTTTTGTCGTGTTAACCACTCTTTGCATTCTCTGAGGCTCTCCAGAACCTCATGGTGGTTGGGATGGGTGAGGACATTCCCTCCTTGTCTCCGGCCCCAGGTGAGAGGGGCAAACTGCATTATGGATCCAAAATCAGACACTGCTTATGAGGGTGGGATAAGAGCTATACTCAGGATTGTAAAAATATTGCCACTAGTCTCATATAGCTATTTTAATTTTTTAAGCTTTTTTTTTTACTGGACCATTTTTTAAAGCCTTTCTTGAATTTGTTATAATACTGATTCTGTTTTATGTTTTGCTTTTTTGGTCACAAGGCATGTGGGACCTTGGTTCCCCTACCAGGGACTGAAACTACACCCCCAGTTTTGGAAGGCAAAGTGCTAACCACTGGACCACCAGGCTCCTCTGTCCATGGGATTTCCCAGGCAAGAATACTGGGGTGGGTTACCATTTCCTCCTCCAGGGGATCTTCCTGACTCAAGGATCAAACCCGTGTCTCCTGCACTGACAGACAGGTTCTTTACCACTGAGCCACCAGGGAAGCTGCTTCACACATTCAGTTACTCACCACCTTACCAATACTGTATGGCATCACTCACATGTGGAATCTAAGAAATAAAATAAATGATACCTATACAAAACATAAACAGACTCACAGACATAGAAAACAAATTTATGGTTACCAAAGGGAAAAGGGTTGGCAAAGGGATAAATTAGGAGCTGGGGATTAACATGCACACACATAACATATGTTAACACGCTACACATAGAGTGGATAACCAGCAAAGATCTGCTTTATGCCATAAGGAACTACATTTAATATCGTGTAATAACCCATATTATTGGAAAAGACCCTGATGCTGGGAAAGATTGAAGGCAGGAGGAAAAGGGGACGAGAGAGGATGAGATGGTTGGATGGCATCACTGACTCAATGGACATGAATTTGAGCTCTGGAGATGGTGAAGGAAAGGGAAGCCTGACGTGCTGCCGTCCATGGGGTCGCAAAGAGCTGGACACGACTAGGGACTGAACACCAACAAGTAACATACAATGGGGAAAAAATCGGGGAAAACACACAGATACACGTATGTAACTGACTCACTGTGCCGTACACCGAAAGTGAGAGTTTTGTCTCCTCTGTCCATGACATTCTCCGGTCAAGAATACTGGAGTGGCTCGCCATTCCCTTCTCCAGGGCATCTTCCCGACCCAGGAATCTAACCTGGGTCTCCCGCATTGCAGGCAGGTTCTTTACCATCTGAATCACAAGGGAAGTCCATACACCTGGAGCTAACACAAATATTGTAAATCAACTATACGTCAATAAAAAATAACAAAATAAAAACTTTATTCACAAACGTGCAGCTGGCTGGATTCGCCCTGCAGGCTGCAGTGTGAGGACCCGGGTCTGCACAGTTCCTTCGGCACATTCTCTGTAGGGCAGTCGTGCTGGGGCCACAGGGGCCCCGGAATACCCTGTGCCCTCCCCTCCCCACCAGCCCTCCACTCCCGCACTGCCTGCTGACTCAGACTTGTCCAGTTCCCAAGTTAAATATCAGTGCCCACGTTGGGTGGCCTTTCTCACAGATACCTTTTCCTAAAACCCAGGGCCGTGCTCTGTTTTCAAGTTGCTTTGATTTCAGGAAAGTAAATACTTATTGTAGACATATATTTATTGGGGAAAATTGCATATATGTCTTAACATGAGCCCTAAGTTTATAGAGTTACAGATAGATAGACATCCTAAAACCAGATGTAATTTGCCACTATTAATGTTTTGATGTCTTCTTTTCAGACTTTTTTCTAACTACCTTTATCTATTTCTATCTTCTATTATATCTATATATCTGTATTTGTGTACATAATTTAGAAAATAACAATCAGGTTTGAAGTCAGATTTTTAAATATAAATTATGAGGTTTATCTCATCATTATAAACTATTCAAAAAAAAATGGCAACTTGACGAACAACATAATAGTCTGTCTTTCTAATGCTCCAGAATTCACCTCATCAAGCCCCTTTTGGGGACCTTTAATTTTTCTGTATTGGACTTAACACTAAGAAGAGCATCTTTGCACACAGCTTTGCACTGTGTGTCTCAGGGTTTTCGCAGGATAGGAGATACTGAGACCCTGGGTCGCTGTGCCCACGGGGTGAGTGAGGACTCCTAAACCTGCTGCTGGCTCCCTCTCCAGGGTGGCACCCACAGCGCGTCCTCAACAGCGACTTCTGGATGTGCCCACCTTGTGAGCATCAGATACTATCATCCACTTAATCTTTGCTTAACTGCCGGGTCAAAACGACATCACACTGACCCTGTTTGCTGTGCCTTTTCCCTACCAGGGAGGTTCAGCATGTCCCCCGTGTTCCTGGGCTGTTTGTGGTTCCTCCTTCACACAAGCCCACTCTCCACGGGCCAGTCCCACACTGGCTGGATATTAGGTGTGTCTCGGAGACATCACTGGTGCTTGACAGGGGCTTTAAGAAGGCTGCGGGTGGATAGAGCTCCACTGGGTGACCCAGGCTGTGGTTTTTGAATCTGCCTCATGGCAGAGACTGGACTGAAATGCATCTCCTTTGGGGTCAAACAGGAAGGCAGATGGTGACACGCGGGCGAGTGCCCTGAGGCAGCTCTTCAGATGAAGGCCGTAGCGCAGGAAAGCTTGGGAGCAGGTCTGGTACCTGGGGCTCGGCAGACAGTCACAGGAGTGGCCAAACTCTGAGAAGAAATTAAGGCCAGAGAGGTGAAGCTGGGCCTTCTTCTCAGGGGCCTCCTTAGATGCACAACTTGATAGCCCACAAAGGCAGGAGACAGCTGCTCTGCGCCCATATGGGAGGAGCCCTGTCCACGGGGAGCCTCGCGTGGGACGGACGATTTTTTTTCATGTAACTGCTCCTGACAGTGAGAAGGATACAAACAGGTACAACTCTGGGGAGGCAATTTGGCAATGCCCATGCTGCTGCTGCTGTTGCTGCTAAGTCGCTTCAGTCGTGTCCGACTCTGTGAGACCCCAGAGACGTCAGCCCACCAGGCTCCCCCGTCCCTGGGATCCTCCAGGCAAGAACACTGGAGTGGGTTGCCATGTCCTTCCCCAATGCATGAAAGTGAAAAGAGAAAGTGAAGTCGCTCAGTTGTGTCCGACTCTTAGCGAACCCATGGACTGCAGCCCACCAGGCTCACCCGTCCCTGGGATTCTCCAGGCAAGAGTACTGGAGTGGGGTGACATTGCCTTCTCCAGGCAATGCCCATAAAGAGCCTAAAAATGACCAAAACCTACCCAGGAATGCTTATATGTTTGTAAAGCTCTGTAGGCAATTCTGATCCTCCCCTACAAGAGAGAATCACTATACTACATGGACTGTTATACAACCATCAAAATGATATCTATAGCACTTTTAGAAGGATAAGAATGAACCTAATTTGCATGCTTAATAAAAAAGCAAAGCACATAAAAACTTTAAATACATATAAAGGAAACTGAAAATGACATCCAAAAAGTAACCTCAACTGAGTCATTCATTCTTTCATTTCACACATGTTTTTGAACATTAAACTGTGGTCTAGGCCAGCAGTTTTTAAACTGTTTGATCTCAAGGTCCCTTTATATCCTTAAAATTATTCAAAAACACAAAAAGGTTTTGTTTATATGGGCTATGTCTGTTGCTATTTACTATATCAAAGCTAAAATTTATCATTTTAGAAATATTTATTCATTAATTCCTTTCTTAAAGAAATAATAAATCCACAACATGTTAATACGAAGAACATATAGAGCGGTATTGTTTTACATTTTTGCAAATCTCTGTAAGTCCAGCTTAATGGAAGACAGCTGGATTCTCCTATTTGCTTCTGTGTTCAATTTGTTGTGCTATCACACTTCACGAAGACTCTGGAAAATTCTGCCATATAGTCATGAGAATGAAAGTGAAGAAGGCAAAAAACATCTTAGCTATTTTGAAACTAGCTTTGACTCAGAAGTGAAAAAATATAATGTTGACTTCAATGGACCCCTGAAAAAAGTCCTGAAGTGTGTATATATACACATTTTAATATATATTTTAAATAAATGAATCATACTCTACATAGAATATGATTATACTTGCTTTTTTCATTGACCATGAATTGTGGACATTTATTTCAAAATATATGTGTGTGTGTGTGTGTGTATGTATGCTGCTGCTGCTGCTAAGTCGCTTCAGTTGTGTCCGACTCTGTGCGACCCTGTAGACGGCAGCCCACCAGGCTCCCCTGTCCCTGGGATTCTCCAGGCAAGAACACTGGAGTGGGTTGCCATTATACACATTTATATATAACAATGTATGTATATGCACATATATATATATATACACACACATGGTATTTTTGATGACTGCATTTAATCCATTCTGCAGCTGTATCCTAATTTAATGAACCACTTCTCTACTCCTGGGCATCAATTCTTACCAAGCATCCTTTCACTTTACACACTACTCTGATTAATTTGTAAGATAGACTGCTGGATCAACCAATATCACAAAATCCTGCAGACAAAGAGGAAAAGTAACAGCTCCGGTGCACCTTCAGCCCACCCAGCAAGGGGACCCATAGGCAGTGTGTGCAGAGTCTTTTTAAGCGAGGCTTATTGATTGATTGATTTTCTGAATGTAAAAACAACATGAAGGAGTTTTTGTTTTTTTAATGAAGATTGGTTAAATAAATCGTAATGCATTATGCCAAGTCAACTTTGTACTGGAAGAGAAAAGGCGAGCATAAAAATGCCTCTCCTCTTAAATTATACTGAATACAACACAGGATTGGTGGGAAAATAGCACAGAGATTTAAGCACAGCCTCTTCCTTATCCTGATATCCTTGCATGTGTTCGAGTAACCATTCCACAAACATTTAGTGAGTGCCAACGCCTGCAAGGCAGGACTGGAGAGGGAGATGAAAGGTCTACCTAGGGGCACGTGGCGGGGATAAAGGCACAGAGTGGCCAGACATCGGAGGTAAAGCTCAGAGCCACGAGGGAGGTCAGGACTCCCTGGGTGGAACTTGAGGTCAAGGTGCAAAGGCGAGAGCTGACATCTAGGGAGGCAGGAGACCCCAGCTCAGAGCGTAGAACAAGATCAGCCAGAAACCAGCACCCGCGGGACATGAAGAACAGAACAGCGGCTGTGGGAGGACTCCCTGTCGCCAAGATTCTTGTTTTCACGTGCCTTGTTGGTCAAGGTTTAAAGGGTTGATAAAACCAGAGTTGAAAGAGGTTTGAGGGACCAGGAAATGGCAATGGCTGGTGGCTGGACTCTACTGGAAACCACATTGGAGGGTGTTTTGGCAACATCCCTTAAAAGACGAAGTGTGGTTACTTTGACCACCCACCTCGACTCCAGCCACAGAGGCCAGCTCACAATCAGCAATGTGGACGCAGGCTCTGTAGATGTCCATCTCAGCATTGTTCGTGGTGGTGAAACCTCGACAACCATCCCGGAGTCTGCGCATCCAGTGGAGAGCCCTGCGGCCCTGAACAAGAAAGAGGCTGTTCGTGTGCTCACAGGTGAAAACAACAACGGGCAAGCGGAAGGGACCCTGTTTGTGCACGAAGAAGCACATGCACACGTGTGTAAGGATGTGTGTGCATGGGTTAGGCTCGGATGAGTCTGAAAGGCAGTATCAAGCTGCGCACGACAGTTTCCTCCAGAGAGGGAGCATTGGCTCTTATTTCATATGGCTTGACATTTTACAATGAAGACTTTTGACTTTTATTTGCTTTAAAACAATCGCTTGAACGGAAAGGACTGAGGAGCTTCGTGTTCGGCGAATCAAGCGTTCCCGGGGACCATCGGGGTCCAGGAGGGCTAGTCACCCCAGGCGGCAACAGACGAGAAGTGGTGGCTCACATCTCTCTCCAGGTGGGGCCCCTGAGGGTTGGAGAAGTGACTTGAGCGAGCTCATCCCTGGAACATGATGTCACAGAAGCTGGGAGACGTGTCTCTAGGCAGCAGGGATCGGGCCCTCAGGGAACAGAGGGTGCTGAGAGCCGCCAAGGTGAAGCAGGAGCAGTGCTGGGCTACCTGGACCCCGCACACCAGAAAAATCTGAATCCTTCACGGTCACAGGTTCTTCAGAACAACTCATATTGTTTGGTTTTGTTCTCATTCCTAATCAAAAAACTGACCTGCAGTAGACAATTTTTTTCTAAGTCTAAGAACTAATAATGCATATAGCCTTTTACCAAGTTCTTTATGTGCGCACAGCCTCATATTCTGAGCATACACACTGCAAACTGACATAAATGTGCTCAGAGGAAAACAGATATAATTAGATAGTCACAGAAAGAGACCTGAAATTCATCACATGAAGAAAGCAAATTCGAAGGGGTTTACCTAGTCTGATTCCTATGTATAAATTTTACTTGCACATTGGTTTACACATACCATCTTTCTATAAGTATTAAAGCCATGAGTGTCAATTATCCTAGAAGTATGGAAAGAGCAAAGATTTCAAAAACTCAAATATATTACTTTTGTTTAGTCGTTAGGTTATGTCCGACTCTCTGTGACCCCATGAATGGTAGCCCACTAGGCTCCTCTGTCCATGGGATTTCCCAGGCAAGAATACCGGAGTGGGTTGCCAGTTCCTTTTCCAGGAGATGTTCTCGACCTAGGGATCAAACCCAGGTCTCCTGTATTGGCAGCTGGATTCTTTACCACCATGCCACTGGGGAAGCCCCATATATTGCTTTTAAATTTTATTTTTTTCATATCAACAGAGGTTATCTAGGTTCTGGAATGATAGGATATTTCACTTCTCCCTTATATTTATCTCGAATTTTAAACATGAATAAATTCCACAGAATAAAATCAAAGTTAAAACTTAATGTTCTTAAAAGAATTTGGAAAATGCAATATGGCATATAGGAAAAAGCAGGAATCACTGAGGATCCACATATCCTTGGATAAGAGCTGTTCACCAGTGGGATCAACTTCTTCCACACGTTTTATGTGTGGAGAGATGCACGTGTGTTTTTAAACTGTAGTAACCACAGCCTTTACAAAGTTCTAGAATCTTCTTTCTGTGCACGCACCACCAAATCATGAGCCAGTGTCCTGATTACTGACGCAATGTGCTCAGTCATCGTCACAATCCTTCTACTGTAAACGTGGGCCTGTCTACTCCTCGGCAAATGCTCTCTGCAGGCCCTCAGTCACTTCTGCCTCCTTGAGGGGAAGGTCACAGGCACACGTGTGCCCGAGGGGACACCCTCTCACCCCTGGGGACAGCTCGGGTCCATGTCAGCACCTGCTTCCTAACACCTGCATCCAACCGTGGTTTCATTGCCATTGGCGCCTAACAGCATTTCATTTCATTAAGCCCCGAAAGGCATGAAGCATAATGGTGTTTTCCTAGTAACTGAAAACTGTGCTCTACCTACCTGCCACATTTCAGGCTATTTTCACGGACCCCAGTGGTCCAGAGCAGAACTTGGTCGAGAAGCAGCAGCAGAAGCTTGTCAGATTCTGCTGGCACTTCTCAGACATCCCCCAGGTTTCAAAGTACCTGATCTGCTCCCCGACTGCCCCCCCAGCACACACACAGGCCCACACGCGCCCTGGGCCCTCGGTCCGACATTCCCCGAGTAAACACTGCCCTGTGAGCCCACTTCTCGCCTCCCAAGCCGGGGCTCGTCGTGAGAGCTCAGTGGGACTGCAGACAGTGTGGAAAACAGCATCGATGCCTACGTGGTGTTGTTTCATAGTTGGTCAGCTTTATTCCTCCGCCCGTGGTGGTTCCCAACACTTTAAATCCCTTTATATGATCGGCAAAGATCAGAGTTATGACTCCATGAGGTCGCCCCTGCTCTGGGTAAAGGTCAAATCTCCTTCCAGGGCCGAGTGTAAACAGTGATCAGGGTCTTTCCTGCTACTCTGGTGAATCTGGGTGCCTCTGCCGCTCTGTCCGACTTCAGGGCAGCACCATCCCCCAGCCCTCCATGGAGGATGACAGCCAGCCTGCAGCCCAAACCACACACGACTGGACAAACCACCCCCTCGGGCCACCGCGGCATCGCCCAGGAGAAGTCAGCCTACCCACGCCTCGGCGACGTGCGCTCCTCAGGGGAAGCGAATCATCAAATTCAATTCAGAGAAGTTCACCACCACACATCAGGATGGTCCTTTTGAAGCTGACTTGTATTTTAAAAAGAAGTCATTAGGATGACTAATTTAGAAATAGCATTTGTCAAGTCTCAAGTTTTCAAACGACTTGCTTTCCTTATAAAAATCACACCCTTGCTACTGAAATTAAGTCCCCACGATGTACGTGAAATTTATTTCTGAATTGTGTCTACTTTTATGGGCGAAAATAATCAAGAAAAGCCACCGGCTACAAAAACTGCAAACAAAATGAACCTTTAAAAAGCTAATGACTTAAGGGTGGTTGTACAGACATATAAAGTATGTCGGGGGGTTACACTATTTGTCATTAACACATATTCTGAAAGCTTCGCTAATATAATGTGACACAAAATTAGTCAAACACAATTCATGCAATATTGTTTAATTTTACTCCTCATTTAACTTGGTTTTAAGCAAAATCATTATGTCACATGATAATGTTCACTTGAACAAGAAATATTTCATACTGGTCGCTGCCTTTAGAAATGAGTTATTAGGGGCTCCATGCTGAACACATTCTTAACTATGAAAACTATAAAGCTAATAGTTTAATCATATTTTGACACCATCTACATACTTTATGCATTATTTACAAGAAAGATATAAAAATGAAACCACTGAATATCTCACACAATACTTCACAGTCATAGTTAACTGGTTAAAAATATAACACATTCATCTTCCAGGGGCTTTATATTTGCATATAGATATTTGCATACCATGTTGCAATGTGCTGTTAATGTAAAATTTAACCTTTGTTCTTTCTCTCTGATGTGCAAGGTACACTCATTAAGTTAAAAATAATGGCAAAAATAAGTCTTCTGGTGATATATATTTCATAAATTATTCCCCAGAGTAGCAAGGAAAGGTAAAATGTGGGTGGGAAAATGTTTAATTGAATTAATTCCTCATTTTCTATATTTTTATTTTACAACTCAGAGACAGAGCAATTTGACTAGTATATGTCAACCCTATGAATTGCAAAGGACCTCGTCTCGATTACTCAAGGTGTCAACCCTCTTAATCCTGTATTAAAACAATTCCACATTCAGGACCGAGACGAATGCACAGCTTCCATTACACACCTGTTAGGTAGATGGCCACTGATCACCAGAGGGAATACGCAAGCGCTACATGAGAAACACGGGTTGCAGCTTGCATTAGGCTATAATGTGCACGTCAATTTCCAATAAAGTCCTTGTATGAACTTCTACAGAAGAGAGAAAAGGATTTAGAAATCTGGTAAAGACCATTACTAAATACCTAAACTCCAAGTCTCTTTTATCCTGTTGGCACAATCTGCATGTCAGATGTATTGTTGAACCAAAAACAAAATAGACGAAAAACCCAGCCACACCAGAATACACACACAGATATGAGAACAGAGCCGTGGTTCCCAGAGGGGAGGGCAGGGGAGGATGGAAGAAGTAAAACTGAACGGTGGTGGGTGAAAACTAAATTCTGGTGGTGAGCGCGCTGGAGGGTATACACAAGTAGAAATACGATGTGTACACGTGGAGCTGTTCTTAGAGTTGTTTTCACGAGAGCGTAATTGCTTTACGATGCTGTGTTGGTTCCTGCCACACAGCAGCGTGAAAGAGTTCCGTGCACACATACATACATCACCCGCCTCTTGAGCCTGCCTCCCACTGCCCCCACCCCACCCCTGTAGGTCATCACGCACGGAACTTATCATGTTATAAACAATGTCACCACCATAAAAAATATATTTTAATCAATTCATTGATGCACTGCTAAAGTAAACTCCCTATCTGAAGTCACATAGAGGCAAGACAGGGTCCAGATACAGCTCTTGGAAGACGAAGAAAAGCGAGACGGCCAGTCTGTCCACAGCCCGCCAGTGCCCAAGTCCTTTCGTGAGCAGTTACAATTCAGATGACCTCTGCCCCAGAGGATTCCAGTTCAAGGAAGCAAGCCTGTGCCCACGACTCAAAGCAGCCAGTGATGGGGGGGCCGCCCAGACATCCAAGTCTGGGGGTGGTCGGGGAGACGGGACCAGGCAGCCCCACGGTAGTCAGGGAGGGCTGGAGGGCAGGTGGGCTGCCTGGGGAGGGGTGCAGGAACACGGCAAGACAGCGACCCCACTCGGAGCTCCGCAAGGAGCAGAGTGCTTCCCCCGGGGCCCTGGGGCCCAGACAGGACTGCTCCCCGCTGGTCTTTTCTCCAGTGGGATCCTCGAGCCGACACCTCAGAGATAGGACACACACAAGAAATCCTGGATCCAGCCAGGGCAGGGCGGACCTGAGATCACAAAGCCGTCAGCAGACGATGGAGTCTGGACGGTGGGCCCCTGAGCGGCCAGGGCCGGTGCTGCCAGAAGCCCCATTTCCTCATGGACGGTGGGGACGGCTCAGGGCTCCCCTAGATTCCCTGCAGGAGCCGGGGGAGGGCTGTCACCCCACTTCCTCGCTCCAGGGCAGCCACCAGGCCTAGCGCTCACCAGACAACCAGCCCAGACCTTCCATGCCTGCCTCTGTGGACGGCCTCTTTGGGGATCAGACGGCTCCGTCTCTGAGCCGTGTCTCCCGGGTACAGTAAGAACTACCTCTGCTGATTCTGCGAAGACTGCAGCTGTCCCTGCAATGAGGTCACCTTGCCGTGGTCTTCTAACTCAGGGCCCGGAGAGGCCTCCCACACCGTCCTGGATGGTGGGTGGACCTCCCCTGCCTCCCATTCCCCAGCGGAATCTTCATTTTTCCTTTTAATGATCATTTTATATATGACGCTGCCAAGTCACTTCAGTCGTGTCCGACTCTGTGCGACCCCATGGACTGCAGCCTACCAGGCTTCTCCGTCCATGGGATTCTCCAGGCAAGAACACTGGAGTGGGTTGCCATTTCCTTCTCCAATGCATGAAAGTGGAAAGTGAAAGTGAAGTCACTCAGTCGTGTCTAACTCTTAGCGACCCCATGGACTGCAGCCTACCAGGCTCCTCCATCCATGGGATTTTCCGGGCAACAGTATTGGAGTGGGGTGCCGTTGCCTTCTCCCCATTTTATATATAAGTAGACATAAAACATACTTAGGGGCTTTCCTGGCAGTACAGTGGTAAAGAACCTGCCTGCCAATGCAGGAGACGCAAGACACATGGGTTCAATCCCTGGGTCGGGAAGATCCCCTGAAGGAGGAAATGGCAACCCACTCCAGTATTCTTGCCTGGGAAATCCCATGGACAGAGGAGCCTGGCGGGCTATAGTCCATGGGGTCGCCAAGAGTCGGACACGACTGAGCCACTGGGCACACACACACACTCACACACACACACTTACACACTCTCACACACACGGCGTATGTAAGCTATGGGGACATAGGTACTTAGGATATTTAGTCTAATCCTCTACAGAGTGTGACTCTCTCATTGTGGATCCACTGGAAGGATAAATGCTGTGTGATGAGACCTCGCTTTCTGTAAGAAAGGAAAGAATGACCCCAAAACGCTGAGTGCTTTTCAAACAAGCAGCGGTGCCAGCTCTTTAACGAAGCACCGGGGCCCCTGAAACGGAGGCACGTCCATCTGGCAGCGAGGCAGCACATTCTTGCCGTGTTTTCCGGACTCCTATCTGTATGTGATTGTTCTTGTAAAGGTTCTTACTGAGGTAAATAAAATTGTAGAACCTTGGAAACATACTATTATTACAGCACAGAGCTAAGGTGTACAGAACGGGAAATAACTCTCCAAGGGATAAATTACATGTGATGAGGGCTAAAAGAATACAGTTCCCATTTCAGGAAGTCTTCCCAGCGAAGGCAGGGATTTGGCAGTTTTAGCGCTGCCTTTCAAGACAACGCACACACACCAAAAACATTATTCTTCACAGAGCGCCCCAGAGGCCACGGCCGTCACGTGGGCACCCGCGCGATTCCATTGCCTCCAATTCAACACAGATCTTCTTTATTAATTTTAATTTGTCATCAATAGCCTGACAGGCACTCTTTCGGCAAGAAATACTGCATTAACTGTTTCACTCACTGTGGCAGCTATTAAAACCGAGATGGTGATTAGCAGGAATGAGGTCAAACTGAATAATGTGAGTGTAAGTCGCTACCAGCGAAATGTATAACACAGGAGGATTTATTATGTTCACTTGCTGAAATGTAATTTAAAAACAGGATATCACCACCTGCTATGCCAGCTCGTAGGGTGACTCAGATC
The DNA here is from genome assembly GCF_003369695.1 of Bos indicus x Bos taurus. Classification (NCBI taxonomy): domain Eukaryota; kingdom Metazoa; phylum Chordata; class Mammalia; order Artiodactyla; family Bovidae; genus Bos; species Bos indicus x Bos taurus. The sequence goes on along the minus strand of NC_040101.1, from coordinate 3,274,736 downwards.
ATTCAAACATTTCCTGCTAATATGTTTATTTGCTTCTGGCATATATTACATTTACTGTATTTCTAATAACTACAGTTAAAATAAATGTAATTGTTGCTATCTACTTCATGTAAATGGAGCAGGTAAATAAATCACCTCGTGCTTAGCTCAAACAATGCCAATTAGAGTGATTTAGTCATCAATATTGGCACCAGAAAAAATTAGTATCTATAACCTCCTTGCAAAGAGCTAAATTTAGTTCTCTTATTGAAGAGTCTGTTTGCTAAGTAAGAATGTCCCTAGGATGCTGGAAGACTCGGCTCAGCTAGAAATAATGTGACATACCTTTAAGCGTGCTGAGAAAATGTTAAGTGTTTTCAGATACTGGATGTTCACATGTAAACTTAAGGGGTGCTCGTTTTGGAAAATCAGAAACCCAGGCACGCAGGTGGAATCATTGCTGATCTGGGAGTCACAGCCCTTGGCTGCACTTTTAAAGGAATTTAGATGGGCGTAGAGTTCTCTGGAATCATTTAAAACTGGGCTTATTGGGAGACTATTTAAATCACGGCTGAAAATAGAGAATGTGTATTTTAAGTGTGCAGCATATCTTAAACATGTGCGTAATTTTTAAAATGAGTGCCCAGAAGATAAAGCAGCTAAAATTACGTTTCTCTGAGTACCACCGGTCAGTTAGTCGGGCACGGTGTTCGGTCCGCACACTGAGCGTCATTTAAGCCTCTTTGAGATCTTTCAGATCCCAGTCTGTGGGGGTAGCAGGTAGCTCAGGGCAAACCCTCACAGTCAGACTGAAGGCCGTCTGGTGATGGTGGCAAAGAGCTTCTGTGGCCCCAAGGGCCAGAGGCTTCCACCTGGATCCCCGGAAAGTCTGCTTACGGGGTGGGCCTGCTGTAATATGCTTTCCTTACACCTTTCACAGGGGCTTTTGCAAAAGAAAAAAGAGGGGAGGGAGGGAGGAAAAAGGAACGAAAAAAGAAAGAAGGAAGGAAGGACGCTCTGCTTGGCCATCCTGGAGTGGGGTGGCAAAAATCATGGCCTCACCCAAAAGTTTGTAAAGAAATAATAAAAGTCTCTTTTATTTTCAGAAATTTCAAGAATGTCTAAAGTACTGTTTAAAAGCATTTTCTGTGTACCCTATAAAACCAAATAAACCCAAATTCAGGAGAACCTCCAGTTAATCGTAGGAGTTTGCTTTATCATGGGCAGAACTGTGTAAGCAGCACTTTGTCTTATTTTGAACCTTAAAAAAAAAAACCTAGGCCAATAAATATCGCCTTCTCACAATCGCCATCCTAAGCGGGGGCCTCAGGATGAGTGCAAGGAGCGTAAGTAAAGAAAAAGACACACCAAAGAAGGCTGTGTTTGCCTCTCTCGCACCTACGAGCTGCCTCTGGCCTAAATCAAGCTGTGCTACAGGAGGCAGTTTCAGTTTCAGAGCTGTCACATTAGACAGTCAGAGGACTTTTAGAAGAAAACCACGGTGCTAAATATTGCTGTCCTACTTGCGGCGCCCCGGCCCCCATCCCGCCCGTGGAAAATGGGCGTCCTTGGTGCCAGGCAGCCCAGAGGCACGAGGTCGCGCCACCCCACCGGCCAGCGGCCGGGCGCGGTCGGGCTGTGAGAGCCCCCTTCACCTAAGGCAGCGACTCTGGGCCTCCGTATCAGCTCAGTTTGAATCGCCGACGGGAGCAGTGTTTGTAATTCGACATCAAGCCGCCCGGGGCCTGGCGTTTATTTGTGCTGTTGTTTTGGCAGGTAATCCGGGTCCCCCTCTCATCCGACATGTCAGGTCTACAATCACACAGAGAGGACTGGTGAATTCACTTTTACAGTTAGGCGAGCTGAATGCTATTACTGTGTGCGTGTCGTGGACCCGCAGAGCCCAGCGTCTCATCTGCCATCCAGATGGATGCTACAAAGTGAAGAGTCGGGACATGCATTTCCCAGTAACTACCTGCTGCCAGCTATTATTTTAAGGATCCTGTGATTTTCTTTTATTTTGAGTAGAAAAAACAAGGCAGCTGAGGTAATAAAAAGGCATATCAACTAGTCACTGCCTGGCAGATTTGTCACGGGTGTGGATACAGTGGGGCCTTTTTTGTTGTTGCTGCTAGAAAATGTATACTCTCGAATATAATATTGTAAATCTAGAGTATGTGCTTCCAATAAAACCCTTTTTAGTGCCTTGCATATGGGTAAACAAAATAAAAATGTATGCATCTTGTAAAGAACTGCCGATACACACATATACACGTGCAGGATGCCACCTACAAATCACAGGTTGACAGCGGGTATTTTATGTCATGAGATTTGGGGGTGAAAGTTATTGTTTTTTATTCCTAAATTCCATTAAAACAGTTGTGCAGCCATACGTTATCAGAGCTCTCCAATAATGTTCCTAAATAGTTCCTAATGATGGACTTAGGGCCTCCGAGGACCCAGGGTTAGCTATATAATTCTGAGTTGTGAATCAAATGGCAAAACCAAGTGTTTCCGGTAATTCTTTCATTCCTGCACATTGCATAATCTTGTCCATCTTTTTCCTTGTTCGCTACAGAAAGAGATCCCCCCAAATCACCCATCCCCAGTAAAGCGTCAGTCGTTCACTGCACGTTTTCAGATTAATTAGGACAGAGCTTTCAAGAGCATCACGCCTCCGGCGAAGCCTCCAAAACCACCTCTAGGTGCTTGCCAAGCCACGTAATCACGGACAATAGGTCTCTGCCTCACCCTCCGGGTTTTGAAAGCTGCACAGGACTCCCGAATCAGCTGCAACGCTGCAGCCCTGCATGCCAGTCCCCGCCCCCAGGTGTGTCCACGGGACCAGGGGACTCACTCTGAACAAAGAACCAGGCCGGGGGCTCCCACCCGGGCAGGATTGGACGATCGGAACAATGAACTCGGCCCAAACAAAGAGTGATTAATGACTCGGGGAGCGGCGTCGCCACGTCGGCCAGAGCGGCTCGGATCGGGTCTTTGAAGGAGAAAGGGAAAGAGTTTCAGGCTTTAAATATTTACCATTTCGTTCGTCAATGGAGCATGTAAATGCAGAAGCAAATGTTCGCCGGCTCTTCTCCCAGGACTCTCTTGCGCACGCTGTGCTCACGTGGGAACGCCTGTTTGTGGCCATCACCTCCATGAGGGACGGAAACGGGCTCAGGGGCCCAGAGATTCCTCAGAGCGGGTATCTGTTCTCACCCTGAATTTTGTTTGGCACCAAGGTCTCTCGGAGGTTCCATGGTAGCACGTAACCCATCCAGTGTCAAGGACCAAAGTTTCAGTCAGATTTTGCTGTTTCCATACAATAGGTTACTCAAAAAGTGGTCCGTCTCCCCATGAAAATGAACGCTTATTTAAAGGGAAAGCAAATAGATGTTCCTACAGATTGAACATTCTGCGTTTCAAAGTGTTTTAAAACATCACTGTGGTTACAATAGTTGTGAGGTGATATTGTAATTGTCCCTTTCGTTTTGCTGCGTGTGGCTGAAATGACACTGATTTGGGGACCCCTGGGGTGACAGGATAACTCCCGCAGGGTCTCCTTCACATGGCTGTCCAGTGTGCCTGCTCTTTCCATTGGAACCATGTTGCGTGCACCCCACACCGCCCTGCACGGCCTGCCTACACACTCCCGAGCGCCTGGCAAGGCACTACCTCCAGTGAACTGCACTCGGTCACCCTGGTCTGTTTTCTGTGCGGGGCCCTAACCATCAGGGTGGCTTCCCTCTCTTGATCTAGTTTCAGCTCTTAGCTCAAATGTCACTTCCTCCAGGAAGCCCTCCATGACAGACTCCAGATCACGTTCCCTCCTGCGCCCTTCTCTGCTCTTCCCAGGGTTTGTACCCTCTGACTTCAAGATTCACCTTTGCCAGGGGAGTTCCCAGAAAACAGAACCATCACTTTTCCCTCATCAGTACCAGTATGCAGCCGGCATAGAGCAAGCCCCATGATACTTTGTTCCATGATGGTGGCTGAGTGAATGATTATGACTTGCTTGGTTTTTATAAACAGGCAAATAGGCAGTCCAGCCTAAAAGGTTTTACTAGTATTTCATTTTCAACCTGCATTATTTCAATTCTTTTAGATTGTGCTAGATTCTCTCAGTCCAGCACTCCAAATTCTCACAGTGCTTAGAGCTATGTGAACTCAGCATCTAGGTTCAGAAAGTTCAGTATAAGAGTTACTAAAAAAAGAAAGCAGCATCATGCACGTGCATGCACACACACACACACACACGCACACACACGCACGCACACACACGCACACACACACACGCACACACACACACACGCACACACACACACTTCTTGGCACATTAAGACTAGAAACCAGCAGGTGTAGGTCTTCGTGACCACTCAGTGAAGGTATTTTCACTTTGCACTTGCAAATTACAGACTGTTTTGGCTGAGCCTTCAGAAATTTCTGTTTGATTGAACTTTAGGGATTTTGTAGAAGGGAGAGCACCTGCTTCAGCACTGAGCATTCCACAGACAGGCACATGTGTGTGGGAGCGCACGCACGTGTGTGTGTGTCTCTGTGTGTGTGTGTGCCTGTGTGTGTGTGTGCCTGTGTGTGTGTGTGTGCCTGTGTGTATGTGTGTGTGTGTGTGCCTGTGCCTCTGTGTGTGTGTGCCTGTGTGTGTGTGTGTGTGCCTGTGTGTGTGTGTGCCTGTGTGTGTGTGTGCCTCTGTGTGTGTGTGCCTCTGTGTGTGTGCCTGTGTGTGTGTGTGTGCCTCTGTGTGTGTGTGCCTGTGTGTGTGTGCCTGTGTGTGTGTGTGCCTGTGTGTGTGCCTGTGTGTGTGTGTGCCTGTGTGTGTGGAGAGAGAGACTGAGAGGCGGGGGATTGTCCTGGTTGTGCTTTTATTCGTGTGCATCAACAGATCTGTTGAATTCTCCCAGCATTGCCTTTCTGGGAGAAAGGCCAATTTTCTTCATTTTTAAAATATTGTAACATTTGTGTTAGCAAAAACTACTATAAATGCCATCAGCTACAGAATTCCAGTTTAATTTCTATTTTGAGTTTATCAAAATTTGAGAAAAATATCTTTGGGGACTACAATTATCTGTGCTTAGCCTCGGCCCACAAATAAACAGAAACCAACTGCTCCCTGAGCGAGGAACGATCCCGGAGAGTCCCTCCTAAGTGTAGACGCAGCCACCAAGGCGAGAGCTGGAGCCGGCCCCACAGCGTAGTCTAAGCGCTGGCACGCCAATCCCGGGGACCATGCCATGTGCGCCAGCATATTGAATCTGCAGAAACCATATTAGAAGGATACACAATATTTATGAGAAAGCAAACACTGATTCCTCACACTGATTCTTACCTGAGTGTGGATCACTTCTTGTTTGGTGCCTTTTAACAGCATAATTAAACAAATAAAAGCACTTACATCTCTAAGACCCAGACATAAGAAGCCATGGTGTTTTGGTATTTTAGTGTTTGAGACTGCCTAACGCATTAGCAATGGTTAGACCTACTGAAACTCCCAGTGACGATGCCAGTTATTCTAGGATCTAATTTTCTCCTCTGGCTTCATTTAAAATCATCTTCTTTCTCAACAGCTATTCTTTACTGTTTTTATAATCTGACTTCTTGGATATAAACGAATATCTATAGTTCCAAAAACTGTATTTAAGTGTTTTAACAGGCCATTCAAATATATACTTCGTTAACTAATTAAACTAAGGATATTTTTCATTTTTATTTTTTAAACAACTTTTAAGTTTTTTCTATTTGCAGTTGTTGCAACATATTGGCAATATTTCCCATGTGGTACAATATACCCCTGGGCCTTGTACTCAGCCATCTGTGCTTTCCATCCCACCTCTGTCTTGCCCCTCCCCCCCGACGCTGGTATCCACTTGTTTGTCCCCTACGTCTGTGAGTCTGTGACTTTTTTTGTTATATTCACAAGTTTGTTGTATTTTTTTTTAGATTCCATATATAAGTGACATCACACAGTATTTGTCTTTCTCTGACTTCTTTTATGGAACACAATGACCTCCAAGTCCATCTGTGTTGGTGCAGATGGCAAAATTTCATTCTTCTTTATGGCTGAATAGTATAGCATCATATATATATTATATAAATATATATATATCTCACATCTTCTTCACCCATTCATCTGTTGGTAGGTGGCTTCCATGTCTTGGCTATCACAAATAATGCTGCTATGAATGGCAGGATGCCTTACACTTAGTCATACTTTAGACCCCTCATCTGCAATATCAATATTTATTAGCACGGGTAAAATCACCAGTGGACTTGGTGGCACGCATGCCATCGTTGGGATGACCAGCAGCCTCTGCCTTTCCAATCAAAAGCAGCATCCAGGCTGAGAGGAACCTGGCTCGCTGGCCCTCAAAATGTTCTTGACTGGTGCCCTGCCCACAGGGAAGAGAACTGGCACACTCACACTGCATCAGTGCATTGCCTTAAGTTTTTTCCAAAGAAAGTGAAAAAGAAACCACAATAGCCAAGCCTTCACCAATATTATGGGAGCCCTGTGTATTCCTCCTCAGTGCTAGATGGGCAGCAACTGGGGTGCCTGCAATTCAGACGCTGGTGACATGTGACGGAGGAATCACCTCATCCGGACAGAGTGAGCACTGCATGGCCCCAGCCAAACTCAGGCCTTCTAATCTCCTTCTGATGTTATCACAGGGCTTCTCAGTGGTAAAGAGCTCACCTGCCAATGCAGGATACATAAGAGATGCAGGGGTGAGACCCCTGGGTCAGGAAGATCCCCTGGAGAAGGACGTGGCAACCCATTCTATTATTCTTGCCTGGAGAATCCCATGGACAGAGGAGCCTGGAGGGTTACAGTCCGTAGCGTCATAAAGGGTCAGACACGACTGAAGCAACTTAGCAGGCATGCATGACATCACCATCTTGGGACATGACAGATGCCCTTCATTCTTTTCCTTTCTCCTTCCCCCTTCCCCTAAATGCAATGTGGTCGAGTCTCTTCTCCCACCTGGTCTGATTTCTCAAACTCAATCAAAACCGTCTCTCGGTCCCCGTTTTGCTTGTCTTCTCTCGGGGCTCTGCCCGATGACTGAGCCCTTGTGCTCCTGACCTTCTTCATTTCTTGGGTCAGTCCAGGAGCCAGTGGTCTTCCAGTCCTTTTCGGATCCTTTGGTAATAAACGTATGGCTCTAACAGTCACGTGCATAGTGCTGACAAGGCCATCAGTGTAAAGATGTAGGTTTCACTGTGTGAGATCTCACAGAGCTAAAAGAGACTTCAGAGGACACCCATCTCCACACACTGCTTTTCAGAGGGTCAGAACTGTTCAGACACTCGCTCAGGGCTACATGGTCACTTGGTGCCACCAGGGCCAGGGCAGGGTGCCAGGCTCTTCACTCTGCATCCCTCCCAGAGTAGCTGCTAAGGACAACATGCTGATGCAGAGCCCACCCGGCTATGTATTCATAGAAGACATCACCTTATGAACCAAAGGAAGCCACAGTTATTCCTGAAATTTGATGAGTTGTATACTGAAAATGGGCTTCCCTCATAGCTAAGTCAGTAAAGAATCTGCCTGCAATACAGGAGACACAGGTTCGATTCCTAGGTCAGGAAGGTCCCCTGGAGAAGGACATGGCAACCCACTCCAGTATTCTTGCCTGGAGAATCCCAAGAACAGAGGAGCCTGGCAGGGTACAGTCCATAGGGTCGCAAAGAGTCGGGCACGACTGTAGGGCCTGAGCACACGTGCACATAATAAAAAGACCTAACGGCGGGGACTTTGAACAGGCGGCCCGGTTTGCCAGGGTGAAGCTCTCATCATGGCCCCTAGATAAACATTTCAAGGACCAAACTGTCACGTAGCCTGCCATTCTCGGCAACAAGGACACTGATAATAGAAACAGCTCTCAGTGGCCGGATGCTCAGCAGGTACTCTACATGGTAGAAATTATTGGCAAACTGTCTTGGTTTCTCATGAAATCCCCACAATCAATACAAACGGGTATCCTCTTTCCTCATTTCACAGACAAAGAAATGGAGAGCCAAAGAATTTGAGTAACTTGTCCCAGGAGAGGAGTAGGAAGTGGACGAGCCGCTTTCAAACCCAATCCCGTCACTGCAGCAGGCGGCGCCCCGTCCCCTCCCCGTGCGACGTTCTCAGGCTGTCCCGAGAAGCACGGTTTCCATGACGAAGTCAGTCTGCCATCCATCCAGCAGCTCTTGGTGGAGGGCCTCCTCCTACCGACCTGCGACCGCTCAGGAAGCCCAACCAGGGAGCCCGGCCCTCCCGTCCAAGACGTGATTCCTGGCTTTAGACTTGGTCTTGGAGAATTCCGAACTTGACGTTTTAATGCCTCTCCTCCAATCTGCAATTGACCAGTCATTTCCTAGTCTTTACTATTCCTCACACGCCACCTTAAGGAGTAAGAAAACCTTCTTGCTCAATGGATGTAGAATACAGAGAGGGGGAAAAAAGTCTTTGAAAGCAAAGCGTTGATCATTTGCAACGAAGAAAGTCTGTTAGTGGATTAAAGCATATTCCCCGGGCCTTTAAAGACATCTACTAGTAATTTACAGAAATTATGAGAGCTGAGAGGCTGGTTGTTTTCAGAATTCAGAGCTCAGCCTGTGGCCTTCCACCAGACAACACTCCAAGCCAGCCTCTCTGGGAATTCACATCAAACCCCAGCTCATAATTTCTGTAATGACATATACTTGGACACTGATTAGCTACCTATCAGCTCTGTAATAAAGGCAGCGTAACCCCTAGTTTATCATTCATTTATCTGAAGTCATTTTGAATAATATCACAAGATTGTAATGCAATCATTATGCCGTACAGCAGTCCCGGGCCTGCACGCAGGGCCGGCGGGGTCACAGCCCTGGCAGGGTTCACACCGCTTAATTTACTCACTTCTTACACATTTGTAAAATTGGAGTCAACAGCTCAGGAGCGGAGTTGGACCCGCGCGCAACGCTTACGCAAATTGATAATAAGATGTTCGACAGGAAGTAGAGGGAGACCTAATAACAGTCATAACAATCTTTCCTGAGAGCCGGCTGGCACTTGAGTTTGAAACAAGTCATTCAGTGCTCAATGACTAGCGCAGATTTCCTTTGACTCCGCTCGACCCGGAGGGTTTATCGACAACCACTTTGCTGCCGTGAAGCGCTCTATTAGGGAAGTGTGTCTTCAGGCCACGGGAGGGTGCCGGCAGGCGAGTCGATTCCTCCAGAGGAGGGCTTGGTGGGAAGGCTCCGGCGGGGCGGCCCCGGCAGGGCGAGAGGCAATGGAGAGCTGAGAAGATGGAGAGCCAGTTTCAGGGACGCCCGGCTGGTGGGGGGCAGAGTGGGGGCCCCTCACAAACCCTAGGAAGGCGGACGGGAGGCAGTGGAGGGGAGGGATGAAGGAATCGGGAATCAGGGTCCTGTTTAAGGGGACTGTTGTGTTCATCTGTGTCAGCCTTCCCGTCAGTTCTCAGGGGTTTTCAACGGCACTGACTAAGTATTAGGCTACCTTCTGAGCCCCGTGTGCCTCTCGCAGTGTCGTGGCCACAGCTTGTCCTCCGCATGAATAGGGATGTGGGGCTTGGGGTGGTGGGGAAGCGGCCGTAACATCCCCGCCCCTCTGTACTCAACTGCGTGCCCAGAGGCTAAGGACCAAGGCGGGCCTTTCTGCAGCGAGTCCCAGCCCAGGCCTGAAAACCAGTGGAGGGAAAGGACCAGTTTGGAAACAAACACAGCAAGGCCAGCTGACCGTAACAAAAAAATCTGTGAGTCTCCCGTGAACAGCTCATGTGAACAATGCATGATGCAGAATGACACAGATGAAAGCAAGCCAGCGTTCCAGCAAAGCGCGAGGTCGAAGCGTCAGGCCATGTTCCGTCCAGGGTCCCTACCTCCCCTCCAGACGTGCTGGGCCAGCCCAGCAGGTGGCTCCACATACCTTGGTGGCTCCGACAAAACAGGGGAGTCCAGCCAGGACCCGGCCAGGGGGCTTCTCAAGCTGCCCCCAGCCAGAGACATTTCCGGTCACTGTCCAGCGAGGAGGGGCAACTGGGAAGGCCCAGAAGACCCCTACGGCTGCAGCTGCGGTGGCGAGGGACTCAGCAGTGGGTGCCGAGTCACGGCAGTGTCCCCTCTGGCTCTGGAGCGAGAGGCCCTTTCACCAAGGACCAGGCAGACCGGGTCACTTCCTGCAGCTGACCTTGCTCCTGGAAGGTCTGTTTCAGACGTGTGCCTGGGGAGGACCGTGGCGTGTGCTGCACGGGTGTCCCGGGCGTGTGCGTCCCAGATGGACGATGTACACAGCGTTCTGAGCAGAGCGCTCGGCTCCATTAAGACCTCGCAACACCTTCTTGCTAATAACTGTTACTGGAAATACAGCCACTGTGAGCTCCAACGAGCAAAGCACCTTCTCGTCAAATTTCCTCCACATCAGGCGTCTCAGCTGAGTTTTTTTATTTTTTATTCTGATTCTCAAGACTCTCAAAATTAAATTCAGAGTGTGTATGTGCATGCATATATATACACATATATGTACATACGTATATATTTATGTCATATTTATATATATGTAATATATACACATATATATTTATGTGTATATACACACACATAAGGGCTTCCCACGTAAAGCATCCGCCTGTCTGTATAGGAGATGTAAGAGATCCAGGTTCAGTCCCTGGGTTGGGAAGATCCCCTGGAGAAGGGAATGGTAACCCACTCCCTCTAGCATTCTTACCTGGAGAATCCCATGGACAGAGGAGCCGGGCGGGCTATAGTCCACAGGGTCACAAAAGAGCTGGACATGACCGAACATCCGCATGCACACACACACACACCGATACATATATATGTATGTACATGTGTGTGGTGTGTTTAAACACATATACGCATTTTCCCTAGATTGTGTCAGAGTCACAGCAGGGTGGGTGAAGCCCGGAGCGGGACACGCGGAGCTGGCTTGTTGCTTTCCTCAAGCCTGAGGTCATCATCTTACTCCATCTTGCCCCACCATTCAATCTAAGCCTGGTAATTTCCTAGAAAGGCAGGCTTGTCAGCTGAGAAATGTTCAGGCAGAGCCGGGAGGGAGGGAGAGGGGAGCTCTCTGCTCTTGCAGACGCCCGAGGAGGCAGGTTCCCACCCGGCCTGAATTTGATGTAAGCCGTCTCGGCAGCTTTAGGCCAGGTTGGCCCCGAGGCCAACGCGTTCCTGTGGACTCACCGCCAGAGAGGAATCCATAAGAGAAGCTTTCCCAGCGGTGACCGAGAGGCGGGGGGGGCGGGGGGGGGCGGGGGGGGCGGGGGGGGGGGCGCACTGTTCACGGGAGCTGGACCCTGGGAGATACAGACACCTGTGACTTTCCAAGTGATGAAATTCTTCACAAGGTGCACAGCTGTGTGAGCGCGCGCTACGTCTATGCTGGAAACAGTCACTCAAGTTTGAAGAAATCAAAGTCATGGTAAACAGGATCAGACCTTTGCTTCTCTATCATTCCAGAGAAACAGGAACACAAGCAAACATACAGGTCGCCTGTAAGCCCTGACCTTCCACCTCCCTGCAGAGAAAACCTTCTTCCTCTTCCTTCCAAGGCTCACTCTTCAGCGAGGGTCCCCATGGCAGGAAACAAACACACTGAGTGATTTCTGTTTCAGTATCTAGGCCTCCCACTTGATTTCATGTCCTTGCTAAGTCGCTTCAGTCGTGTCCCTCTGTGCGAACCCATAGACGGCAGCCCACCAGGCTCCCCCGTCCCTGGGATTCTCCAGGCAAGAACACTGGAGTGGGTTGCCATTTCCTTCTCCAATGCATGAAAATGAAAAGTGAAAGTGAAGTCGCTCAGTCGTGTCCGACTCTAGCGACCCCATGGACTGCAGCCCACCAGGCTCCTCCATCCACGGGATTTTCCAGGCAAGAGTACTGGAGTGGGGTGCCATTCATGTCCTTAGGTTCACCAAAATACAAAACACAATCCTTTGCTTTTTTTTCTGTTGTTCAAGATAAGGAAATGAATCGAGGATGGAAGAAATATAAAATGCAATTGTACCCCAAACCTCAATAGAATGAGAGGGAAGCCTGTCCCTTCATTTTATTGGAAGGATTAAAGGATTGAGACTTGGTAAGAAGATGTAAAAATATCGATCATAGTGGAGGACCTATCAGATCAGATGTCAAAATCTACTCTAAAGCTACAGGCATCAGAATGTAGTGATGTTTTCCCAGGAGAATCAACTGCATCAGTGGTCTAGAGTTAAAAAACATGTATGTATCACATGCTTATTTGTGTAAAGTTATAAAGTGGCATTTCAAAATACACTCTTTAATAAATGTAAGTTACTGGGAAGTTGGCTATTTGAATTAAAACATTTAGAACATTCTATATATAATTCATTGTTTAACTCCTAATATTAAAAAGATTTGAATATTTACAAATACAAAAATAATCAGATAAACATTTGTATATTGTGAGAATAAGAATAGCTTTTGCAAAATGCAGTAACCAAGAAGACAAAGATTGGCAGATTTAATAGACAAAGAGATTAGGAGTCAGCCTGTGCAAAGAAGACCTATGAATCAATCAGAAAAAGACAAACAATTCAATAGACAAATGTGCAAAATACTTAAACAGCCTCTTCACAAATGAGAAAAATCTAAAAGCCAATTAAACATCAGAAAAACTGCCTTTTCGCATAAATACTGCAGGAAATAAAAATTAAAACTAAAATGAGAAGCCACACTGTCCAGATTAGCAAAAATCTACAAGTCTGACAGTATCAAATACTGGCAGAGATTCATAAAGCAGGATGTCACATACCCCCGGTTCAAGTACAACTGATACAGTCACACAGGAAGGCAAGGGTATCAGGACCTATGAAACCCAAGAATGTAATATCCTATAACCAAGAAATTCCATACCCAAGTATATGCCTGGAGAAGCTCTTAAAGATGGGAGCAAAATTTATCACATGGTTACTTGGAATAGTCACAACTGGGAAAAACCCAAACATTCATCAATCCATAAGTTTAAAAAAAAAACTATGGGGACTTCTCTGGTGGTCCAGTGACTAATCTCACGTGCTCACAACTAAAGCCAGAGCAGTCAAATAAATAAAATAAAATATGTGTAGTTATACGGTAGAAAGCGAAGAGGAACGAAAGAGCTTCTTGACGAAGGTGAAAAGGAGAGTGAAAAAGCTGGCTTAAAACACAACATTCAAAAAATAAAGATCAGGGCATCTGGTCCCATCACTTCATGGCAAAGAGACAGGGGGAAAAATGGAAACAGTGACAGACTTTATTTTCTTGGGCTCCAAAATCACTGCAGCTGCTGACTAAAACCATGAAATTAAAAGACCCTTGCTCCTTGGACGAAAAGCTATGACAAACCTAGATGGCATATTAAAGAACAGAGACATTACTTTGCCAACAAAGGTCTGTATACTCAAAGCTATGGTTTTTCCAGTAGTTATCTACGGATATGAGGGTTGGACCGTAAAGAAGGCTGAGTGCCAAAGAGTTGATGTTTTCGAACTGTTGGAGAAGACTCTTGAGAGTCCCTTGGACTGCAAGGAGATCAAAACAGTCAATCCTAAAGGAAATCAATCTTGAATGTTCATTGGAAGGACTGATGCTGAAGCTGAAGCTCCAATACTTTGGCCACCTGATTCAAAGAGCCGACTCATTAGAAAAGACCCTGAGGCTGGGAAAGATTGAGGGCAGGAGGAGAAGCGGGTGACCGGGGATGAGATAGTTGGTTGGATGGCCTCATCGACTCATTGGACATGAGTCTGAGCAAACTCTAGGAGACAGTGAAGGACAGGGAAGCCTGGCTTGCTGCATGCAGTCCCTGGGGTGGCAGAGTTGGACACAACTTAGCAACTGAACAACAGCGACATAGTTACGGACCAGTGTGGATGCCTCTCAAAATGATCCCGAGAGAGCTTCCCTGGTGGCCCAGTGGGTAAGAATCTGCCTGCAGCGACACAGGCTCAGTCCCTGAACCAGGAAGTTCCCACACACCTCGGGGGAACTGAGCCCACGCGCCACAGCTACCGAAGCCCGCACGCTCTGGGGCCAGTGCTCCACGACAAGAGAGGCCTGCACACCGCAACCAGGGAAAGCCAAAACTTAAAAGAAATAAAACCTAAAAAGAGAATTTATTTTTTAAATGATGGTGAGTTTAGATAAGTACCAACAAAAAGTACCATTCATGAAATTTTAAATGCACACAAAACAATACCAGATACTTTTTATAATTATCTATTTTTCCAAGTAAAATATTTAATATGACTTCATAAGATCCATTGTAGTAATTACATACATGTGAGGAGGTAAATAACCTAGGTATGAGAGATAAAAAGATCAATACTGTGTTTATGTTTTCATTTTATGGATAAAATTTTTTAAACTTGAAGTAAATATGTTAAAATTTTATTTCTTGATATTTTCTTAAATTATTCTTTGTACTTCTCTATAGTTTTTAGATTTTCCATAATTAAAAAATATCATCAGCTCTAATATTTTGTTACCATCGTTAAACCAAATAAATTCACACATTGCTGTTTTAAGAGTACTTTTTTTAAGAGTACTAAATTTGGCTACATAAAAAAAGTAAAAATTTTATACAGAAAAAAAAAAACATGAACAAATAAAATTCACCAATAACAAATGAAGAAATTACCTTTGCAACATACATTAGGAAGCATATTCTTAATATATAAAGATTACATTCAGACCAATAAGAAAAAGACATTCCACTAGAAAACTAGGCATGAAGAAGAGTAATGCAAAGGCTAACATTTGTTTGCAACAAAGAAATCCCACCTCCACAGGCAGCCCAGGTGGGCATCCGGATGCCAGAGCACAGCCCACCAGGCTCTGTCGTCTCAGATCAAAAGTCTGGGTGATTCTGTCAACCAGGTCAAACTCAAGGAGAAACAGAGAAAGAGAAGACCACCTAGTCCCCCTCACTAAAAAACGAAGAGAGGAAGCAGGGGAACAGGGAAGAAGGATCTTGTTTCAGGACTTGCCAGGAAATGTGCATCTCAATTGGGACCCATAATACAACTCAGTTCCAACTGGTTTAGGAGAATTCTTGGCTCACATACCTTACAAGACCAGAGTTGGCCAGGTCCATGAATAACTTTCATCCTGCAGTCTGGCTCCATCTTTTTATCCTTCTCCCAGCCCTGTTCTTCTAATTAATCCTCTCTGCCTGTCTGGCTTGCCTCATGGCAACAAAATGGCTGCAAAGGACCCAGGCCTCTCATCTTCACTGGGCATAGCCCACAGCCCAGAATTTCCAACAAATGTTTGGAGAGTCTCATCAGAGTGACCCGTCTGCCTCTAAAGCATTAGCTGTGGCCCCAGGATGGATGTATTGACTGCTTGGATGAAGTGTCCTATTCCACTCCTGAAGCCAGGGCTGGAGTTAGTCTCCCTCTGCCATGGGTACCCCAGTGGAAACAGGGGCCTTATGGGAAGGAGAAGGGGGGAGTATATCCAGAAGAGACACACCGGCAGCTCATCAAAAGATGAAAGCCAAACGGGGCTTCGATTTTCCTTTAACTCAGATTTCAAATCGCTTTGCAAATTGAAATGTGTAGCAAAGAGATAATTTGTTGACTCTCTTCCCAAGACTGTGAGAGCAAAGAATAGGTTGCTATGCTATGTTGCTTCAGTCATGTCTGACTCTTTGTGACCCCGTGGACTGCAGCCCGCCAGGCTCCTCTGTCCATGGGATTCTCCAGGCAAGAAGACTGGCGTCAATTGCCATGACCTTCTCCAGGGGATCTTCCCGGCCCAGAGATGGAACCCACGTCTCATTCTGTCTCCTGCATTAACAGGCAGGTTCTCTACCACTAGCACCGCCTGGGAAGCCCCTAAAGGGAAGCCCTCACCCACAGGGAGTCAGAATCCGGGTCCCAACAAGGCTGCTGTCTGCGCTCAAGTCCCAGTGACTCCCAGCACCTTCCTCCTTTGCCTTTAGAATGAAAGGGCGAGTTTAAGCGTTATTTGCCTTTCTAAATACAAGTTAAAAGATGATATGAGCTTCTTTATTACTGAAGTCAACAACTTATATTAAAGGTAATTTAGCTCCCAGTATTAATTCATAAGAAGGAAAAATTGGGACAATATACCATCAAATTTAAATCACATTCTAATGAATTGAAACTTTCCAATTTGTAAAATGAGTGCAGTGAGTGAAAACTGAATGATTTAGATATTTGTCAATATCTAAAACCCATTTTAATTAAAACATATCTTTAAAAAAAAAAAAAACTTTCCCCAAAGTTTCAAAGAAAACTAGTTGCTCGAAAACATCTCTCAGAGATTTATTCCTTTGGCCAGTCTGTACATTCTGTATCATGCTCCATGTTCCATGTTCTTGATAACCTGGGCAAGATTAAAATTATAACTTTTTTTTAATTAAGAGGGCTAAAAATAAATCCGCTGGCAAGACAAAGGTAAAGGTGGTAGTTAGACTTTGTATCATACTAAGCGAGGAAGAGGCATAGAGAATGAAATAATGAAGATCGGGGGACGGGCAGATATGAAAAGTCGTCAGCCGCACACCTGGGGACAGGCAGGTGACTCTACTGCACGGCGGGGCGCCTGGACGAAGCGCCCTGAGGGGACTCCCTTCTGGCACACTTGGCAGGCACCCACCGTGCTCTTTCCTTTGCCGGGTACAGGGAAATTAATTTGCCGTGTGACTGTAGCTTATGCCTTTAAAGAAAAATCGTTATTTTAAATCACCTTTTTTTTTAGCCTCTCAAAGAGAAGCACTAGAAAAACCTGCAAGTTTCCTAACGATGCAAGACTCGTCTATTCGGGGACCTTCTAGTACGCACTTCCAAGGTTCCTTTGAGTCCTGTCTCCATCCGCCGCATCGGGCTGTCAGCTGTCACTTCTGCCATCATGGTGTCATCTTCTAAAAGTCCTCCCGGATTCCTTCCAGCGTGGCGCTTCCAGCGGACCACGAGCTGGGAAACCGAGATCATTATGAATTGAATGTGAAGGCAGGGTCAGTGGCGACGTGCTTGGCTCCGCTGCTGGCCACTGGCGCATTTCTTTCCAGGATTTACAAGTCGCTGCCCTTCTTTCTAAGAAGCCCGGCAAGCAGTGCAGCCTCGAACTCAACCCTCACACTCACTGGCTGGGCAACCTTGAACACAGCTCACTTCATCTCTCGGGGCCTTGGCTTCCTCATCCGTAAAGTGGGGCAAATAACAGTGCCAACCCCAACAGCAGGTATCACAACACAGGGTGGGCATCTAAGGCAGCCCCTCCTATCCTGGAGCACAAACACGTGAGTTGCTGTTACTGGGTCAGTAGGGCCAGCAGCGGGCGGACAGAGGCAAGGGAGGCCAGGAACACATTTAAGCTTCTTAAAAAACTCCTTCCTGGATCAGCAGAACTTCTCAAAGGGAAAAAAAAAGTCTTTTAAATATTTTATGCAACTGAAATTTGTAACTGCTTTAACGTGTGCAAATGTAAACAAAGTGTTGTAAATACATCAAATCCAAAGCATCTCTCCTTGGTCTCAGTTCACTGCCAGGCGGGGGGCGGTTTGGGGTGTCCTGCCCGTCTTCTACAACCACCCATCGAATATCTGCCTGTGCCAGGGACTGTCCCAGGCACCAAGGATCAGAGCCAGCTTCCTGGCAGAGTGTCAGATCTAGGAGGGCAGACAGATGGCCAAGCAATTATAAATGTGACAAGCACAGCAGAAGGGGGGCGCCATGCACTGGGACAGAGTAAGCCGGGGACCTCACATCCTCCACTCACTGTACCAGAAATCGGAAGGTGAGTTGACATTGGGTGGGGGGAGGTGGCGGGAGGTGGTCTAGAGTGGGAGGGGAGAGGTGATGGGGATGGAGGAAGAGGCCCATGCTGCAGGGGGTCCCGAGAGGTCTGGCCTCACTAATGGAGGATGCAGAGATGGATCCTTGGGATCCATCAGGGATCACGCAGTTAGGATCATGCAGGGCTCCATGGCCAGAGCGGGCTTTGGCCCTTTACTCTAAACATCTGGGGAACTATTAAAAACTAGAACACGTACGCTTGATGTTCTGCCCGGTTTTATTCATTTACCTGAGACCCCGGGAAAACCAGAGATGTCTGCCTTACCAAGTTCAAGGCAAGGAAGTTTTCAAGGAAACAATAGAGAATCAGAAGCCGCTGTGGAATATATTTCCTTGGACATCTACAAATCTGATGAGTATCATTTTCCTAAGTTCATTTTTCTACCTTAAAGGATAACAATTCCAGAGCCCAGCCAGACTGCGTTCATGGTTCAGGGAGCTCTTTAAGCCCATCTACATGAGGGGAGAAGTTGAAATCTTTTCAAAAATGTGAGTGTATAAATTACAGCTGCACAAGACGGGCCTCTTCGTGTAATATGCTCTTGTATGAGACCCCGTCTACTCCCTCCAACTCTGAATGCCTCTTCGCAGGGGTGGGGAGGAGTGTTCTCTTTCAAACTCTTCTTCTTCGCTCCTATTTTTCTTTCAGATAGCCTGACGTTCTTTAATTGCGTCCACGCACTTCAAAACAGTTGAAGAAGCAAAGACTTGCCTGTGTGGCCTCCCAGCGTTCCCTTTCTCTGGGAATGTGCTGCTGTGTCTGCTTACAGATCAGGTCCCAGCCAGGGCAGCCACTCTGCCCAAGGTCTCTCAAGACCCTCTCCATCTTTGAAAAGCACTCACTTCCCCCTTTTTTTTTTTTCTGGATGAGTGTTTTTCTTTTGCAAAGTAAGAATGGATAAGGCCGAGAAATCTTTGTGATACTCATCGTGAAAAAAAGGGATGGGAAATTGATCCCAGGGTTTATGCAGCCCTCCTCAGCACCTGCCCCCGCCTCCCGCCTCCCACCAGAGTCCCCGTGAAGCAGTCGAGTGGGCCGTGCTGAACTCGCAGCTTATGCGAATTCTCCTCAACTTAAAGTGAAGCAAAGAGAGTGATTTAAAGATGTCCTACTTTCCAAGATCTACAGACTGTCTGCAGAACGTTAAGGGAGATTGGCAATCAGCCCAAAGTGTTTCTCCAAACCACCTCTTAAATATCTCTGGCCAGAACAATGTATGAAGCCCCCACTGTCATCTCAGAGGGGGGAAGACGGATGCTCTCCTGTTGCTCAGCGCCTCTGTTTGGCCCCAAAGCCCCCAGGTACTGTTAAGTTCCATTGTGATCTGATACCCATCTGCCAGACGGGAGCCTTGGGGTGCTTTCAATGCCAAATTTATCCAGGCTGATATTTGCATGCAGACATGTAGCTAGAAATGAATACTATAATTGCATCCACAGAATTTGCAGGTCTGTCTTCTTTAAGTCCCCTGCACAATTTGGGGAAAGAGGCAAGTCATGGGGTTTTTCCTCATTTGATCAAAAATCATTGTAGGCTTGCCTTGAGGATGGTTCCAGCTAAACTTGATCCTAAATGTGAAGACATAGACATCTAGAGATTTGATGTTTATTTAGGGAAATTTCATTCTGTCAGAAAGTCGGGAAGGTCGGACACATAAATAAGTAGTAACAGAAGGAGAAATATTCTGCTTCAAAAAGCTCTGGAGAGGATAAATGAATATAATCAAAGGAAACCCATGGTTTCCTATCACCTGTGTCAGGTCTTAAATCTGGGTCGCAGTCCAGTAATTAGGTGAAACAATTAAAACCTGGATGTTTTTGTAAAGGAAACCAGCAAGAATTAATTCAAACTTAATTGAAGTGAGGCAGCCATTCTCTTGGATTGGATTGGATACGTGGAGACGAACAAGGGCTTTGCTCCGCTGGAGAAATGGGAGAGGGCTCGGGCAACCCCAGGGACTCCTCACCCCATCACGGCGTTCACAGGGATGCGGGCTGTCCTGGTGTGAATGAATGCGTCTGAATATGAATCAGGCAAACCTTTAACAGACCAACTCCCTTGTGTACCTGGCCCAGAGAGCTTAGAGGCATTGCTTGCGCACACCTGAACCAGATCTGAGAGCCGAAGCACATTCTGACTCCTGCATGACCAAGGCCCTGTGACGCTGGTGGAAGCACAGCACACCGCCGTCCGATGCAGCCTGTTTCACGTGGGGAGCCTGGCTCTGTCCCCGCCTCGCCCTCAGCCGGGACTGCTGTCCAGGAGCCCCAAGCCAACCTCTCCGCAGAACGACCCTTGCGCAGTCTTCCCTTTCCAAGCTCCTCCTCGGATACGACCTCATGACTTTTTTAAACCTGGAGATCTGACAGCTCTTCCTCCTCAACTGGTTGGTAAGCAGGTCACTTAGATGGAGCTCTAGGCTCTGTATGATGCAGAAACAAAGGGAAATCTTGTGAAAACCAAGTTGAAATAAAAACACAGTATCTTTTGCACAAGGCTGTACCCAAGAATCTGCTTACAAGCCTCTTCTCCAGATTTAGTTTTTCCCTTGTTGGTCTAGCTTAACCACAGCTCTGCTAAACACGAGGTCCGCGTGCCTGGGAGGGGGTCTTCGAGTTGGAAGGAAGGTGCTCCCACTGGAAGTGAGAATGCCAGGTACACCGCGTGTAAAGACATTCTCCAAACTGACTTGGAAAACCCCAAACTTCCAAAGCACGTCACAGAGCCCATTAAGGACTGAATATCTGCTTCCCCCACCCAGATTCAAATGCCCTAACCCCCAGCCTGATGGCATTAGGAGGTGGGACCCTCGGGAGTGATTGGGTTATGAAGGTGGACACCCACCCCAATGGGTTTAGTGCTCTTGTAACAGAGACAGAGGCGAGAATCCTGTCTGACCACCGAGGCGAGAATCCTGTCTGACCACCGAGGCAGGACACAGCGAGAATACGGCCGTCTGCCAGCCGGGCAGAGGTAGGCACCAGACACGGGTCTGCTGCACAGGAGCTTGGACCCCCCGGCCTGCAGAACGGGAGAAGTGAAGGCTTCAGGGTAAGCCTCCAGTCTCCAGTAGTTTGATGTAGCCGAGCCTGCAGGCCAGGACAGAGCCAGTGCCCAGTACCAGGGCAGGCGGGCTGGCCAGGCCGCAGACACGCCAAGGCCCCAGCGTCTCTCAGTCTCCGGTTAACATGTTTTCAGCACAGCTGCCTCCTGCAAGCTGCTGGAAAACCCAGTGAAGAGCCCCCCTTGCAACACGGGGCAGCCCGCAGAGCTGTGCTGGACAGAAATAAATGACTTTCCAAGGTTAACCCGTCAGTGGTGACGCCACACGGTCCTGGGGCCCCAAATTCCACTCCGATGCTCCTTGGTCACCAGGCCATTCTCCTTGTCAAGTGTGGGGCTGGGTTTCATCTCTGTGCTCGTGACAGTGAAGGCCGTGGCATCTATTAATCTTCACTAGAGGCCTCGAGAACTAGTTAAGCATGAAGGGTGACAGCCACGGGCCCCAGGGACCTTGACTACTGCAGGTCCTGGGGCGTCATAGTTCTGGGATCTCAGGAGTAAGAGGTAGCTTTCTCTCTTCTGCCAGTGCCTGGTCATGGGAGGGGCAGTGGGCGGTAAGGACTGTCAGACTCTGGGGGTGCAGCCTTTGTCGACAATGCTGGGCAGGTGGCGGCAGAGGGACGATCTGGAAAGGAGAGGGGCTTGCTGCCCCAAGACCGAGGACGGCGCTTCTCTGGGCAGGGCTGGCTCTGCTCAGCCCAAGGCTGCACACCCTCTTGGTTCCATCTATTGAATGGAAGCCACGCTTCTTTGCAAGCTGGAGTCACAGGAAACGACACCCCGTCTTTCCGGACGTCTCAGTCACCATGCCACTCCAGTGACACATCAATCAGGGCCAGTCAGCCGGCACCCGCCCCCGCCCGTGCCCACATTCCAAGGGGGCACTCGGGCGCTGGCACCTTCCGGAACCTTCCCGCAATGTCTGCGGGATCATCACTAAGTGCGGAGTTGAGGAATGCCAAGTGGGGCTTCTTGTCTTTGGAGGTGAAATGTATAAGTCCAGCCTAGGGACCTGTTCCCGCCTCCCCGCGCCCTCCCCTCCTTAAGTGATAAGAAACAACTGGAACGAGACCCTGGGGTGTCATGCTGTCAAAAAAATTCTTAATGAAATTAAAACCCTCACACTCTACCTAGTGCTATTTCTGGCTGTGGGGCTGGATGCTGCAGACGTGCGAGCACCTCCACACGGCTGTCGGCCTGGCGGCTCCACGTCAGAGGAGCTGCGGCATGTCAGCGACTGGCCCCAGGGGATATGGGTGGAATATTTTATACCTGGAGTGGCCTTATTTTCAGGCAGTGGCACACCGTGAGACGCGCCTCCACTGAGTACTCGAGGAGAAATGCCTCTTGGAAACAGGCAGGGACAGGCTGGACAGAAGCCAGTGGGGGGATGCCCTTGAAATATAAAAGCACGCCCAATAATCTACATTTCTAATTCTGAAATTTTGGAGGAGATTCCCTGCAAGCTGGAATCTCTCTCTTTTCCTTAAACAGCCCTTTGTCAGTCTCATAGGAAGACCTGATATTCTAGGGCAGTCAACACCATGATTCTGAAAACTGTATTTTCAGATGGGGGTGAAAGGTTACAAAACCACTGGTGTTTATTGGGAGTTTGCAGTTGACTCTCAATGCCCCATCCCTATTTTTTATTTTTAAAAAGCACATTTAAGATTGAGAGTGATGAAAAATTTTTTTTTCTAAATTTTTATCCATTTGTAAACTTATTTTTTGTGTTGGAGTCTGCTTGTTCATTTTCTATAAGAATTTCCTCTGCACCAAAGGGAAATGTTTTTTTTTTTTAATAGTAAACTTCATCTCAAAACATAAACCTTATTCATGTGCAAGATTCACCAAATTCCTCACCCCAAGCCGGTAACACAAACGTCAAGTCTGGCTCATCGAAAATGAAAACTCTCAGCGTGGAACTTACTGCCAGGTTTATCTGCTCCCTCTCCCCTCTCCTGTCCCCAAATAGTATTAAAAGGCTTCTGCAGAGAGACACGGGCTGCTTTTAGAACAATTCCTTTTCTTTCCTGCTTAAATGTTTTTGTTAAATGTCACAGTGCTGAGAGTGCTCCATGCTGGAGTTCAAGAACACTCTGAAGGGTCTTATTAATTCTTCATAACGCGGTGACAGGCAATGCTTAACAAACAAAGCCCGGACAAGCAAGCCCTGGTGAGTCACTGGGGGCTACACACGGCCCATCCCTGCCACGGCCTGGGGAAGCGCTCTTCTAAACAGGAAAGTAATTTTTAACCCTGTTTTCTTGATGCAGCGTGCACACTCTGAGTCTCATTCCTGACACTTTACACTTTGTTTTAATTGAACACATACTATTAAGCCCAAACTAAGATTCAGAGTCTCACAATTACCTGCAATTTTTGTCTTTAAAAGGAAAAAAAAAAAAAGGCCAGGGAGTCACCACTGCCCATATTTACTGGGAACCATCTGTTACGCCTCTAATTAAAACCCACTTGTAATGAGCTTGTTAGCGCACGTGCTGTGTCAGGTATAGGATATTATTCATGAAGCGCTTGTTTTGGTGGCTGAACACTGCCTTAAAATCCTATTAGTTTAACAAAGTAATGTATTAGTGTTTTGACCCAGTATACAAGAGACTTCAGAATGACCTGGCATTGTGCTCTAATATTTTTTTTCCTCAAATATGTTGCTATTCCTAGCTAATATACAGTCAGATGGCCTCTTTTAATTGCAGTATCAAATCTTTGCCTCAATTTCCAACTGCAGGTGATTTCAAATGATTAAAGATGCACGACAGGGAATAAACAAAAATGCTTACATGCAATTATTTTTAATTAGTATTTGGCTATAAAGTGTATGCCTTCATAAAAAAGTCTGTTATTCACATAAACATCTGTTACCATACACACAAGGAAACACTGCGAGTCTGTCATCACACCACCAAAACAGAAACACGGACGGAGGCTGGGCAGGAAAGCCTGCACTCGGAGTTTTCAAACAAAAGATGTAAGTTTAACAGCCAAAACAGACGCGGAGCCACACCCTTCAATTAACATCACTCACAATCAAAGGAAGAACCCTTACCCATGGCATTACACTTGAAAATGTTAAAATAGATGGAATTATTCTTTGAAAACAATAGAATCTCTGCGCACAAGACAATTTCAAATTCTTTTACTGATTTTGCCCGCATGCACATAATCAGACAGCTTCCTGTTGGCTTGCTCTCAACTGCCTGCTAATTTTCCAGTTTCTCTGCACTCCTATTTTTGTTCATTAATACATCCGAACTTTGTGAGATGCGGCGGCTTGAATCCCAAGTGCCGAATATTCGCCTTGTTTCATGAAAGCCTCCAGCAAGGGGGAAAATATATATATTTTAAGTGAGCATGCCCCCACCATGCATGCGGAGAGAGATACAGGGAAATAAATTAGTACGGCTGTAATTGATAGGTGGAGACGAGGCTGCTCTGTGGAATACTGAGAGGGGAATGAAGGGGAGGGGCGAGAGTACCTGGCCCGTGAATTACTGAGTCAGTGGGAATTGCAGGGCTCAGATCAGAGGCGCTTGGCAACCCACACCTCCAGGACCACCCGAGTTAACACATTCTTCTCACAGCCAAAAGCTGCAGCTTTTATTAAAGGCACAATTCACGTGCCAAGAGAACTTATCTTCATTTGCATAAAAATGCGAACAATAATTTAATTGGATCGCACAAATCTGCGTCTATACCGTCGCTGCACTCCATACTGTCGAGTGGGCCCAAATTAGGCAGGAATCATGACCCCTCGCTGTGGCCCCTTGGGGACCCAACAGCGGTTGTTACGGTAACGCCCCCACTACACACACGGCTCTGGTCTGACACCGGCAAGGTGATGTCACTTGGGCACGGCGCCCTGGAGGGATGTTGAGCTGGGGGTTCTTCTGAGTAGGTAAATGGACAGAAGGCCCTCAGCATCTTGCCCTCAGTAACTCTGACTGTCTGAACAAGGATGGAGCTGGGGGACCGGTGTGAGGACACCGCACGGCTCCTTGCTGCCCACTCCTTGCAGCCAGCTCGCCTCCTCCATCCCCCAGGTGGGAGCCAAGCCCAGAAATGAAATCGCCTGTGAGGCTGTATTAATCTGCAGCCACGATGCCTTTAAACCCTGGCCACCGAGCAGCCAAAGACCCTGCTCACTCAAGGGCAAGCTGCACCATCATTAGCAGCTCCGTGTAATTTAAAAATATAACCAAGAACAACTGAAGGGAAGAAATATATTGTGGGACTCAATCTATTGATCAAGAGCCCCCCAAAGACAGGCCGTAAATAAAATGGCACAATGACCAGAAAAGGCAGGTTTTACATTAAGAAGCCGCAAATTCATTGCTGAGGTGAGCCGGGGAGCCAGGCCAGAGTGCTCGCAGCCTCCTCGCAGGCAGGCGGGTGAAAGATGGCCCCATTCCTCACGGGGAGACGTGCTGGGCGAGGGCCTGGTGCCCTTTGCTGAGCGCCCGTTTCTCACACGGGGAGCCTCATTTTTCAATCACGCCCGCGCTCAGGCTTCATCTGGCCACCCCCCCACGTCACTCCCTCAGCATCGGCTCTCCAGGTAAGAGACGCTTAACCACGTCCTGCCCTCACCGTGGGCCTCCTCTGTGCCTGAGCGTTCAAGAAAGGCTGTCTTCCAATTGGGAGGGGCACCCAAGTATTCGTGGGGATACTGAAGTATTCACAGGGCACCCAAGTGTTCACAGGGATACTCAAGTATTTCTAGGGGTACCGAAATATTCTTAAAGGTACCCAAGTATTCACAGGGGCACCCAAGTATTTTCAGGGATACCCAAGTATTCATAAGCTAAGCTAAGCTAAGCTAAGTCGCTTCAGTCGTGTACGACTCTGTGCAACCCCATAGACGGCCGCCCACCAGGCTCTGTCATCCCTGGGATTCTCCAGGCAAGAATACTGGAGTGGGTTGCCATTTCCTTCTCCAATGCATAAAAGAGAAAAGTGAAAGTGAAGTTGCTCAGTTGTGTCCGACTCTTAGCAACCCCATGGATTGCAGCCTACCAAGCTCCTCCATTCATGGATTTTCCAGGCAAGAGTACTGGAGTGGGGTGCCATAGGGGTACCCAATTACTTATAGGGGTACCTGATTATTTGCAGGAATACTCAAGTATTCATAAGGGTACCCGAGTGTTTGTAGAGGCACCCAAGTACTTGTAGGGGTGCCCAAGTGTCCATGGGGATACCCAAGTATTGCTTGGGGTACCCAAGAATCCCTAGGGACACTCAGAGGCCACCATCCTTATGGAGGGCACGTAGCCCAGCAGGTGATGGGACATGGGCCAGCTTGCCAAGCCCTGGGCAGCTGGGTGGCCTGGGAACTCTGTGCCTCCTGCTTATCTCAGAAGGGGGATTGTGACATGCTGACAAGTGAGGACCCACGTTTAGAAAAGCAAGGGTTTCTAGTCCTATGCTCATGCGTTAGAAATGAAAACACAATAAGGTATGTACCCGAGGTTCATCTGAGATAACCCTATGACATCATGCGCTGAGCTTCAGAGCATCCATTCTGGTCTAGAAAGTTCCCAGTGATGTTCCCAGTGGGATGGAAAGTGAGACATCCTCCTTGAGCATAAATTTTGTGGTGCTGCCCCAAACTGTGTAATTCATGAATAACATTTTAATATTCTAAAAAATAAAGATGAATGCAAGTTAAAGAATAACAGTGCTACATCAAACGGTAGTAGAGACGGAATCAAGAGGATGCATTGATGGTAATGATGCTGTCTCCACGTTAAATGCTTATAGTTGATTCCCTTTGGATTTTTTGCATTTGTTTTGATTTTTTTAAATGTTGTGTTGAAGTATTACAAGTTTTGGTTACTGGGTTCTCAGGAGCCCATTAAATTTTAAGTCCAAAGTGAGTGCCTCGGTCATCATCCCCAGCCTGAGCTCTGCTTCCCACTCTGGAGGAAGCTGAGACCTGATGTGAAAGCTCTCCCTAATTCCTCAGATCAGGGCTCAGGTCAGGTCTCTGTAGCTGTGCTGTGCTGATTCTTTGGCAGGCGCCTTATGCTTTTGAGGACTTCCCTGTGGCTCAGATGTTAAAGAATCTGCCTGCAATTCGAGAGGCCTGGGTTCAACCCCTGGGTCAGGAAGATCCCCTGGAGAAGGGAATGGCAACCCAGTCCAGTGTTCTTGCCTGGAGGATCCCATGGACAGAGGAGACTGGGGGGCTACAGTTCGTGGGATCACAAAGAGTCGGACACGACTGAGCCACCGACACTTCCACTTTGTGTGCATTTGAAGATCGTACAGTTTCCTAAGGACAAAGCCCTGCCCACAAATTCTGCGGCTTTACAGAGTTTATGGAAAGCAGAACGTCTCCTCTTTGCCAAGGACTTGGAGGTCTCTGCTGCTGCTGCTGCTGCTAAGTTGCTTCAGTCGTGTCCAACTCTGTGCGACCCCATAGACGGCAGCCCACCAGGCTCCCCCGTCCCTGGGATTCTCCAGGCAAGAACACTGGAGTGGGTTGCCATTTCCTTCTCCAATGCATGAAAGTGAAAAAATAAAGTGAAGTCGCTCAGTCGTGTCCGACTACTAGCGACCCCATGGACTGCAGCCCACCAGGCCCCTCCGTCCATGGGATTTTCCAGGCAGGAGTACCGGAGTGGGTGCCATTGCCTTCTCCGTGGAGGCCTCTGGGTAAACTGAAATCCCTTCTGCACTGGTTATTTTCTAATGTTTGTACTTAACCACATTAACTTCCTGGTTCGATTCCTGGGTCAGGAAGATCCCCTGGAGAGGGGATAGGCTACCCACTCCAGTATTCTGGGCTGGAGAATTCCATGGATTGTATAGGCCATGGGGTCGCAAAGAGACATGACTGAGCGACTTTCAGCTTCCTGTGCGCACACATCACAGAGAATGCACCCAGTGTCAAATCAGTCATGAAGATGTCTGTGGGCGTGCACTGCGTCCAATCTGGAAGGTCCTCTGACTTCACAGCCATTTCTTTCCTTGTCAGCAGAGACCGGCCGCACGGTGCAGATGCACGGCCGCTGGCCGGTCCAGGGGCGGCTCTCTGGCCCCGCCCGGTCTCCCGCGGGTGGCCCCCGAGCCGCGCGGGACCACCCGCGTCCGCCTTCGCTCCGTGCGCCTCTGCAGGTGCCCTCAGCCCCGCGCCACCACCTCCCCTGCTGTGCACAGGCTCCGAGCACCTTGCGCACCCTGGTGACAGCACTTCTCTTTGGCGTCACAGCACAGCTCTCTCCTGCTGCCCCTGGCTGCCCAAGAAGACCTCCTTGGTGGCCACACAAGCACAGCCTAGGAGAACAGGGGCACTTACACCTTTGGGGCACCCATCTGGACCAGTGGGGAGCAGAAGAAACATCGCTGGGGTTTGGTGGGGGCTTTATGAAAAGGGCCTTGGAGCAGCCCCTTGGAGGACAAGGTGAGAAGCATTTCTCCTTCAGTCTATGAGGCTCCCTGAAGCTGCTTTTCTCTCAGCTGGAATTTTCTGCTCTGTCTTTGGCGCGTGAAGTTTCTGGTGCTTTCCCTCATGGCTGTTTTATATTCATCACCGCCCTTTCAGAGGTTTAGTTGTCCATCCTCTGGTTAAATTGTAAGTTTGTCTCTCTGTACATTCTTTTGAATTCCTTCACAGAACCTATAATAATATCTGATAACACTTACTACCCAATACTGATTGGTTGAATACATGAATAAAAAGCTCAGAAAGCAAACTTAAGAAAAGACTAGAGTCATAAACCTAGGACTTCATAACAAATGTGGATGATAGAAACTCTTGAGTAACTAAAACAAGACTGTGAATTGGAACATAACATTTACTAAATATTTCCTAGAGCATATGGTAAGAAAATAAATCAAACCATTGAGATGTTTTTAATAGTTCCATTTAAAGAACAGAATAAATTTACATCCGAGTTACTTGGATAATATTTGGAAAATGCAATAAAACGGTAGTGTGTATTTTAAAGTTTGGGCGTGTTAAGGTACACCTTTCTTTCACCTACATTTCAAAACAGTGTGAGCACTTTCTGGACAACAGGCTGTACGCCCTTTCCTTGTTCAATGGAGTGGAGGGACTTTATTTTACTTGCTCCGCATCCATGCCTCTGCCCTGAGCAGCTCTCCTTTCATTTATCCAGCAGCCCCATCTGTAAGGACCATCTCCCTCTGCCACAGGAAAGGGCACAGAACCAAGTCAGCCCTGGTTGGTGATCTCCATTAGTGGTTCAGGCAAAGACACAGCCCACAAAGAGGTCAGTAAAAGGCTTCCCAAGACCTGAGATATCGATGCTGAAATCATCTCTCTTTTCGTCCATCCCTTCCTCTGGCATGAAAACTATAAGGGCCATCCAAGGGTGTCTGGAGCTGGTTCCTGGGCAAACCCTGTGGAAGGAGCTTCATGCAGGATGGGGTCAAGCCCGGACAGCAGTGTGTGTGGGGAGCGGGGGGAGAGACACACACAGAGAGAACAAAGACCCAGAATATGCTTTGGCTTCTGGATCCAGCTGTGCCAGAACTAGGGTCCTCAAAGTCATGAATCAACTAATTTCCTTGGCTTCCAGTTTCTGTCACTTCCCATGAATGACTCCGAGTGACACAATTGTTTCTAGGAAGGAGGACCTGTCCAAGGCTTGTGTCACATGTCCCCATCCGCGTAATACGAGGCTCGACCTCATAGCTGCTGACAAGCACACACCAGTGCTTCGAAGCCTCTGGATGCTAAAATGGTATTTTTGTATGTGTGACTCTTCTGATTTCTCAGCAGAGAGCACCTTCCCTCCGCTTCAAGTTTGTACAACTGAAGTCTGCTTAGGATCTGTTGGTGGCAAGAGCAATTTCACACTTAGTTGATAGTGAGTATGGATTTGTTTTCATTTCAAACTTCATTGAAATAAAAAGTATATCCTGCAAAGAACGCCAAGGGAAGCTTCGGCAATAAAAACAAACCCTTGGTAAAAACCTCCTCAGTAATAATGGAAAGAATTAGCTGTTAATTTTTTTAAGTTCTCAAATTTGGTAACGGAACTTCAAATGATTTTAAAGAACCAAGACCCAAATCAGCCTTGACTTGGCTAATCCTCCTAAGCATTGATCAGTTTCAACAAAAGGGAGCAGAAACCCAGGTCTTCTGCACCGCACGCAGCTTCTTCATCACCTGAGCCACCAGAGAAGCCCCACTCTGAGCCACGCGCTGTTAACACAAGGTTTTAGGACGGTGAAGATGCATCTTTATTCCTGGCCAACTTATTAAAAGATGAAGAGGAATACATGAATTTTCCTCCCTGTGTCTTTTAAATCAAGTCACTTATTCATCAACCACATCCTGCTGTGTCCTTCGGGTCCTCCCACCACCTACAAGCTGCAGATACGCTGGGTGATAGGTAGACTTGCTCCTGCCCTCGTGGACCCTGCAGTCTGGTGGGGAACACAGAAAAAAATAAGCAAGCAAATAATTACTATTTATTAATTGAGATAAGTGCCAGCAGGGGGAGAAGCCAGAATGTTTTAAGGGGATAATGAGGACTCCTACTTTATATTGGCGGAGGTGGCGGGGTTGGGGATTAGATTTTCTGCCCTATTATTGCTTTCCCAGGAGCGACGTTCTTTCTCTTAATATCTGTCCTTCCGAATTGAGCATATATAAAACCCAACTATAAACATAGCCGGGTCTGAATACAAATAGACACACGGTGGGATGTTGTGAGCCCGCATGGTCCACATGTCATTAGGGCTTGCAAACATGGCGTTCTCCCGAGTGGAGGAGGCTCTGAAACCAGAAAGGCGGATGTCCAGGCTTTCTTCAAGTCCCCGCTCTGCCGTCCACTATGTGCGGCCTCCGGCAGGCCGCCCAGCCTGTCCACACGGGGGCTTCTGACAACGGTGCCCACGTGACGGGGCCACCGCAGGACGGGCTGGGCTGGAGGGGACGTCCCTGGAGATACAGGGCAGGACTGGCCGGCTGTGGGGAAGCCCTGTGGAGAGGAAGGCTGGTTCTGCACAGACTGAATATTTTGGCCCCTCCGCCAGCCCCTGGCTCCTGGAAACTTCGTCTTCCCGAAGCTGATGGAGAAGTGGTCTCAGCGCCCAGACACGGTTGGCGATCTCTCTGCCCGGCGGCACCCCAGCCCCTAGCACGTGCTGTAAAGTCACGCCCTAACCCCGGCGGCCGGGTGGCCACATCCATGGATGGAACTTCACACTTTCCTTAAAAAGGAAAGAGAAAAGCTGCTTTACTTAAAGCTTCATCTCTGTGCGGCCTCTGGGAGGGCCCACAGCAGCCACTCCAATTCAGATGCGCTAAACGGTCAGGGCCCCGGCAGGGGTCAGACGGCCTTCGGGCTGGTCACCATGGGTGCAGAACAGGCTGTACCGTGTTCTGCAGGAGGGGAGGCCACCCCTGAGGGGCCTGTGTGCACTGGCGGTGCTATCACTGACGATTCTAGAAACATTCCTTTCTGTATATTAAATAGATGTGGCGAGAGGAAAATATAGCTCCTGTTTAGAAGCAAATGCCGCGTGCCTAGCTCCTGAGTTCTCGGGTTCAGCAGAATTCATCTGGGGGATAGGTGGTCATTCGGGGGGTAGAAAAAGAACTTTATTGGGCCTTTTGGTTGAGAGAGAGAGGCGACCAAGAAAGGGTGAAATGAAAATCACTCATCCGTCCTGCCCCCCGCAGGAGACAGCGGCTGGGGAGGGACAACAGCCAAGCACTTGGGAGGCAAGTGGCCTGGGGGAGGGGGAGAGGGGTCTCCCGCGGGGGCTGCTAATGCAGGGAAGACACAAAGTTCGGCGGCAGTGGAGCCTGCATCGGGGGCCCGGACAGGGAGACGTCCCGGGGAGGGGATGTCAGATGGGTTTTCAGGGCAATGGGACCCGTGAGCCCAGACTCACCTGCACTCTGTCACCTCATACTGTGATGACTTACAACCTCTTTCCGTTTCCTCCAAACTGTCAGTAAAGGGGCCCCTCACAAGCGTCCAGAGCTAGGAGGACACTGGGCAAGTGAAGGACGAGGGGCCAGCCAGAGAGGGCGAAAAACAGAGGGAGCAGGGCTGAGCCCAAGGATGCAGGATAACTAGGAGTCAGAGCAGCAAGGGGCTGGAGCACCTTCACCCCCAAGTCCTTTGGGGCAAGGAGGAGCTAAACCTCCCAGAGTACGTGTGGCAGGACAGCCAGCATTTTTACTGCAAATCCCGAACGACAGAAGAAGCCAGGGAGTTTGGAGACGCCCAGGGGACAGCGCAGCAGGTCACGTGAGTCACCAGCCACCCTGCTGCGGTCTGACGTGTCCGGGACCAGAGGACGTCAGCAGTGGCCTCCGTCAGCCGTGTTGTGTGCAAACGTTTTGTGGGAACCCACTATGTGCGGGGATGGGGACTCTACTGATGACACGTTGGAGCACGACGGACGTGAACAATGTCTGCTTTCCCTACTTCTCTCTGCTTTGCCGCTGTCTCCACACTTCGATAGAGACCCGGTCCTCCGCCGACGCGGGACCCGAATGTCACGGGGCCAGCCGGTGACGTGGAGGAGGAATGATCTCCTGGTCAGCCCCGTGAGTCAGCCGTGCTATTTACAGAGAGACACTGCTTCTCCCGGTGAGAACGAGTCCGGATGGGGCTTGACCCACCTTCCAAAAGACTTGGTCACTTTCTCCCAGTTTACTGTAGTAACAGAGAATCCAGTTTCTGAAGCAGCCGGATGTTTAGGTCTTACAAGGAGGGACCCTCGTTCACATCGCTCTGCTGGTACCTTTGTAAGATATGGAAGTTCATCCTCAGCATAAAAAAAAAAAAAACAAAAAGATGTTGGAACAAAATGAACCTGAGATGCGCGTCTGAGAAAATGGGATCATCCAGGGAAAGTTTCGCGTTGCTTCAGAGAGGTGCGTTTTCCAGTGGTGTTTGATGGACAGGCCATGGAGGGTCACCCACGCCAATGGGGCACCAGGACTGCTCTGCCCAGAAGCTCTTCCTGTGCTCAAACCTGAGAACCTGGGAAGACCCTGTCTGTCTGTCTCTACTTGATCCCTGGAGAAAAAGAACCTTCGAAATGTTCTAGGAAAATGACCGCACATTCTGCAAGTTCTCCAAGACTCCAAAATAGAGAATTACCTAGACCCATGAGAGCATTTGGCCAAAACCACATTACCAGTCCTAAAAAGAAAATGTGAAATAAAACAGCCTAGTCAGTTGCAAGTAAATGAATCTATTCTTCTGAGATTCAATATTGATGATCGAGGGCCATCTGGACACAATATCAGAGAATAGAGCCAAAGAGGACAGGGGGAAACACCACATTCTCACAGGAGATGCTGGTAAATAAACAGAAGTCTCTCTCCATGGTTAGCTGTTCTGAATACGACTCTCTCTTGGTCATTAGAGTCTCATTTCCATGAACTACAGTAAAAAGGGGAAAAGGCAAAATCAGAATTGAATTTCCTAACCTCTTCTCTCTGCCTTACAAAAATAGTTATCTTATTTCTAAAATAATTTTGTTTGTTGTCATTTTTCACCCCTGAAAATAATCATTTTTCAATAAAAATAAAGAGTAAAACCTGTACTTCCAGTGAACTATGGCAGACTGAACACACTTGTTTATCTCCATCTCTTCCTGAAATACCACTAAAATGACAGTAATGGAATTATAAAAAGTCATGAACTCATAAGGACAAAGAAAACAGGATAGGGGATGACAGCCAACAAGAAAAGATATCAAGTTTTGGGTGATAGAAAGCAGACAGATGAGTGTAAACGTTGAGAATAGAACAAACAGCTGAAACCTGCTGACTTAATAAGAACTAAGTCAATTTATGCTGCAGAACTCCAGAAAGGCCCAGATTTGAAGGCACCTGGTACTTCCAGGCATCAGTACATATAATGACTTGAAAAACAGAAGTGCTTGGAAGGCTTCCTAAAGAGCCCTGAGACCCCAGGTTCCCTTCCCCCAGCCCAGACGGCCTGGAGACTGCCCCTCTTCCACCTTGGCAGCAGAGAGGCAAAGGCTGCCTTCTGGATGGGCTGACCCCTAGACAGTCTGGACTTGGGGACACCAGGCCACGTGAAGGTGAAGGCATGGCACCATACTGAAAGCAGGAAAGGGAGAGTCTGTGTGCTGAGTGCTGTGATGCCCCATTTGCTTCTCCTCCAGGGCCCTAAACTTGACAGCCTCCAGGTAGGACCTACAGGGATTTTTATCTAAAGAAACTGGCCCATTCAAGGGAAGAGACTTTCTGATGCTGAACTCTTTGCCCCACCCCTATAGCATGGCCAGTCTTTACTTGAATACCAGATGGCAAAACCACCAGTTCAGAAGCCCCACTCATGGACAGCATTCCCAGAAACCTCTGCGGTGCCTCAAGACAGACAGCCAAGAGTTCTCACATATTAGAAGAAAGCCACTAACTCGAGTCGGAGTAAGTAAACAGTAAGACCACGCGTAGAAAACAGAGAGTGAAGTGAGCAGAGTGAAATGCAAATGAATACGAATTAATACTCTCAGAGGTGAGAGGTTGGTTTGGCATTCCTGAAACAAGAATACAGAATTAATTTTTTTAAAAGGAGGATTCAGAAAACAATTTTTTTAAGGTCCTTGAAACTAAAAATACAGTTTTTAAAAACTTTTCATGCAATAGAAGGTTTAGGAGATGAAATTGAGGGAATGTCCAAGAAACACACGTTAAAAAGACAGAAAATAGTAAAGAAAAGATAAAAAGTTTAGGAAGATTAATCCAGGAGGTCTAATATTTAAACGACAGGAGTGCCACAAGGAAAAAGCAAAGCAGATGAAGGGAGATGATTGAAAGCATTGTTTTTTTTAGAAAAATGTCCTTAGACCTGAAGGCCATTGGTCACTAGATCGAAGTCCACCAAATGCAGTCCCGTGAACGCAAATAACCCTTCACTAAGGTGTATCACCATGACATTTTTAAGAGACCAGGAATAAAGCGAAGAATCTAAAATGTTCTTGCAAAGATGAGGAAGAAATAGGCCACATACAAAAGGAAAGAGGAGGACAAGAAGGAGAAGATAGAGGAGGAGGAGAGGAACGAGAAGGAGGACAAGAAGGATTTTTATTATTATTAGGGTTCCTAACAGCAACGTTAGAAGCTAGGTAACAAGGGAAAACTGCCTTCAGAAGCTTGAGATAAGATTACTTACAACCTGGAATTCTATACACAGCCAAGTGATTAGTTCTGGGTCAGAGCAGACTCAACAGTTTCACTTAGGCAAGGAGGAACCTACTCACATAGAGCTTTTCCCTGGATGTTACTGGGCAACTGAAGTAAGAGAAGAGAGGACTCGAGCACAGCTGCCTACAGTTTAAAAAGTGAAACTTCTTCATGTGTGTTACTGCATTAATGAAAGTTTTATATCCCTTGCAAAGATCTGGCATATGAAACAAAGAAATTTATCAAATAAGATTACACAAGTGTTTTTTTTTTTTCTTTTCTAATGAGATAACCACTAACTTTAGAAAAAAGCAAGAAGGTTTACAACAAAATTAACATATCAAAGTAAACGGCTCTGGACATTTACAAAGTCAAAACAACATAAAAACTGAATACTATTTTAATCCATCCCCCCTTCCCACCCAAACAACCTTCATGTACTTTTCATCAAGAGAAGGCCTACTCTTCTATTAAGTTAAAGAGGAAAGATAAATTCTAGAAAATCAACTATTTGACAAGCAACTTTTTCTCAAGGGAAGCACAGATTTCCTTTTAACAAGACCCTGGATTTTGAGGATTGGACTGAGACACTGTGAGTATGTCTCCTTGGATGTCAGAGCTCCTGGAGTTGAGGTTCGGATTTCCGTTATGGCTCGATTTGCTTTGAGTTGTGGGTTTCTTGCCTTGTCACTTCAAACGGACATTTAGACCAGCTCTGCCGGCTTGTCTCAATAATCAAGTTGTGTTCAGTGCCATTGTCCTCTCTCTCACTAGGATATGGGTCTGGCTGCTTTTAGGAGGAAGAAAGTAACCGCCCCAGCTGGGTGGTATAGGGTTAAGGTGGGGACTTCAGGACTGGGACCCAGGCTCTGTCTCTCTGGTGGCTCTGCCATCTTTAGACATAATACTGGGGAGCAGCGAAGTGTGCACACTCTGGAGTCAGGCTGCCTGCGATAAAATTCCAAATCTGTCATTTACCGGTTGTGTCATTTCTCTGTCCCTCAGTTTGCTGATGTCTCATAGGCGGCGCTAGTGGTAAAGAATCCGCCTGCCTGTGCAGCAGATACAAGAGACCCAGGTTCAATCCCTGGGTCAGGAAGATCCCCTGGAGGATAGCGTGACAACCCACTCCAGTATTCTTGCCTGAAGAATCCCAAGGACAGAGGAGCCTGGCGGCTACAGTCCATGGGGTTGCAAAGAGTCAGACACGACTGAGCACTTGTCACCTATGTGGAAATAGTGGTTGTGCCTGGTGGGCTGCAGTCCGTGGGGTCGCGAGGAGTCAGACACTACTGAGCGACTTCACTTTCACTTTTCACTCTCATGCATTCGAGAAGGAAATGGCAACCCACTCCAGTGCTCTTGCCTGGAGGATCCCAGGGACCGGGGAGCCTGGTGGGCTGCCGTCCATGGGGTCGCACAGAGTCGGACACGACTGGAGCTACTTAGCAGCAGCAGCTGCTCTATCAGGTCACTGTAAGATAATAGGCGTGAAAAATCTTGAACACTGCCTGACGTAATAACTGCTTTTAAGTGGCAATGAGCACCACTGGCCCAGAGGTTTCCCCTCTCCCACTGATCAAGACGCCTACTTAACCTAAACACTTTGTAGCCCACATGGAGGGCTCTCCTTACATTCACAGCCAGAAATGTGCCCTCCTCCCATTGCCTGAAGCTGAATCCTGTGGCCTCAACCAGTTCCAAGGTCACAGGAAGATGCGGTCTTCGTTCTAGGCACTCAAGAGTCCCTGAAAAAGTCACCACCAGCAAAGGTTAGGGTTAGCTAGCAGTCTTTGCCACTACACCCAAGTTAGACATGTGATGCCAAGTCCTACATTTGTACAGTGAATCCAAAGATAGAAATATCAGAGCATTGATCTGCCAACGCCTTCATAAGGTGTTTTACATTTTGCTTGTTTTGCCCTGATTTTTCCTCAATTCAGAGATTAGTTCTCTTCAACCATATTCGAAACAGGAGAGGTGACAGCTCCTACCATGGGAGCATGTAGGAGACACCACTTACACGCTTCTTCCTTAGCTTTATCACAGTAAGTACATTTTTTTTTTAAGGTAGACATTAAACTCTAGGAGACAAGCAACTCTAGTTCTATCAGTGCAACTGTGGAATATTGGAACTACCAAAGCAAAAATCCCATACAGAAACCTTGTACACTCACTCACCATGACTGACTCTTCTGTCCTGTGGAATTGAAAGTTATAAGAATAGTTTTCTTTAAAGCAATATAGAAACTTTTTTTTTTTGCAAACAGCTAAATAAAGGCTGGCAAAAACAATAGGTTCATTTTTTACTGCAGATCTTCAAATTACAGGAAACTTGTCTCTTGGCCAATTTGGGCTGGCTTGGAGCCAAAATAGATGTCTCCAATCTCATCCTCACCCTTATACTTATTGTGGGCAAGATAAAAACCCTTAATTTTAAAAACTCAAGCCAAGCATTGGGTAAGAGACAGTGTGGCTCCCTAAACCACACTGGTCATGGGAAAAAAATCATATTACTTTACACTCGTTCATTTTTTCAGGCTCTAGAAATCAAATACTGAGAGCATGAAACTTTTTTTTAAAGTCTCAAATATTTTGATAGTCTATTATAAATCAAGTTTTAATAACGAGAGGTACATATGAGAACAATCCATAAATGTGAAAAGACTCACTGGTTACATATTTCTGAGCAATGGCTTTCTCTAGGTGGGTTGGTTAAGAAAATCAGCAGGCATCTTTCCATTTCAAAGCACAAAAGACATCTCTTATGTTTTTAGCCATGTCACCCTCCCCCTTTTTTAATTAACAAGATTTGAGATCATTTGGCAAATTATAACCATAAAAGTGAATATTGTGATTGGATGATGTTTTATCACTTGAAAAATAAATCTCACTGCTTCTCTCCCTGTGTACTTCATAAATGTTGCTTCCTCTTCATATTTATCTTGTTTTCAAAATCCATTATGCCATTGTCATTTCATTGAAATAAAAAAAAACCATCTTAATTACACAGGGATGGATTATAAATCTAGTTATCCCTGTCTATATATGTTTTTTTTTTTTTATAATGACTACAGCTATAGGTCTAGTTCTGCACACAGAAGACCAAAATGGATTTTACTGAGTTAAAATTAAGACTTGCCAAATTGTGTACCCTGATAGACAAATCAAAGCAGTATGCACGTGTCTAGTTTACAGTAAAAGTGTGATCTTGGGCTGACGAAAGACTGCAGAACTTAAGTCAAAGGCTTTGGAAGAGGCAATGGAAGCTTCACTTCCTCCCCAACCAGGTTAAATTTAGCAGGTATAGATCACACTTCCAACAGGAATTAGAAAACGCTGCAGTTGACGATGTTACAGGGAGAGTTGCTCTTGCAGCCAAACTTGCCATAAATAGCTTTTCGTAAGACCCGAGTCCGCTGCATATCCTGGGAATTCACCGCAAGGAGACACCACCTCATAAGTATTAAACACCCTCTAAATGGAAAAAACAAAAATGGCTGTATGCCTGAACACTGAGATTTATTCAGTTAGTATGAACTTTCATCATTTATTAAAGTGGTTTTAATTTTACTTGTGTGATGTTTGTGCATTTCTGGAGAAATAAATACCCAGAATTTTTTTTTTTTTTTTAAAGCTGAGGGTGCACAATATGCTCCTTATTCCAAATGCAAGCTGCATGGCGCTTTGCTTATGAAATGAAGATTCCCATTTTTTAAAGGCTGATTGCAAAAGAAAAAAAGCCCCTGATGGTAAGTTGTACTTTAACGCACAGCGGGGACAGATGTGTACTCAGGACGGCCTGCGGCAGCGCTGGCCTCGGAGTGGGTGGGCAGGGAGGCTCCAGGTGTGGGCCCTCGACCCAGGGGACCACAGTCCAGGGGGAGGCAGGTGAGGACTCCAGTAACTGTGATCTGATGAGATCGAGGGCTATGGAGCTGAGGGACGGCGCTGGGGTTGATTCAGACCCCCGGGAAGCCTGAAGGCTGGGCCCCCCGTGCGTGGGTAACTTCCCAGCCACACACAGAGGGCCTGGCTCAGTGCCCAGGACCTCCACCTGCTACCTGGTGGAGCGGGGCAAGGGCAGGGATGCTCTTGCTGGGGAATGGCTCCAGAAGGGGCCCTGGTCCCGTAGGTGGAGTTGAGCCAATCCAGAGAAAGCCAGCGCAGCCGCCCCTTGGGCCCAGGTCCCCAGCGTGTGTCACTGGGACACGCAGGAGCTGGCAAGCAGAGGAGGAGCCAGCCCCGGGGTCCCTGGTGCTGGATCCACACTCCCGCCCCTCCCGCCAGGGGCCCCAGGACTTTCAGGTGAGACCACTGCCCAGCAAAAGCCCAACGAGGGGAGCCTGCCACCTGCTCCAGAGACATTCCCAGACCTCACTTGGTGCCAGGCTCAGGGCAGACAGCAGGGGCCCTGAGATGGGGCAGCCAGTCGGGTGGGGGCCATGGACCAGAGATCTCTGGGGAGGTTCTAAACACCTCCCCTTCATCCCGCCCTCCTCTTCCTCCCTGGGTGACCATGAATGTCACCATGTTATCTATTGACGATTATAATCCTACCAAGTCAGGACAGAGGGGCTCCACTCCTCAGCTCACAGCCGTGGAGTTTACCAACTCTCTGTGTCCAGGGGATAAATTACCATTGCTGATGTCTTGTTCATGTACCCAGAGCATTTTTCCTGAAGATAACTGCTCTTTTTCCTTTCAATCATCCGGCCAAAGAATTTTTTTGTTAAACCATCTTGATTTTCTAGAGCATGCCGAATATTTTGGGATCTGAAGAGTAGATTAGAAGCCATTATTAATGATTAGGTAGAAAGGATATTTTTGAGCCCTGAAGGGAAGCCCAATTTCTCCTCCTTTGTAATCCCACAGGGTAACCGCGTGTGTACTCTCTGTGGGTTGCCCTCAATGAGAAATGGGCCCCCAATGGTTCATTTAAAAGTGTATTGTTGAAGATAATGGTTTCAGATTAGTTTTTAGGCTCCGTGATCACCGCTGTTGTTCTGAGGACTAATTGTGTCTGCCTTAGGTTCGCTAATGCGGGCCAATCAAGTTCATCACATGAGACAATATTTCTAGGGGTTGTTTTCCTAGATTTTCCCCCCACAATGGTACCAGTGGGTATTGAGTAACAGTATAGAAAAGGAATGATTAATTCAAAGTTCAGGTGCAAGACAGGGTCAGAAAAGAAACGTTCCTGGATAGAGTGAGCATTTCAAGATGAATTTGTGGCTCGAAACATCATTTTACGATGCATTTTCTATTTTGTTGTCAGGGGAAGTCTGAAGGCGGACACACTAGTGATCCGGCGTTTTGGTGCCATGCTCCATGATGGGCTTTTCATAAAAATTAGCTGACATTGTCGTGAGCACACAAGGAAATTTATAGCTTTCATACTGGACTGCCATTCCCAGAGCAGTTTCCAATCACTTGGGCTTTTTATTAAGTTTATTGTTCTTTTATTGTTCAGTGGAGTGTAAGCAGTGAGATTACAAATAAATGTAAGTTCCACTGGATATGAAGGTGAGCCTGTAGAATTAGGAGAGGCGTGAGTGAAGGAAGGCAAACATTAGTTTGAATCACCGGTGATATGAAACACCAGCAGTGGACTTTCCTGTCACCTGCTTATATACAGAAGTTGGAGAATTGACATCCCACTCACATTAGAGTTTCCCCAGAAAAGCCTCCAAGAAGAGGTCATCGTGCTGAGACTCAGGACTGCCCTTCAGTTTGTAATGTGAAGGAAGGGCATCATTTTCGTCCCTCTTCCAATGTTGCTGTTTTTCTATTTTAAATTTTGTTTTCTTTTTAATTGGAAGATGATTACTTTACAAAGTCGTGTTGGTCTCTGCCGTCCATCAACATGAATCAGCCATAGGTGTACATGTCCCCTCCCCCTTGAGCCTCCCGCCCTCCTCCCCCCCGCACCCCTCTAGGTGCTCGCAGAGCACTGACTTGGGGCTCCCCGTGCCACACAGCAAACTCCCGCCAGCTATGTACCTTACATATGGTAACACGTGTGTTTCAGCGCTGCTCGCTCAAGTCACCCCACCTTCGCTCTCCCACTGTGTCCACAAGTCTGTTATCTGGGTCTGCATCTCCACTGCTGCCCTGCAGATAGGTTCATCAGCACCATCTTTCTAGATTCCGTACATATGTGTTTTTTCTTCTTGCTTCCTCACCTGGCAGGTGTGCCATGCTGCATCATGAACATTCCCTGCCAAAGCCTGGTGAGGACCACCTTGGAAAGTTTGAGTAACGAGCTTGCGTCCCTCTTCTAGAACCAATGTGACCAAGGGAAGAAGAACCGACTTTCTTCTACTACTTGAATTTAGTACCATAAGCACTGGGCCACTTAATTTATCATTCCGTTTTTATTTATTTTTCCCCAAAGAGATGGTCCTCTACGTCACTAAAGTTTTAAAGCTTTTTTTTTTTTTTCAAGAGTTGACTGAAAGTTGTTATTGGGGGCTTGTTAAGATGAGAAGAGTGGTGATTTGAAAGGAGGGGGAACTGTGCATCTCTAAGGTCCTTCTCGAATCGTGGCCAGGCAGGAGTCACCCATGTTAAGAAGATGTCCTTTTAATTTTAGCGGACACTTCTGTGCAGACACTGGGGGTAGCCAGTGAGGAGGGAGGAAAAGGACCAGACAAGCTCCAGCTGAAGAGGGCCAGACTCGGGATCCCAGCAGGGCCACCTGCAAAGGCAGGTTCCTGCTTCTACGCCGCCACGCTCACCCCGTGGCCCTGAGACAGTCCACAGCAGAGAAGGACTGGAATAATCCAGAGAAAGCAGGGCCCTTACCACATGTCAGAAGTCCATGGACTTAGATTATCTTCCCAAATAAAGCTTTCTTTAAACCTGCGTGTTTGACTTGGAGTAAAAATTAACATTCAATTTATTAAAGAATAAATCTATTCTTGAGGTATGGGCTCAGGCAGTGAAGAATCTGCCTGCAATGCAGGAGACTCAGGTTCAATCCCTGGGTTGGGAAGATCCCCTGGAGAAGGGATGGAGAAGGGATTGGCTACCCAATCCAGTGTTCTTGCCTGGAAAATTCCATGGACAGAAGAGCCTGGTGGGCTACAGTCCATGGGGTCGCAAAGAGTCAGACACGACTGATTAACACGTCTACTCTCACTTCATATTCTTGAGATATATACTACCAAACACCAATGAGGACTTGATTGGGAAGAGCTAAGTGGACACCTAGCTAGGGTGCACAGCCCCCTATCAGCATGGCCCCATGAGCAAGAGGATCTGCGCTATAGATGAGACAGGGCAGCCCTTTCTCCAGCTGTGGGGCCTGAAGCGGGGATGAGACCTGAACCAGAGCGGGGCAGCCTGTCCTCCCAGGCCCCAGTCCTGCTCCGTCCTGCAGCCCCCGAGCGTTGTGCCAGACCAGGAGGAGATGGGTGGGTCATGGGAGGTGGGAACTTGCCCTGTTCACCCCTGGACCCTCAGCAGGCAGAGCGGGCTCATGCTGACTGAGGGCTGGCACCACGTCACCTTTCCACACTGGCCGTGTGTTTGCACTTTGACCGATCCAGGGGGCACTGGTTTGGTCTGAGGACTGCAGTGAAATGTTCAGTCATTTTGAAATAGCTTCTTTCAGAAAACAGACCATAGGGTTTGTTTGATGATTCCAAGTTTCAAAGAATTTTTGAGCAAGTGGTTATAAGATGGGTCGTTGGTGTTCGGTTGCTAATCGTGTCCTACTCTCCGCAACCACATGAACTGCAACAAGCAGGCCTCCCTGTCCTTCACCACCTCCCAGAGTTTTCTCAGATTCACGCCCATCGAGTCGGTGATGCCATCCAACCATCTCATCCTCTGTCGCCCCCTTCTCCTCCCGCCTTCCATCTTTCCCAGCATCAGGGTCTTTTCCAATGAGTTGACTCTGCATCAGGTGGCCAAAGTACCGGAGCTTCCATTTAGTGAATAGTCATTAGATTAATATTTTCATAAGTGGGTAGTTTCATCCATTTCCAAGAAGACATAGTTGGCACAAGTCTGAAGGGAGATGAACTCTTTGTCTCATTGAGTTTTTTAACCATCTCCTTCAAACAGTTCTTTCTCCACCAGGGCCCCTCGTGAAGCTGATGACCAGATCTACCTGTCCCTTGCGGTTTCCTCAGCTGTACCCCAGACCACATCTGGGCGTGAACCGGGTGCTCACCTTGGTGTAACAAACCTCACCGCCCTCTGTGCCCCGACCTCCCCTCCTCGCCACCCACCATCCACATCCAACCCAGACCGTCCACCCCACCAGCCCCACCTTGCCTCTCACGGCACACACTCCATGGTCTGCGATTTTCGGTGCCTCCTCCCTACTGCACTCCAAGTCAGATTGTGCACTTCATCTGGGTTAGAACCTTCAGTGGTCCCATCACCTGTCAAAAAAAGAGCAACCTCCTTACCCACACACCCAAGACGCTTCCTCGTCTCATCTGACTTTCCTTCTAGCCTTTCTCCTCCAACCGCTCTCCCTGGGTCTGATGGTGAACCAGCCAGACTGGAGCTCGGTGTCCCATCAGCGCCACCCAGACACACACGCCTATGGACAAGCAACAGCATCTTAGAGAACCCCCTGCCTGTCTCCTTGGCCTAGCGTTCCACCAGCCTTCAAAGGCCCTTTCAAATCCCCTTTCTTTTCCTCTTTCCTGATCTTCCCAACCAGCGGGAATGTTCTCCTTCCTTCAAGTCCCCTTGCGGTCCCGCAAACCTTCACCATCCTATCTCCCCCTCATCTGTTCCTTCATCCAGCTCACACTTACCCCGCCAGCAACTCCTGGGAGTTTATCAGTTGGGTCCTGAGCCCTTGGAGGAGAGAAACTGACTGATCCATCATTAAACTTCCCGGGCCTGGCTCAGTGCCTGGCTTACAGTAGGCTTTCCAAAATTGCTTTCTGGATTAAAACTGAACGGAATACAGAAGCAGTTGTTATTTAATAAGACGGTGCTTCAGAATATATTGTTCATCAAAAGAACGAATCGTTGCTCCCATTCCATAAACAGGGGTAGAATGAAAGGGGGAGCCCCAGCTGCTCGCAATGTTATTCCCTTTGCAAAAACCCAGGCTGTGAGGTGCTCCTGCCCTGGGCAGCCCCAGCCTCCAGCCCCCCAGGGCAAACTTTTCTGCCCCGCGCAGGCAGTCTTTAGCCTCTGGGCCTGGGAAGCTGGGCTGAGGCCAGCCCTGCAGGCAGCGAGGGAAGCCCAC
Source organism: Bos indicus x Bos taurus (assembly GCF_003369695.1). NCBI lineage: Eukaryota > Metazoa > Chordata > Mammalia > Artiodactyla > Bovidae > Bos > Bos indicus x Bos taurus. The sequence goes on along the minus strand of NC_040101.1, from coordinate 3,230,436 downwards.
CCATTTTGCATCTGTGCAAACCAGTGCTAGCAGCAATATTCATCTTAATTTTCTCTTTAAACCCTTGAGTTGCGTTACAGCTTCCATTGTGCTGGTGACAGACAAATGCCTTGCAATAAATCAAAGTTAGGGTGACTGATACACTAAACACCTTTGCTTAATGATGTGATTGTTTCTTATCTGCAAAGTAATGTCACTTATGGCTTTGCTATTTATAGTCAATGTAGTGTTAGACCATTTTATGCCCCTGATGCCTCTGTGGCCAGCCCATTAGCTGCGATTATGGACCAAAGGGGATGCAGCCGCTGAAAGCCGGGAGGAGAAGCCTCCGGAGTGTCACAGCACCTCCACCCGTGAAAACTCGCTTCTGGTCCACATTCACCTCCATCTCTCCCCAGCCCGGGTGAGTAGTAAGACGCCAACGGATACCACCCGTCTGTGTTCCACCTGTGTCAGGACTGACCCTCTTCAGGACAGCGTGATGGATATTAAATGTTAAAAATAAAACAAAAGGCGAGGGGCCGGCTCCTCTCTGGCACATCTTCAGCCCAGCAGGGCTCAGGCAGGTGCAGAGAACAGGGAGGGATGGCTGTGCGGGCAGGTGCGCCGTCGGGCTGGCCTGACTGCCATCATTCATTATTCGCTAGGCATTGCCCAAACTATTCTCTTTGAACAGGGCATCGGTGAGGAGAGCAGAGGTCGCTTGGGCCTCCCTCCTCTGCTCTGTCCCTGCAGCGAGAGGCTTCTCCACCAACTTCAAAGGCGGCCCCCAGGGCGGGACCAGGGCTCCTGGGCTCCTTCCGCAGCAGGCTCCTGGCCTGGCACCTCTGCACAGGCTCTGAAGCCTCCCTACCACCCTAGACTCCAGGTTCAGACAGCTAGGGACCCAGAGTCCTGGCTACTCTAGGGAGAAGGGCCAGAGGAGCTAGGAGCCTGTTGGCAGCACTGGAGAAATCCTCTCTAGGATGCTGGATACTGGGGCACCAGCTGCGGGGGTTGGAAACCATGCCAGGCCCTTGGGTGCCCTGCCCTAGGAGCAATGCATTCACCTGACAAGTAACGACAATAGCAGGTCAAATTGTGTCTCCAAGTCCTAAACCCCCGTATCCGTGAATGTGACTTTACTTGGAAACCAGGATCTCTGCAGATGTGATCAAGTTCAGATGAGATCACACTGGATTAGGGTGGACCCTAGTACAATGGCAGGGCTTCCCCAGTGGCTCAGTGGTAAAGAATCTGCCTGCAATGCAGAAGACACAGGAGTCACAGGTTCCATCCCTGGGTCGGGAAGATTCCCCTGGAGAGGGTCATGGATGGCAGCCCACCCCAGTATTCTTGCCTGGAACCCCATGGAAAGAAGAGCCTGGTGGGCTACAGTCCGTCGGGCCGCAGAGTTGGATGCGGCTGAGCGTGCGCGCACTTGTGCAATGGCTGGTCTCCTAAACAGAGAGGGACGTTTGAGAGACAGAGGTGCACAGACGCACTGCATGGCGGCCAAGGAGCATGATGAGGGATGCAGAGAGTGGAGGGGTGTGTCTACAAGGCTAGGATGCCAGGCGTTGCCAGAAGCCACCAGGATCTGGGAGAGAAACCTGAAACAGTCTCTCCCTCTGAACTTCCAGAAGGACACAACGCTGCCGACACCTTCATGTCAGACTCGTGCAGTTGGTAGCACACCGTTAGCACATCACTATGGCCGCTATCACAGGGACCAAGTCTCTGCACCGCTCAGCAGACGGCGATCAGGCAAGCCCCCTGGCGGAAGCGGAATGATGAGCCCCCAACCCTGGCCACGTCTGCTCTCATGGGCTTCCACTCAGAGGTGGAAGGACTTCTGAGAATTTCGTGCCAGACACAGGGAGTTAAAATATAGCCCTCATAGCTAAAAACAAACAAATATTGTCTACTGTGAATGTGTATTTTTGTGTGTGTTTTATGCATTTGTCCTGGACTCTGAGGTGCACCATGCCATTAATTTTCTTTTGATGTTTTGCAAAGAACACTTCCTGTGTTTCTCTTGCTAACTACCAACCACGGTGCATTCATCCCATCCAGGCTAGCACGTTTCCTGAGCACGTGGAGTCTGGCTCACTCATCACTGTCCTTCCCCAGTCCTGGCCCCTGGGGACATGACCCATCCCTCAGAGTCCTGGACTTTTCTGCCATTTAACACGAGTTTTCACACACTGTTTCAGTCAGGATGCATCTGGACACAAGACATAGGAGCTGGCTAAAGGTGACTCCATAATGGAGCCCCGACTTTTCCTCAAGGAAGGAGGCAGGTAAAGGGCAGGTCCAGGGGTGAAGCAGTCAGGAGCACAGCTGCCCCCCAAACACAAGGACCTGGGGCCCCCATCCCGCCTTCCAGCATCCTCGGAGGGCTGGTACCTGGTTGGGCTCCCTGTACTCCTCGGTGGGGAGGAGCTGCTATAAAGAGACGGAGGGGACAGAAAGAGTGACATGACTGTCACAGATATAGTTCATTTGAGCTTAGAGATCATTATCTCACAGTAAATCCCAAATTATAACATTTAAGGAAAACTCAAGGAAATAACATAGAGGCTTATTGTGGATAATATTATCCATATTATCCACAATAATAACAAGACAGAATTTTATAAATAACAGATGCAGTAGTTGCTCATTGTTTTCAAAATCCGCTTTGAAAAACCAGCATGGCTTCTGGGACAGGGGTCGAGGGTGTCTTTTGTTAGCGAAACCCGCAGCCCGATGACTCAGAGGTACCTGCGTGAACAGGTGCAGCGCTCAGAGGACACGGGGCGATGAGTGAAATCAGCGGTGACGACCGCGAAGCAAACTGTGTGGGCAGCACTCAGGAAAGGAAATCTCTCGTACTTTCGCATTCTCACTTACAAAAATCGCAAATGCTATGAACTGTTAAACCTTTAAACCAAATGTGGTGTTTCAGAGGTCTGACACTAACAAGAACATTTTAATTAAAAAGTAAGCTGGTGGGAAGGCTTGTAAAATTCTGTGAAGTCAAAAAGATGTTTTAAACATGCAGGGACCTTTTGGGGGCAGGGGAAAAAAGGGGTTTTTGCAATAGTAATAGCTCTATTCCATTTTAATATTTTTGAATGTAGTGGTGTTTCTTAATCCCGTTCCAGAGAAAGCAAGATTTATCACTGATTATGTAGTGGTAACAAATGGTGAGGGAGGTGCTGTAAACTCTGCTCTAGGCTGCATTTTATTTTTTGGTGCTATCTTTCCGCTTCTGGTTGAAAATAGGAATAAATTAAAGATGATTGCGTGGGACTGCATAGCAGGTCCATGTTCCAAAGGGGGACGCCAGGGCATGTTCATTCTTCTAAGCAGCCTCAGCGCTAAGCTCACCATTAGGGTGGTTTTTTTAATTCAGATCCAAATTAGCAAGTGTTATTAAAGACTTTCAGTTATTTGGCTAAGAAATGGCTCCCTTTAGGATGAATGCTCTTTATTCAACCTTTCAATGTCAGTTATCATTTTTAAAGCAGCTTGACCTGGAAGCAGGCAGCTGAAATTGTGGGGACTGTTAATGACAGTTTTATTGGGCACGATGCTTATGGTTCACATTTTGAGGTCTGTATGTAATTGATCTTTCTCCCCTACATGAGAAACACAGCAATAAGCTGGTTGCGGTGCCACATTATAGATATAGAGAAATAATAATGATGTCACCTTGAGATTCAAAGATCGTGGAATAGTAATAGTCTCCTAGCTCATTTCTCCCAACTGTGATGACCTCTCCAATACTAAATCTTAACAGTCTCAGCATTATTTTTGAATTATTCATGCTCGCCTTTTCCCTCTCTACAAAATCAAGGAAAACGAATGCATCATGCTCTGTCAGCTCCACAGGTATTTTGGTAAGAATATAAAATGTTATTTGGTATCACAAAAAAAAGGGGGGAACCAGAGTACAAGCAGCAGGCTTACCCTGAACAGAAACACACACACACACAAGCAAAACACACACAAAAAATCATCTGTGAAGAAAGAGTGAGTGTGTATTCCCAGCAATTAGAAATAGATGATTGGCTAATCATGTTTTTATCTGGAGAGTGAGATGTTTCTGGCTTTTACTTAAAAGTGCACACTAGAGTAGATTCTAGAGAAGCGTGAACTGGGAGTTTCGGGTTAACAGATGCAAACTATTATTTATAGAATGGATTAACAACAAGGCCCTACTGTATAGCACAAGGAACCGTGCTCCATATCCTGTGATAAGCCATAGTGGAAAAGGGTATAAATCACCGAACCCCTTTGCTGTACAGCAGAAATTAACACTACATTGTAAATCAACTATACTTCAATTTAAAAAAAAGTAGATTCTATCAGCAGTCTGCCCCCAAATTAGGCTAATAAGTAACTAAGAAGTCTGTGTGCTCTCTATGCTGGCCAGTTACAGCCAATGTTAAATGTAAAGCTTTTGCTTTTAAAATATCAAATCAGCATATATTTCTTATTTTAATTCAAATTAGGTGGAGAGAGCAGCTTGACAGCTCTCCTAGTTTAGCCAGCCTAGAGGATATAGAAACGCTACAGTTTTATCCCAGTGATGTGTCTCATAAACAGCGCATGTGGGAATAAAATAAAACACATGTAAATGTAAACTCAGGCAGGTGCCCTGATCCGTCTGTGGCTCTTGACCTTTAAGTTTATGATGAAAAACAAATGTCAAGCTTTCAGAAGACAGGAGGCTCCCTGGCTTTGCTGGGTGGTGCTCGCTGTTGCACAGACTGTATTAATTTAGTATAGCATCAATAACCTTGAAATCAGGATTTTTCACGAAAAACCCAGGTTTATGTTTATTCAGAAACCAAAGGAAAAAGGCAACTTCATTTAAAGGAGCCCTCGTGGCAAGTGAGTGCCACTCGCCACTCCAGATTTTTGGAGCTGCTCTCCGGCTTCCATGGCAACAGATACTTAAGACTATGAGGACCCAGAGATGTTCCTTAAAGAGTCTTTTCATTTTGCATATAATTCTAATTATAGATGTGATTTGCTCGTTTGGCTAAGTAGACCACACCTGGAGAGAAGGCATGGTCAGTGACTCCCCTTACTGTGCAAGGCAGACACCCCCCAGGGGGGATGAGACAAAGCCCTTTTTGTGGGGTAACAGGAGCTTCGTTCTCATTAGCAAAATGCACTTTTTTTTTTTTTTTCCTGAGAAAGAAAGAAATAGAAATCATCCGTTCTTCTCGCTGGACTCTGGACGAAAGCCTTGCCACAGGAGGAGATGGGGGCCGTTCTGCCGCAGATGGGCTGCGCACAGCTCCCGCTCCCACCCGCCCCGTGGTCAGAAGAATAGTGGGCCTGGTGGAATCACACAGCGAGGCCTTGATACCTTCACAGTCCTCAAGTCAAGGATCAACCTTCACAGTAGATTTCATGTAAAGTGTGTTGCATGATATTCCAGTTCTCTAAACGCACCCCTGGCAAAATAACTGTATTTTGTCTTTTCCATTGATAGCAATTTCTCGGTCAAAAAAGAAAAAGAAAGAAAGATTACAAGTTTCCCTCCTCCCTCCCTGGAAGAATAGCCAGCCCACCCTGAGGTAGGGCTTCCTGGCCCAGTAAGAAGTGAAATGCTGCTCTCCATGTTTCAGAGGCTGTCCGAATTCAAGCCCCACTCAGTCTTGGGCTGGAAGACCTCAGGAGTGGAGGTTAGAGGCTTGCTCTAAGGAGACATGAGAGCATATGCTTACCTGCAGCCGAAGAAGCGGGAGGACCTCTGGTTGCTTTGGCTCTTGGGCCTGGGGAGGGAGATGATCTTGTAGAAGGGTAGTAGAGACGAGCCCTGCCCCCTTGCAGGGGCCTGGAGATAGAATTGCCAGAAGGAACGCAGATGTCCTGGTATATTTGCATTTCAGATAAACGATACAGATAATATTGGGGCTGTATTTATACAAAAAAACTTTATCTCAAATGCAAATTTAGCCAGGAATCCACTAATTTTATTTGCTAAATCTGGAAATGCTAGGAAGCCACAGCAGGTTTAAGATGGAGGAGCTGTCGTGGCCCTGGGCCTGAGCACCTTGGCTCTGCGATGGCTGGGAAGGTCCTAGAGTGAGCCTTCTCCTCAACTCTAGTCTCTCTCTACCACAAGTGATCTGGCAAGCAAGTTATAAGAATCTTCTTCTTCTGGCTATTCCATGTCTCAAGACCAGGGGCACTCTGCTATTGAGCCGGCTAAATCTCCATTCTGGGGTCTGGTGTGGAAGCACCTCCAGAAGGCAGGACAGAGGAGCAGCCGCCTGATGGTCAGACCAGGTGCCCACTTGAGCCCCTTCCTGGAAACCTACAAAAGCAAAGTCAAGATTTTCCTGTTCTCTGGGTCTTCCAGTCAGTATTTGCCCCAGATGGGGCTGGACCAGCCCAGGGCTTTGCCAACAACACTCCACAGAGCCCACAAGCCCTGGGACCACTCTTTCCAGTGACCAGTCCAGTGATGACTGTGTTTATATGCATGCGTGAGTGTGTGCAGGCGTGCTAAGTCGCTTCCAGCGTGTCCGGCTGTTGCACCCTATGGTCTGTAGCCCACCAGGCTCCTCTGTCCATGGGATTCTCCAGGCAAGAACACTGGAGTGGGTTGCCATGCCCTCTTCCAGGGGATCTTCCTGACCCAGAGATTGAACCTGTGTCTCTTGTGCCTCCTGCATTGGCAGGTGGGTTCTTTATCAGTAGCGCCACCTCGGAAGCCTGTCTATTTATAAGCTGGGCTTCAAATCCTGTCTGAAGACAGGATTCTTCTGCTTCTGGGATTGTTAGAGTCCATTGAACTAGTTGTTGTTCAGTCACTAAGTTGTGTACAACTCTTTGCAACCTCGTGGACTGCAGCTTGCCAGGGTCCTCTGTCCTGCACTATCTCCTGGGGTTTGCTCAAAGATATGTTCATTGAGTCTCTGATGCTATTCAACCATGTCATCCTCTGTTGCCCCCTTCTCCTCCTGCCTTTAATCTTTCCCAGAATCAGGGTCTTTTCCCATGACTTTGCTTTTTGAATCAAATGGCCAAAGTATTGGCACTTCAGCATCAGTCCTTCCAGTGAATTTTCAGGGTTGATTTCCTTTAGGATTGACTAGTTTGTCTCCTCACTGGTTTGATCTCTAAGGGACTCTCAAGAGTCTTCTCCAACACCACAATTCAAAAGCCTCAGTTCTTCGGTGTTAAGCCTTCTTTATGGTCCAACTCTCACATCTGTGCACGACTACTGGAAAACCCATAGCTTTGACTAAACAGCCTTTTGTCAGCAAAGTGATGTCTCTGCTTTTTAACACAGCGTCCATGTTTGTCTTGGTATTCTCTCTAAGGAGCAAGAGTCTTTTAATTCCATGGCTGCAGTCACCATCCACAGTGATTTTAGAGGCCAGGAAAATAAAATCCACTGCTTCCACGTCCCCCCTTTTATTTGCCATGAAGTGATGGAACCAGATGCCGTAATCCTTGTTTTTCAAATGCTGAGTTTTAAGCCAGTTTTTTCACTCTCCTCTTTCAACTTCATTAAGAGGCTCTTTAGTTCCTCTTCACTTTCTGCCATTAGAGTGGCATCATCTGTATCTGAGGTTGTTATTTCTCCTGGCAATCTTGATTCCAGCTTGTCATTCATCCAGCCTGGCATTTTTCAAGATGTACTCTGCACATAAGTCAAATAAACAGAGTGGCAGTGGACACGGAACAACAGATGGGTTCCAAATCGGGAAAGGAGCACGTCAGGGCTGTATATCGTCACCCTGCTTATTTAACTTCCATGCAGAGTACATAACGCGAAATGCCAGGCTGGATAAAGCACAAGCTGGAATCAAGATTGGGAGAAATATCAATAACTTCAGATACACAGATGACACCACCCTTATGGCAGAAATGGAAGAGGAACTAAGGAGCCTCTTGATGAAAGTGAAAGAGGAGAGTGAAAAAGTTGCCTTAAAACTCAACATTCAAAAAATGAAGATCATGGCATCCAGTCTCATCACTTCATGGCAAATAGATAGGGAAACAATGAAACCATTGACAGACTTTATTTTGGGGGGCTCCAAAATCACTGCAGATGGTGACTGCAGCCATGAAATTAAAAGACACTTGCTCCTTGGAAGAAAAGCTATGACCAACCTAGACAGCATATTAAAAAGCAGAGACATTACTTTGCAGACAAAATTCCATCTAGTCAAAGCTATGGTTTTTCCAAGTAGTCATGTATGGATGTGAGAGCTGGACCATAAAGAAGGCTGAGTGCCAAAGAATTGATGCTTTTGAACTGTGGTGTTGGAGAAGATTCTTAAGAGTCCCTTGGACTGTAAGGAGGTCCAACCAGTCCATCCTAAAGGAAATCAGTCCTGAATATTCATTGGAAGGACTGATGCTGAAGCTGAAACTCCAATACTTTGGCCACCTGATGTGAAGAACTGACTCATTGGAAAAGACCTTGATGCTGGGAAAGATTGAAAGCAGGAGGAGAAGGGGACAACAGAGGATGAGATGGTTGGATGGCATCACCGACTTGATGGACATGAGTTTGAGCAAGTTCGGGAGCTGGTGATGGACAGGGAAGCCTGGCGTGCTGCAGTCGATGGGGCTGCAAAGAGTTGGACACGACCTAGAGCGACTGAACTGAACTGATGTAGCCTTCTAGCACTTTTGAACTGGTCCATTGTTCCCTGTCTGGTTCTGACTGTTTCCTCTTGACTCACATACATGTTTCTCAGGAGACAGATAAGGTGGTCTGACATTACCATTTATTTAAGAATTTTCCACAGTTTGTTGTGATCCACACAGTCAAAGGCTTTATCATAGTCAATGAAGCAGAAGTAGATGTTTTTTCTGGAATTCCCTTGCCTTTTCTATGACCCAGAAAATGTTGGCAATTTGATCTCTGACTCCTCTGCCTTTTCTAAACCCAGCTTATACATCTGGAAGTTCTCAGCTCACACACTGGTGAAGCCTAACCTTGAGCATAACCCTGCTAGCAGGTGCAATGAGTGCAGTCATACAGTAGTTTGAACATTCTTTGGCATTGCCCTTTGGGATTGAAATGAAAACTGTCTTTTCCAGTCCCGTGGCCACTACTGAATTTTCTAAATTTGCTGACATACTAAGTTCAGCACTTAAGGGCAACTCTTAGGACTTTAACTAGCTCAGCTGGAATTCCATCACCTCCACTGTTCACACTGATGCTTCCTAAGGCCTACTTGATTTCACACTCCAGAATGTTTGGCTCTAGGTGAGTGACCACACCATTTTGGTTATTTGGTTCAGTAAGACCTCTTTTTTACAGGTCTTCCATGTATTCTTTCCACTTCTTAACCTTTCCTGCTTCTGTTAATCCCTTGCCATGTCTGTCCTTTATCATGCCAGTCCCTGCATGAAATGTGCCCTTGGTATCTTTAATTTTCTTGGAGAGATCTCTAGTCATCCCCTTCCTATTTTTTCCCTCTGTTTCTTTGCATTGTCCATTTAAGAAGGTCTTATTCTCTGGAACTCTGCATTCACTTGGACGTATCTTTCCCTTTCTCCCTTGCCTTTCACTTCTCTTCTGGGTTCTGAGCCCAGGAGCAACCGGCTGCCTCAAGAGTCCGCTCTGGCTGCCACGCTGGGAAATGGCTGCAGGGAAGCATGGGGTCCAGAACATTCCCCGTGTCCAGCAGCAGACACTGCTGGAGTCTTGGGCTGACTCTGGATGTACCTGAACCTCTAGCCAACAGGTGAACCTGCCACCCCAGAAGGGAGGACTGGGGACAGATACCTGCCGTGACCTCCCATTGGCACATGGGGCCTGGAGCCAGAGTACAGTCTAAACATTAAGAAGTCGAACTGAGTTCCCAAACTATTTGATATTTTCTATCCTCTTGCTTTTGTGATGATGAAATAGAAAATTACCTATAAAGCTTGGCTTTTAAGTGGCTGGACGTTGGCAACACGTCACTGAATCTAATGCTTACTGCGGTATGGAGGTACTTTCATGGACCAGCAATATTAAAATAAGTGAAAAAAAATAAAAACATCTATAATTCATAAATTAGCATGGACTTTCTCCATCAGACTCACTTTTCTTTCCTCATTTCAATGTAATCATTAGTTAAGTTGTACAACCAAGATTTTCACATACTTTGTCTTCTAATGTCATTAATAAATAAAGAACCAAGAACTAAATTATACTGAAGAGAAGGAAATGTGAATATTTTTGTCAAAAATGTAAATTGAATGTAAAAAGGAATAAATTTAAATTATTTGTCATGATTTCAAAAATTATTTTGCTTCTAAAATTCAAAATTAGCTATTAACATTAAGGGGCAAAACACATTTTAATTATTGAATTGGTGGTTTAGTCGCTAAGTCGTGTCTGGCTTCTTGTGAACCCACGGTGTAGCCCACCAGCTTCTGGTGTCCATGGGATTCTCCAGGCAAGAATACTGGAGTGGGTTGCCGTTTCCTTCTCCAATTATTGAATTAACATATAACTGAAATTTTAATTTATATTTTTGAAAGTTTAATTAAAACATACAAAGTAGTTTGATAAAAATAAAACTATCTGTGGTCCTCCTGGACATTGTTCATCCAGGTGCCAACGTAAAGAAATGGTATTTCACATTGTAGGTTATATCTAGACTTACATGCAAATTTGAGATGCAGATTGTCTAATGTTACGATCCATGCTCCTTAGCAACCAGGTAGTGCTGTGATGAGTGCCATGTGCTTCTGTAAGTAAGTCTGGAAACACAGATCAAATATAAACACAAGTAAGAAAAGGGACCCTGAGCAGTCCTGGGGAGCGAAACTTCATTAGGCTAGAATCCATTGCACTCCTGCTTAAAGGAGAATCCAACAAGTTAACACATCTGTCTTTGCTCTTCTGAAGCTCTCTGATGCTCGAATCCTGCCTACGCTCCCCAGCAGTGTCTGTCTCCAGCATTGTCTGGAGCTTCACCACATACCTCTCTGGCACTCCGACAATGACTTGCAGAGATAATGTGCGGATTGTGGGGTCTAAATGGTGTCAGACTGGAGTGTATGTTTGTGGACGTGGCGGTCCTGCTCAACCAGATCGAAGCCCTGGATCACACGTGTTCTTAAGAAAGTGATGTGTGTGTGCACTTGTGCACGCACGCGCTCAGTACGGGGGCCCTCTAAGTAAGGAGTCCTCTGAAGTGCTCCTCTGGCTCAGGTCTGTAGGCAGCACCACTTGAAGGATGGGCTTGTCATCACCCGAGATGCAGAAGCTGAGGATGAAGTAGGCAGGGAGGAGGTAGAAGGGGGTCAAGCAGGAATTGAGGTTTGAAAATATTGAGTTTTAGACGTCTTTTAGTCACCCAAAGGAGGGTATGTAAGCAGCTATGTGAATGAGTCTGGATTTGGGGAGAGACAGAGACTGAGAGAGAGAGAGCTGGGCTGAAGCAGAAGCTATTAGCACGCGGTGCTCTGTGACGCCCTGTAACTGGACGGACCAGCAGGGACAGAGGACAGACACAGAAGAGAGTCCCGGGACTGAATCCTGGAGCACAAGACATCCACAGCATGGACAACAAGATGGGGGTCATCACTGAAAGTGAAACAGAGGTAACAAGTAGCGGCAACAGTCAGGAAGCAACAGTCAGAACCGGACACGGAACAAGAGACTGGTTCCAAATCGGGAAAGGAGTACAGAAAGGCTGTATATTGTCACCCTGCTTATTTAACTTCTGTGCAGAGTACATCATGAGAAATGTTGGACTGGATGAAGCACAAGCTGGAATCAAGATTGCTGGGAGAAATATCAATAACCTCAGATATGCAGATGACACCACCCTTCTGGCAGAAAGTGAAGAGGAACTAAAGAGCCTCTTGATGAAGATGAAAAATGAGAGTGAAAAAGCTGGCTTAAAACTCAACATTCAAAAAACGAAGATCATGGCATCTGGTCACATTACTTCATGGCAAATAGATGGGGAAAGAATGGAAACAGTGACAGATTTTATTTTGGGGGGCTCCAAAATCACTGCAGATGGTGACTGCAGCCATGAAATTAAGACACTTGCTCCTTGGAAGAAAAGCTATGACCAAGATAGACAGCATGTTAAAAAGCAGAGACAGTACTTTGCAGACAAAGGTCCATCTAGTCAAAGCTATGGTTTTTCCAGTAGTCATATATGGTTGTGAGAGTTGGACCGTAGAGAAGGCTGAGTGCCAAAGAATTGATGCCTTTAAACTGTGGTGTTGGAGAAGACTTTTGAGAGTCCCTTGGACTGCTAGGAGATCAAACCAGTCAATCCTAAAGGAAATCAATACTGAATGTTTATTTGAAGGACTGATGCTAAAGCTGAAACTCCAATACTTTGGCCACCTGATGAGAAGAACTGACTCATTGGAAAAGCCCCTGGTGCTAGGGAAGATTGAAGGCAGGAGGAAAAGGGGACAACAGAGGATGAGATGGTTGGATGGCATCACTGGTTCAATGGACATGAGTTTGAGCAAGCTCCAGGAGTTGGTGATGGACAGGGAGACCTGACGTGGTCACAAAGAGTCAGACACAACAGAATGACGGAACTGACTGACTGTACAAATACCGGAAAGAATGTGGAGAAGTTGGAACACTTGTTCATTGTTCATAGGAATGTAAAATAGTGCAGCAGCTATGAAAATAGTAAGATGACTGTTCCAAATATTTAAAATAGAATTACTATACACTGAAGCAATCCCACTCTTGGGTATGTACCCCAAAAAACTGAAAGCAGTGACTCAAAAAGACGTTGCTACACCCAAGTTCATAAAAGCATTATTCACAGTAACCAAAAAGTGGGAACAACCCGTCTGTCAGCAGACAAATGAATAAACAAAATGTGGCAAATCCATACAATGCAATATTATTCAGCCTTAAACATGAAGGAAATTCTCACTCAAGTTTTCACAAGCTACAACGTGGATGACTCTCAAAGACATTACACGAAGTGAAATGTCAGTTACTATCGGATGAGTATTGTATGATTCTACTCAAATGAGAGACAGGTGTCACCCACTTTTCAAAAGTCCACATTATGCCACTTTGCTTTTATGGAAGACCTGTGTTAGTATGTATTCTTGCTAATCAGAAGAAATCACTGTCATGAAAAAAGTGAAACCAGCACTCCCCATTTTTTTGCAACAGCCATTGTAGAGGTCACACACAGGGAGCAGTGAGAGGGCCCCCACCAACCTGCTTCCCGGGAGCACACCCGGCATCTCGGCATCCAGCCGCCAGAGCTGCGGGCTGTGTGTCTGAGCGTCTGTGCTTTCTCTCCATTTGTTTTGTGCATCCCTTAGCAAGATGGGTCCTGGGGTCACTGCGTCTTCGCTTTACACCATTTTGGCTTCTGACAGGTTTCGTAGGAATGCTCTGCTTTCAGACATCAGGGGAAACCTGTACTTAGGGTTAGCCCAACTCACAGAGACAGAAAGTAGAATGGTGAGCACACAGGGCTGAGGACGGCGGGTGGGGAGATTTTGTTAAATTGCGACAAGGTTTTAGTTCTGCAAAATGGAAAGAGTTCTGGAGGTGGAAGGTGGAGATGTTGTGCATGGTAATGCACACTAATAAATACCACTGAACAGGACACTTGAACATGGGTAATATGCGAAATTTTATGTTATGCATATTTTACCAAAAATTTTTAAAAAAGAGAGATTTTTTAAAAAGAATTGGAGGTAAGATGAGGGACCAAGAGACAGGGGAGGAACTTGTGATGCCCCTTTGGCTTGGGCCTGGCTGGTTCCCACAGGTCTGTAGTGGGATGGTGGTCTGTCCAGATGCAGCCATGGGCTGCATGTATTCAAAGAACACAAGATGTTTCCTCCCTACTGTTCTAAGCTTGTCTCACTTACTGAGGTAACTGTCTGTCCTTAGGTTGCTCCTCCAGTTGGGCTCCTAGGTCACTGTTTCTTGGACCCCTAACTTCCTCCTCCTTAGCCAATGGACTTCACACACCTTGCCTGTCTTCCTTTACTCCACTCCCTTCTTAGTTCAACATTTGTGTCCAAGTAATCCTAACCCTCACTATCTTGTACCGTCTCCATGCTACAGATCTGCCGTCAGCTCCTTACCAGCCACGTGACAGATGACTTTCAAAATGAATGGTGAAGGAAGGAAGGAAGGACCCAGACAACGGACAAGGGAGGGTCTTTCCACTCCTTGCTCCTCTCGAGTCTGCTCTCATCATCAACGGCCCAAAGCGGGTCCTCAGTCTGTAAGAAAGTAAGGAAGGAAGAACAGAAGGCCGTGGGGGAAGAGGACAAGAGCGCTGATCAGGAGAAGCTGGCTCTTGCTCAGAAATAATAAGGAGCTCAGCCAATACTTCCTAAGAGGTTCATGCTCCACACGTTGACTACTGAACAGTCGCTCTTAATTTAAGACCATGTGGATGCAGGGCTTCCCTGGTGGCTCAGATGGTAAAGAATCTGCCTACAGTGCGGGAGACCTGGGTTCGATCCCTGGGTTGGGAATGACCTGGAGGAGGGTATGGCAACTGACTCCAGTATTCTTGCTTGGAGAATCCCCATGGACAGAGGAGCCTGGCGGGCTGCAGTCCATGGGGTCACAAAGAGTCGGACACGACTGAACGACTAAGCACATGTGCGTGCAAGGAGAACTCATGTCTTCCTTTACTCTTTGGGGAGTGTCAGTGAGTATACTTGCGCCATCTGTATATCTATGGAGAACTCTTTAAGAAATAGTCCAAGAACTGGGTTTCCACACAGGGTCTCAAGTTGTGTGGTCTGAGTTACTGATGATGGAGGAGTGGATTAAAATAGCCAACACATGTGTCTGATACCAGCGTGTGAAGGTTAATATGTCCACCTGACTGAGCCATAGGGTGTCCAGATCTTTGGTTAAATGTTATTCTGGGTGTGGCTGGGAAGGTGTTTCTGGAGGAGATCAGCATCTGAATCAGCAGATGGAGTAAAGCAGACAGTCCTCTGTAGTCTGGGTAGGACACATCCAGCCTATCAAAAGGCTGAAGACAATCTGTCCATCAACAGAGGAATGGATAAAGAGGACATGGTACATAAATACAATGGAATACTACTCAGGCAGAAACAGGAATGAAACTGGGTCATTTTTTAGAGACATGGACGGGCCTAGAGATTGTTATACAGAGTAAGGTAAGTCAGACAGAGAAAAATAAATTTCATATATTAACACATATATGTGGAATCCAGAAAAATAGTATAGATCTTATTTGCAAAGCAGAAACAGAGACACAGGAGTAGAGAAGAAATATATGGATGCTGTGGAAGAAAGGGGCCAGTGGGAAGACTTGGGAGGTGGGGACTGACATATAAACAATCGATACTGTGTTTAACTAGGTAACTGATGAGAACCTACTGTATAGCACAGGGAACTCCACTGTATAGCACAGTGCCCTGTGGTGACCTGAATGGGAAGGAAATCCAAAAGGGAGGGGATATGTGTGTACGTATGGCTGATTCACTCAGGAGAAGATGAACGCACGTCCTTCTACTCCATCATTTTCAATGGAAATGATCCCATTTTTTTCCATCCATAAAAGATACCCCACGTCCAAGGGCAAAGGCTAACCCCAGCAAGAGAGTAGGAGGGGCGAAATCACATTTAGAATCAAATCCCATACCTGCCAGAGGCTCTTTGAGGACTCAAACAAAACCTTGTGTGCACCAGGAGTCCCTACAGAGACTGAGTCAGACCTGCCTTTGAGTGTCTGAGTGTCTCCTGTGGAGGTATGGGTCAGCAGTGGCCTGCCGCAGGGCCAGGGGCTCTGGGAGTGGCAGACCTGGTGTGCCATAAGCCCTCTTGGAGGAGGTCACCATTAACCCCACCATACAGCTGCCGAGCAGATGACCCTCAAGCTACAGAACAATTACACCAAATAAATTCTCACACTGTTGAGAAAGTTCTAGGACCCACAACAGACTTCCCAACCTGGGGATCTGGCAAAAGGACTGAGAACCCTCAGGGTATTTGACTTTGGAGGTCAGTGAGATTTGGTTACAGAGCTTACACAAGACTGGGGAAACAGACTCTGGAGGGCACAAACAGAACCTTGTGTGCACCAGGACCCAGGACAAAGGAGCAGTGGTCCCACAGGAGACTGACCCAGACCTGCCTGTGAGTGTCCAGGAGCCTCTGGTGGAGGCGTGGGTCGACGGTGGCCTGATGCAGGGTCGGGGCACTGAGTGCAGCAGTGCGTCATGGGGCCTTTGGAAGGAGGTCGCCATTGTCTTCATTACTTCCACCATAGTTTGGTCTCAGGTCAAACAACAGAGAGGGAACACAGCCCTGCCCATCAACAGAAAATTGGATTAAAGATTTACTGAGCATGGCCCCGCCCATCAGAACAAGACCCAGTTTCTGCCACAGTCAGTCTCTCCCAACAGGAAGCTTCCATAAGCCTTTTATCCTTATCCCCCAGAGGGCAGACAGACTGAAAGCCACAATCACAGAAAACTAACGAAACTAATCACATGGACCACAGCCCTGTCTAACTCAATGAAACTATGAGCCATGTAGGGCCACCCAACACAGATGGGTCATGGTGGAGAGTTCTGACAAAACGTGGTCCTGGAGAAGGGAATATCAAACCACTTCAGTATTCTTGCCTTGAGAACCCCACAAACAGTATGAAAGACAAAAAGACAGGACACTGAAAGATGAACTCCCCACATTACTAGGTGCCCAATATGCTACTGGAGATCAGTGGAGAAATAACACCAGAAAGAATGAAGAGATGGAGCCAAAGCAAAAACAACGCCCAGTTGTGGATGTGACTGGTGAGGGAAGTAAAGTCCGATGCTGTAAAGAATATTGTGTAGGAACCTGGAATGTTAGTTTCATGATTCAGGTTATATTGGAAGTGGTCAAACAGGAGATGGCAAGAGTGAATATCGACATTTTAGAAATCAGTGAACTAAAATGGACTGGAATGGGGAAATTTAACTCAGATGACCATTATATCTACTACTGTGGGCAAGAATTCCTTAAAAGAAATGCAGTAGCCTCATAGTCAACAAAAGAGTACGACATGCAGTACTTGGGTGCAATCTCAAAAATGACAGAATGATCTCTGTTAATTTCCAAGGCAAACCATTCAATATCACAGTAATCCAAGTCTGTCCCCCAAACAGTAATGCTGAAGAAGCTAAAGTTGAACAGTTCTATGAAGATCTACAAGACCTTCTAGAACTAACACCCAGAAAAGATGTTCTTTTTCATTATAGGGGACTGCAATGCAAAAGTAGGAAGTTAAACACCTGGAGTAACAGGCAAATTACTGAAGCTGGTCAAAGGCTAACAGAGTTTTCCCAAGAGAACACACTGGTCATAGCAAACACCCTCTTTCAACAACACAAGACTCTATACATGGACATCACCAGATGGTTAACACCGAAATCAGATTGATTATATTCTTTGCAGCCAAAGATGGAGAAGCTCTACACAGTCAGAAAAAATAAGACCGGGAGCTGACTGTGGCTCAGATCATGAACTCCTTATTGCCAAATTCAGACTTAAACTGAAGAGCGTAGGGAAAACCACTAGACCATTCAGGTACGATCTAAATCAAATCCCTTACAATTATACAATGGAAGTGACAAATAGATTCAAGGGGTTAGATCTGATAGATAGAGTGCCTGAAGAACTATGGACGGAGGTTCATGACATTGTAAAGGAGGCTGTGATCAAAACCATCCCTAAGAAAAAGAAATGCAAAAAGGCAAAATGGTTGTCTGAGGAGGCCTTACAAATAGCTGAGAAAAGAAGAGAAGCGAAAGGAAAAGGAGAATAAGAAAGATATACCCATTTGAATGCAGAGTTCCAAAGAATAGCAAGGAGAGATAAGAAAGCCTTCCTCAGTTGATCAATGCAAAGAAATAGAGGAAAACAACAGAATGGGAAAGACCAGAGATCTCTTCAAGAAAATTAGAGATACCAAGGGAACATTTCATGCAAAGATGGGCACAATAAAGGACAGAAATGGTATGGACCTAAGAGAAGCAGAAGATATTAAGAAGAGGTGGCAGGAATACACAGAAGAACTGTACAAAAAAGATCTTTATGACCCAGATAATCATGATGGTGTAATCACTCACCTAGAGCCAGACATCCTGGAATGTGAAGTCAACTGGGCCTTAGGAAGCATCACTATGAACAAAGCTAGTGGAGGTGATGGAATTCCAGTTAAGTTATTTCAAATCCTAAAAGATGATGCTGTAAAAGTGCTACACTCAATGTGCCAGCAAATTTGGAAAACTCAGCAGTAGCCACAGGACTGGAAAAATCAGTTTTCATACCAATCCTAAAGAAAGGCAATGCCAAAGAATGTTCAAACTACAGCACAATTGCACTTATCTCACATACTAGCAAAGTAATGCTCAAAATTCTCCAAGCCAGGCTTCAACAGTACATTAACTGTGAACTTCCAGATGTTCAAACTGGATTTAGAAAAGGCAGAGGAACCAGAGAGCAAATTGCCAACATCCGCTAGATCATCGAAAAAGCAATAGAGCTCCAGAAAAACATCTACTTCTGCTTTATTGACTATACCAAAGCTTTTGACTGTGTGGATCACAACAAATTGTGGTAAATTCTTTAAACAGATGGGAGTACCAGACCATCTTACCTGCCTTCTGAAAAATCTGTATGCAGGTCAAGAAGAAACAGTTAGAACTGGACATGGAACAACAGACTGGTTCCAAACAAGGAAAGGATTACGTCAAGGTTGTATATTGTCACCCTGCTTATTTAACTTGTATGCAGAGTACATCATGCGAAATGTGGCCTGGGCCAAGCACAAGCAGGAATCAAGATTTCCAGGAGAAATATCAATAACCCCAGATACCAGATGACACCACCCTTATGGCAGAAAGTGAAGAACTACAGAGCCTCTTGATGAAAGTGAAAGAGGAGAGTGAAAAAGTTGGCTTAAAGCTCAACATTAAAAAGCTAAGATCATGGCATCTGGTCCCATCACTTCATGGAAAATAGATGGGAAACAGTGGAAACAGTGACAGACTTAATTTTGGGGGGCTCCAAAATCACTGCAGATGATGACTGCAGCCATGAAATAAAATACGCTTGCTCCTTGGAAGAAAAGCTATGATCAAACATGACAGCATATTAAAAAGCAGAGACATTACTTTACTGACAAAAGTCCGTCTAGTCAAAGCTATGGTTTTTCCAGTAGTCATGTATGGATGTGAGAGTTGCACTATACAGAAAGCTGAGCACCAAAGAATTGATATTTTTTTGAAGCATTGAAGTGTGATGTTGGAAAACTCTTGAGAGTTCCTTGGACTGCAAGGAGATCCAACCAGTCCATCCTAAAGGAAATCAGTACTGAATGTTTATTGGAAGGGCTGATACTGAAGCTGAAACTCCAATACTTTGGCCACCAAATGTGAAGAACCGACTCATTGGAAAAGACCCTGATGCTGGGAAAGACTGAAGGCAGGATGAGAAGGGGATGACAGAGGATGAAATGGTTGGATGGCATCACTGAATTGATGGACATGAGTTTGAGCAAGCTCCAGGAGTTGGTGATGGACAGAGGCCTGGCGTGCTGCAGTCCATGGGGTGGTTCAGTACTGTACAGTAGAAACTAACACAACATTCTAAAGCAGCTATACTCCAATAAAAATTAATTTAAAGAAACAAAAATGCTGAGAAATGAGAAGTCCTCCTTCTGCCTGCCTGTCTTCAAGGTTGGGCACTGTTCTTTGCCTTCAGACTGAGATTCAGGCTGGAGCTACACACCATTCTCTCTTGGGGGTCTCCAGCTTGCTGACTGCATGTCTTAGAGCTTCTCAACCTCTGAAGTCTCTCATGGCCCAATTATATATATATACACACCTACACACACAGCATAATTGTAACAAGTGGGGGTTTTGTGTGGTTGTTAGCATTAATTTCCCAGTTATCATAATGTTAAAATCTTGATTGAGAAAAAGAGGCACGTCCTCAAAGGCTGTCTTCTGATATGTTTTAAACTGAAGAGTTGTTTGTGTCACCATCACGGTCCGAGCTTTACACACTCATCGCCCAGGGATGTTTATCGTCGTGGTCATGGCGGTGTCAGGCTGGCAAAGCAAAATCATTGCTATTTGACTTTCAACTGTGAAATTTTGCAGTAATATTATGAGTTGCTCCCCTTAACAATTGTCTGGCTTACAGACTCCTGGGAAGGTGAGAATGATTTAGAGTTTATGGGGAGGACTATAGTTTGATGATAAAAATGGGGTTGCTGTGGAGGCCAGGGGGGCACTGACAGGCTGTGTTCTCTTCTCCCATTCTGATTTTCCTCATTTTCATCCCGACATCTTTTTTTAAAAATAGATTTGCTTTGCGCTTTTGTATATCTACAAAAACTATTTGAAAACTTGCTGGTTGGAGAATGGAAATGATTTTATGGTTGGGAAAGATTGTCCATGGATTCTTTCTGAAAGCAGTGGTTTCTAATTCTGGATTCAGAATGAGCTACAGTCTTCATATGAATAAGTTTGCCCAGTTTGAGAAGAATTTGATGTTTTTTAGTCACTACATCGTGTCTGACTTTTTGCGACCCTGCCACCAGGCTCCTCTGTCCATGGGACTCTCCAGGCAAGAATCCTGGAGTGGGTTGCCATTTCCTTCTCCAGGGGATTTTCTGGACCCAGGGATCGAACCCCGGTGTCCTTCATTGGCAGGCAGATTCCTTACCACTGAGCCACCTGGGAAGCCCTGAGAAGAATGAGATGAAGTCAAAACACAAGACCCAGAGGTAGAGAACATGTTTCTGTGACACTGTACTCCTCAGACATTCTCTCCTAAATGGTAGCTTTTCATCTGCGTTGGCCTGACAAGCATCTCAGTGACAGCAGACACCAGCTCCAGTGAACGGGCCTCCTGCTGCCTGACGGAGCTGCCATTTTCAGATTGAGTCCTGATTTCACAATAAAACTTTTTAATATAAAAATAAATTAGGGCCGATCTTCACTGTTTTACTACAGCTATTATATCCATATTTCCCCCATAGATTTGATAAGGAAAAAAAAAATTTAAACATTGGTTACTCTGGGGGAAAAGGAAATGGCAACCCTCTCCAGTATTCTTGCCTGGAGAATCCCAGGGACAGAGCAGCCTGGTGGGCTGCCATCTATGGGGTCGCACAGGGTCGGACACGACTGAAGTGACTTAGCATGCATGCATTCTTAGAGGTCTTTCCCTGAAGGTTCCCCTTGCCTATGGGAACAAGTTGGCTATTGTCCATGTCCCCTGGGATTTAAAGAACCAGTCCTGTCCTAAGTGAGATATAAAGGAGACCAGCTAGAAAATGGAGGCTTACCTCCCATTTCTTCCTCCCTCTCAAGGCCCTCCACGGCTGCCCCCACCCCCCGCCCCCACCAAGCACTGCATCACGCCCAGTGCTTGCTTGACTGTCTGATCCCTGCACGTACCCCTTCCCCACATTACCGCTCCCATTCTGGATAGATTTTCCCCTCTCCAGGCCTCCCTGATTCCAGCTCAGTTTCCTCTTTGCTCCATTCTGAGTCCTGACTCCATCAAGAAGCCCTCTGCATGCATGAGTGCTAAGCTGCTTCAATCGTGTCCACCTCTGTGCAACTCTATGGACTGTAGCCCACCAGGCTCCTCTGTCCATGGGATTCTCCAGTCAAGAATACTGGAGTGGGTCGCCATGCCCTCCTCCAGGGAATCTTCCCAAGCCAGGGATCAAACCCTTGTCTCTTACATTTCCTGCATTGGTAGGCTGGTTCTTTACCACTAGCGCCACCTGGGAAGCCCCAGGAAGCCTTCTGAGACCATCTCAACCCATGGATTCAAATTTCCTGCTCTTCAGTAGAATTATCGGTTCCTGGATTCATTTGCTCACTTGTTTGTTTGTCCATCAGATGTTTATGGAGGGGCTTGAGGGGCTGTTATGCTTCAGCCCCTCAAACATCAGACACTATTCCAGGTGTCAAGGACACATGATGAACAAGTCACAGCCTTGCACTTTCAGAAGACACAGCCCCATTCCCACTCAAGTCGGAATGGGGAGGGACAGACACTATCGCGGCAGTAGGTTGTCTTGCTTTGGGATTTGGCTGGAGCTCTGAGTCCTCTGAGGATGCTTTGGAGGTAAACTTGCAGAGGAAATCAAAGGCAAGGTTGGACAGGGCCTGGATCCTGGGCTACACCGAGATTTCATGAGATTGACCTTGGGCACATCACCTGGGCTATAAAAGGGAAACTGGTAGCAGAGACCAGGTAGAGTCTCCTGTAGTTATCCAGGGAGGAGATGGTTCACATTTAGATGAAGGCCCTGGTGGTAGGGCTGGAGAAAAGGACAGACCTGGTACTTCTTAATATATTTATTTAGAAAGAAACCACAATAGTATCAGGACAGGAGAGAAGGGGATTTCTATTAGAAATTATGTTTTCAATGTTGCCTAAAAATGAAAATGACCATATCCATCTATTTGTTCTTTTGTATAAACAATTAATTCTTACTATTTATTGCTACTTCTTATGTGCCTGAGCACCAAAGAATTGATGCTTTCAAACTGTGGTGCTGGAGGAGACTCTTGAGAGTCCTTGGGCTGCAAGGAGATCAAACCAGTCAATCCTAAAGGAAATCAGTCCTGAATATTCATTGGAAGGACTGATGCTGAAGCTCCAATACTTCAGCCACCGATGTGAAGAGCCAACTCATTGGAAAAGACCCTGAAGTCGGGAAAAATTGAGGGCAGAAGGAGAAGGGGATGGCAGAGGATGAGATGGTTGCATGACATCACCGACTCAATGGACTTGAGTCTGAGCAAACTCCAGGAGGCAGTGAAGGACAGGAAAGCCTGGTATGCTGCAGTCCATGGGGTCACAGAGTCAGAACACTGACACACCTGAGCGATTGAACAATAACAGATGATAGTGATGTGAAAGGTCACTCAGGATTCGGTGAGCCTTGCCATTCATGAACGGAGCCTGTCTTTCAAGAAGTAAACAAACTCCAGCCATTTTATTTCTTCTCTCTTTCAGAGATGTGCAATCATTTTTAGTGGATAAACCTCTATTGCATTGCATTTTTCAAATCCTCATTGGTTCATTTTCTCTCAGTGCTGCTATCTCAAACTTTTCTCCCAAAGCATCTTTCCTGATTATTTGTCTCTTCATACATATTCTACAACCCAAGCCCCCTGCTTGCTGAACACCAGGAAGGGCTGAGGACAGGAATACAGTAATATTCAGGAAGGAAGGAGTCAGGCTCTTCTAACCTTGTTAGCCACAAAAAGATTTTCAGTTTCCCATCGACTTAGAAATGCAGCGATTGGAATTGGGTTCAAGCCTGCATCTTGCATCAGTGGAGATGGGTATTATGATTGCTGTGTTGAAATGTGGGCTCAAATGCATTGGGGGTTTTATACTATTTTTCAAACTTCCAAATAGATAATGTCAGAACATTTCTGAAATGGGATACTAACATCAAGATATACGGCACTGATCAGCTAGTATCAGGCCAGCAGAGTGGAGGGGGAGCGTCTGGGAGACTCCTGGAGAATTTCCATTTCCATTCCCTGTGTCAACAGCTTGGCAACTTACCTCCTAGATTGCTTTATGGCTTCGGGAGAAATTCTCCATCGGCCCCATGCTGTACTCAGCTCAGTGTTCAGAAGCCAAGGAATTAGATATGCTGTCATTGACGAAGCTGTTTATGAAAGTATCTTTTCTGAATTGTTCAAAAATCCAAAACGAGTCAAACTTTGACAGTTTAAGACAATGGCGAGAGGGTCCTGGGGATCTCCTGAGTGCAGCCTTGGCTGTTTGAAGCTCTCTTGTTGAAAATGCAATTTCTTCTGGAGGATTTCTTCCAGCCTGTGATGCTCCATTGAAAACTTTTGCCATTTTGAAAGGATTTCTTCACTATGAGGCAGCCGACAAAGGTCATATTACAAATATGTTTCTGGGATGATAACATTTTGATTAGATATGCAAGAATCTTCTAGCCTTCCCTGGGATGTCATATTCTAACATTTTTCATTATTTTAAGAGAATCATGTAAGTTGATACTATTCCGCAATAAGAACTTGAATTTTGTGGCTTATTTTCTTTGCTGTAATGTGCCAGCACCGTGGGCATCGTTGCAGGGAATAAATGACTCTTCCCCAATAAACCAAATGCCTAAAGAAGCCCCTGGAGGAGGCAGGGATGTCCATAAAAGTTGAAATAGATTTCATAATATGGTATTCAATTTAGTATAATAAGTAGAAATCAAAAATAATCCAATACCCCAAATGAAAATACCTCTGCTACTAATCAAAGGGAGGTTGATTTTATACCAGAACCATGGCATTCTCCAGGCAAGAATACTGGAGTTGGTAGCCGTTCCCTTCTCCAGGGGGTCATCCCAACTCAGGGATTGAACTTGGGTCTCCTGCATTGCAAGCAGATTCTTTACCATCTGAGCCACCAGGGAAGCCCAGATATGGTTTAATATGTGCCAAAGTAAATGTATTAAATTATCTATTTTCCTCATTAGTTACCTGAGGAGGAAACTTAGAAATCTCTCTATTTCTGTCTCTCTCTCAGCTTGAAAAATTAGCTCCTTAAAGATGACTACCAGAAAGCATTTATCCAAAGGCGATTTTGGCTCTGGAGTTTATCACAAAAAGGTCCGTGTGTGCACTTCCGTCGTTCTGCCTCGAAGATGCTCAGTGACAGAAAATATTTCAAAAATGGCACCAGTGAGTGGACGTCGTGAATTGTTCTCTGATGCTGGTGTTGCTGCGAAAAACAAAGCACTGATGCTCAGCATTAGAAGGCCAAGTGAGAAAGTGTTTAGGGTTTTGATAGATGACATGGTGCGCGGAAGAAAAAGTGGGCGCTAGGAAGGAGATGGAAATGCCCAGAGGGTGGTAGAAACAGGCTCTGTGTTCCTGTTCCTCTGGGTTTGATGAAAAATTCTCACAAAGACAAGAGAGCAGGGAAAATGAAGAAAGATGAGCTGGCTCTCAATCCACAAAAGTGTTAAACACCCGTCATTTCAAAAAATGCGATGCTTCTCATTGATGTCCCAGAAATCAAGACAATCTAATAGATGCCACAAAATACATATTTACCAACATAAAACTTACAAGTCTCATTTTGGAAACAACTTTTGGGAATTTAGTTTAAATTCTTGTTTATTTTAATCCCTAAATTTTTAATAACATAGAAATGAAAATAATTGGCACATAATCTGAGGCAATTTAATGGTTATGCTTTCATAAAATGTTCCTGCATCCACATTTTATTTCATTCTTAAGCAAAATGTTCCTCAAGCAGTAAGTACAATTATTTGAATGTCTAATTCAAAAGATATGTTAATAATACGATTTTTAAAACATTTTAATTAGCACCCAAATGCCAGTTTTTCTAGGTGTGTTCTCCCCTCCCCAACCTGGGTCTATGGCTACACCCAGCCTTTTCAGGTGGTCCCTGGATTCGTGTCCAGTGACTGGAACTGTTGAACTATAGCTTCCTTCGAGCCAAACTCTGCCAACAGAGATTTCCACTTGTGTTTGATAAGGAACCAAAAATAACCTTTAAATAATTGAATTTCTCAGCTTGCTTTGGTGGCATGAGAATAAAGTAGCTGCCTCACTCCCCAGGATGGCTCCAGAGAGGAGACCCTGGTGCTCACCCCAGCTTCCTGCGTTCTCTCCCCAGGATGGCTCCAGAGGGGAGACCCTGGTGTTCACCCTGGCTTCCTGCGCTTCCTGGCCTGCTGTGCTCTCCAGGTCCCTCACCTGCACAAAGCCTCAGTCTCACTGTCTGTAACATGGAGACCCTAATACCTGACTCTCTGAAGGTCTGCAACTGAAAGTGTAGTGTGAGTGGGACTGCCCACCACAGTGCTCCCTGAACCGCACCACGGGCTTAAGTTCCTGACTTCCTCCGTCCAAGCAGGGGGACACAGTGACAGCCGTCCAAAGGGCTTTCATATCAGGCGTCGACTTTTCTGGTAAATACTTCAAGGGCCCGTTTCCGTCCCTCTCCTGACTCCAGGCCTGGTACTGGCAGGCTCTTCTGTATCTCCCCAGAAGATCCCTTCCTCTGGAGTGCCAGGGCTCTGTGAAATGTCAGCAGCAGCCTCCCCGGCCCCTGCTCCCTGGGCCCTGGCACATGATGCAAGCTTCTCTTTGCAGACATCAGATTGCAATGTGATTATTCCTGCAACTAGACCTAACTGGTCTTACTGACTGTTGGATCTCTGGCCCAGACACATATATTGCTGGTGTTCAGTCACTAAGTTGTGTCACGTCAGGTGGCCAAAGTATTGGAGCTTCAGCATCGGTTCTTCCAATGAATATTCAGGGTGGATCTCCTATCATCTAGAGAGTCCATTAATCTAGGAGCCCAGTATACTTGAGAACTAGCCCATGGACTCCCTAGTGTGCTGTGTCATGCTAAGTCTCTTCAGTCTTGTCCAACTTTTTGCAACACTATGGACTGTAGCCCACCAGGCTCCTCTGTCCATGGGATTCTCCAAGTAAGAATACTGGAGCGGGTTGCCATTTCCTCCTCCAGGGGATCTTCCCAACCCAGGGATCGAACCTCTGTCTCTTAAGTCTCCTGCGTGGATAGGCAGGTTCTTTACCACTGGCACCTCCCGAGAAGGCCCGGACTCCCTAGTATGGAGCAACAAAAAAACTGCAAGACTAATGATTCCGGAATCACCTTTAATGTCATGTTTACACTTCTTCCAATTTATTTTTATCATACAGGCACAGTAGATGGCAGAATGAATATTCAGTTACTATTTCCAGCTTGTTAATAATCAAGTTTCATGTTTCCAATCATTGACATTCTCAAGTGCTACAAATGAAAATCAAATTTGCAAGATGCAACACATTCAGGAAAGTCATATCTGCTCTTCCTGTCTCCGACCAAGAAAGACAAGTTTTTAATCAGGAGTCAACTCTGCAGTCTTTGGAGTTGGTTTAAACTAAGTCAGTGACTCTGATTCTTTTATTTGAAGAACAAATAGCAGGATAAAATTCCTAAGCCTTAGAAATACACCATCATAACTTGCCGCCAAAAGATTTTAAATTCCTCAGTTCAAAAATGCTAACAGAGCCCTTTCTCTGTTTCTTTCTCTCTTTCTCACTTCCTCCCTCCCCTCTCTCTCTCCTCTTTACTTTTTCCTCCTTTCCACCATCCTACATTCTTAAGAACTTGGAAAATTCTTAAGAATTTTAATCCTTGGAGGATCAATAACTCTGTGTAAGCTGTACCTCTGCCATTTCATATCTGAGTGGCTTTGGACAGGTAACTTGACCTCTGAAAGTCTCACTTTCTTCACTATACAATAAATGTAATGATGTTTGTCTCACAAACTTGTGAGTTCTTAAAAGGATAACACACGTAAGAACAGGTAGTGCAGCATCTGTAGGATGCTTGAGTCTTATAACAGCCAAGACTTGTGGTTACAAAAAAACAGAAACACAACTCAAACTTGCCTGTTCAAACAAAAGAATTCACTGTCACACAAGAAAGTCCAAGGGTGGCTACCTTCAGATCTGGCTGGATCCAGGGGTTCAGCAGTGTGGTCTGGGACATTTTTCTTTATCTTGATAGGATTCCTTCAGCAAAGATGGCCAAGGCACATGGTCCCTTCTTGGTGTCCCAGCAGCGAATAACTGAACATCTATCTACCCAGGCAAGAATCTGAGCCGTCCAACAGGCTGTCTGCTGGGAGATTTGCCACATACAGTGGAGATAGTAGAGCTTGGAAGAGACAGCCAGCAATGTCCCCCCATGAAACCAAGTCAACACAGTTCCCATTCTGCTTCTGCAGAGCAGAATGGGTACTGCTTCTGCAAGCCAAAGACACAGTAAACCAGGATGTAAACAGTGCTAACACTCGCTGCTGTGTGGCCTTGGCAAAGTACTCAACTATTCTGTTTCCTCATGTACAAAACTGTGATCATGATAACTCTCTATACTATCTACCCTATATGGTTATCGTGAGGATTCAAAACGATGATGAGCATCAGAGACCCAGCCGAGGGACTGCTACCTAATAAGCCATTGATAATATTCAGCCATCATTATTGTATTAATTTCTATGAGTCTTATCTTTCTAGGGTTTGAATAACTTAATGAATCCAATAAAGTGCTAATGAAGATAATCCCTGAGATGAAGGCACCCCGTCATAGATGAATTTAGGCACCATCTGGCAATGCTTTGCTTGGCCTTGAGTGGTGGGGGTTCAACTCTAGGACAGCACCCTGGGCTGGTACCAAGTGGTCTCTGTCCGTGAGTCCCATGAAAAAGGTCCCCTTGTCCACAGACTTTGTAGAAGATGTCACTGCACAGAGTCAAGCCCATCTGGGCACTTACTTGATGGCAGAGAACACATCTACTCCCAAGGAGGAGAAGGGGCTGTAGGAAGCCCAGCAGCTCCCCTCTTGCCACCCCCACCACCATACCCACCCACAGACAGTGATGGAGACTTGTGACAACTGAAGAGACAGCACGTGAGCTGATGTGCCAGGGCCGGCCATACAGTAGGTGGCCCATCCCCGTGAGCAGGCAGGGTACAAGCATGGTGGCTCCCTACCTCTTGGCAATCCTGCCCTCATCACATCAGTTCTCCTGACCACATAGGTTCATGCGTCCCTGGGATGGTACCTCATCCCCCCAGCTGCTGTGATTGGTCCAGTGTGTCATAGTTACCTGTGTTGGGCCAATCAGAGCCCTTCCCTGTGATTTTCTTTTTCGCCCCAGGGGAAGCTGGGAGAGGGAGTTTGTTTCATCTCTGAGGAAGCAGAGCTGAAAGGAGGTAGTGTTGAGGTCAAGGTAGAGATGAAGGTCATGCCTGGAGCTGAAGAGGAGAGGAGAGCTGGCCTCTCTGTTGCCCGGAAGCCCTCCTTTCTCCACTTCTCTGAGCTGGACTGGCTGACCTCCTCTTAAAAGCCCTTTATTTGCATGGCTTATTAAATGGCTTCCTAGTTGCATCAGAAAGATCTCTGAATATTGGTAGAGGCCCCTCCCTGGGGAGTGTCCCTCTCCAGCTTCACAACTTTCCTC
Source organism: Bos indicus x Bos taurus (assembly GCF_003369695.1). Lineage (NCBI taxonomy): Eukaryota > Metazoa > Chordata > Mammalia > Artiodactyla > Bovidae > Bos > Bos indicus x Bos taurus. The sequence continues at coordinate 3,201,415 of NC_040101.1, read as the reverse complement.
CCTTTCCCACCAGGAATGAGAACTCTGTCTCTTCCTGTCCAGTGGCCTCCTGGACCAAGGAGGGCTTCATCTCCAGGGGATGCTGGTGAGACAGATGGAGAGACCACTCCCAGGATCTCAGTCTCATCATTCCTGACTCCCCAGATTCAGCTGGGTCATCTCATGCTAACAGATAAAGGGACAGCTGGGCAGAGAGCCCCCTGCACCATTCTCACCACCAATTTTGCCTCTCATGTGGTTATTACTCTTACCATTTTCGCCTGGTGTTACTTTATATCAATGGGCTTCTCTGGTGGCTCTGATGGTAAAGAATCTGCCTGCAATGCCAGAGACCTGGGTTTGATCCCTGGGTTGGAAAGACCCCCTGGAGGAGGACATGGCAATCAACTCCAGTATTCTTGCCTGGAGAATCCCCACAGACAGAGGTGCCTGGCAGGCTACAGTCCATGGGGTCGCAAAGAGTTGGACACAACTGAGCGACGAAGTACAGCACTTTAAATCAATAGCTCAGGGCATGGGAGATAGATTGAAGACGTTCCCCTTGAGGGAAGACACCACTTTTCCTTCTTCAGATTAATATTTTGGAGGCTGAGACAGAACGCTTGTATGGCTGGTTTTCCTGTCTGCATTCTCCTTTGCAGTTTTCCAGGAAGATGAGAACAAGGACAAGTCACCATCTCAGCATTTAATCCCCATGTCTCTGGCTTTAATTTCCAAGTCACAAAAACCCAGGCACGTCCGGCTCATCCCAGAAGGGCAGAGGCAGGGGGAGACCTGCCTCCTCCTGGCAGCCCAGGTGCATACTCCCCAGCACTTCACACCACTTAAAAGATTCTGCCCAAACTGCCAACAATGTGTTACCAACAGAGCCCTACCCGAAAATGGATCAAAAACACTTTGTAATGAGTGAAGGAGCTGCTTTCAAAAGGGCCAGCATCTAACAAAATCCTGGGTCCTGAGTGACCCACACTGGATGGCCGACTCAGGGTGGGAAAACTCCCCCAGTGTTCACATTGGCAGAAGTGGTTCTTTAAGCAACTTATGCAAATATATTCTTCCTGAATACAAGTCAGGAAGAGCTGACTTGTATTCACTCATTTTCATACATATTTAATTACTTAAAGTCACCACATTTTGGAAGGAAGGGTATGTAAGATTCAGATGTTCTCTGTCCAACAATTATTGGACAACTGGATCCAAAGTCTGCAAAAAACATTGGTCCTTCACTTGTGTGTGTTGCGGGGGTGCGGGGGTGGGGGGGCGGGGGGAACAATGAAAATGTTGCCCCTAACTGTCTTCCAGGCCTTTCCTTACATCAAGCCTTCAACCCCAGCAGGGATCCTGGCTGTTCATCAGGTCTGCTCCATGTGGGGCCACCCACTGCTCAGGGCTGGGCACGCAGGGGATCTTTGGTGCGGGGAGGGGCCTTGTGGTGCCGCCCCGCCGCCCCAGCCACAAACCCCATGTCCTCATCTGTCTGCATCACTCAGCTGTGCACATGTGGGAGTCATCCCATTAGATGCAGTGTCTCCAGCCCTGCAGCAAGCAGGCCAGCTGACACAGGTCTCAGGAGGAGTCTTGAATGGAGGCCTCCTGCTGCCTCTGGAAGAGCCCTCCGGAACCCAAGGTGAGCCTGAAACAGTTCCAGCTGTCAACAGAAGCACCCAGGGGCCCCTGGGCAGAAGGACTTTTCGTCTCTTTGTAGGAATGCAAGAGCTGAGTGTGTGGCACCTTCCAGGTAAGGCTGCACCTGCCTTCCTCCACCTGCTCCCCTCCCCGCTGCCGAAGGATGGATCCCAAGCCCCCTTCCCCTCTTAGAAGACTTCCTGTGCTACAGCCACATCACACTGGCTCCAGCTGTGCCGAGCACTGGTGCAGAGCAGAGTGTAATCAGAGACAACCAGAGCCCACCCCCAGGTCCTGAGGGTCTCCTTTTCCCCCCTCCAGAACACCCCATGCTCCTGTCCTCTCAGGCTGGTTGACACATCACCCAGGTCCAGCATGCTGACTCCGGCCAGCTTTTGGCTCCGACCTTTATAGAACACTGGGACTGAGAAAATCAATTGTGTTAATAGGCGACTCTCCACTGGAGATGCGGTCCTAAAGAAAACCGTATGTAAAACAAAGTGGCGAGTGGTGAGCTCTGTAATGCTTCTTTTGTTCCAAGACTTTCACACGTTTGTCCAGAGTTCAGGGCTTTCAAACCACACAAGGTTTTAAGTGATCGTTATAAAATCCCTTCTTTTCCCAAAGGCAGGGTAGTAAGGATTAAGTTTGACTACTGAAGACAGCTTTGTTGTAAATGGTCTCTAATGTCACAAAGCAGCTTGGAAAGAGAGGCTTATTAAACAAATTTCTTGGGTTGCAAATCATTGGAAGCAATCACATGTCATGTTCATTTGTTTAACCCAGTATCCATTTGTATGTTTAAAGAAATGATGCTAATGAACACTGTTTCCAGTGCCCACAAGAAAGCTGGCTTATGGTAAAGGACATCCAGGGAGGTCTGTGAAGAAATCAGAGAGAAGGTGAGCGAAGGCTTCTGGGGTTTTCCACCTCTTTTGTAAAAAGTCATTCATGGGAACCCGTGTCCAGAGAAGAATGGGTATGATTTATTGATCTGAGGATGGCAAAGCCCAAAGGAACCTCACCGAGCTGTGCAACGCTGTCATCCTACAGCGAGATGAGGTGGCCTGCATAGTGAGACGGCATCGTGCATCTCCTGAACCCCGTGAACCTCACACAGTAGGCTAGCTCCATGATTGGGAGCCATCCTTGTGGATGAGGATCGGGTGTGATGGGACAAGGGCATGAGGCGGAGGGGAGCTTTTGAAAAGAACGATTTGAGTCTTTGAAAATCATCACCAAGAAGGAAAGAACTTCCCAGTAAGTACAGGGAATGCAGACTGTAGTTCTGCTCAGGGGAGAGTCCCGTTCTGGACAGAGTCTTAGTCTCTGGCAGGACCAGTCCTTGGTGCTGGCCTTTCCTGTGTCCTCCCTTGGCTTCTGCCCCTGGAGTCCTCCCCGTGGAGGCGGCTGGAGCATCTCTCAGCCTCCCCAGGAGGCGGTCCTGCTGAGCATAGCCAGGTGCCCGCTGGCCCCTGGATGCTGCCCTCCCGTCACTCTTTCTCACCTGACTTCCCCAACGCCACATAATCCACATAAACAGGCACCAAGATGGTCTCTCTTTCCTGGGGTGGGAATCAGAAATGCTGATAATGGCTTAGGAACTCACGCTAAAATACTACTCAGATAAAAAGAAAAGTAAGATACATGTATGAACTGTCCAACTGCCTCACAGTACACTTGTTAGGATGTTGGTAAGCATCTTGATCCAGCTTTTGTGTTATTTTCCCTCTTCAGTTCTGTTGGGATCCCAGTTCTGATTGGGTCCTGGTAGGTACAGATTATAGGAAGACCGGTGTATTCTTGTCCCTGATGTTTATTAGCCCTATGTGCAGAGAATTATTACAAAGATCCTCTAAGTCGTGTCCGACTCTTGCCACCCCATGGACTGTAACCCATCAGGCTCCTCTTCTTCTGTCCATGGGATTTTTCCAGGCAAGTATACTGGAGTGGGTTGCCATTTCCTCCTCCAGGGGATCCTCCCGACCCAGGGATCGAGCCCAGATTTCCTGCATATCAGGTGGAGTCTTTACCAGAGAAGCCCCAGAGATGGTGACTTCGAGGATTAGAGAAGCTGAAAAAACGTTCTAAAATTTCACAGTGAGCTAACAGAAAAAAACCAGAACAAACAGCAAACGTGCTTCGCTTTGCCGGTCCTTCCTACCCCGCAGGAGCTGAGACAGCGCCCAGGGGGCACAGGCAGGAAGGCGCTGCGGCCCAGCTCTTGCCGGGTAGGAAGGACCAGCAAAGCGATAGCGAGGCCCCAGCAGGGAGGATGAAACCGGCCTGGCAGCCAGCATGAACCTGGCCAGGCGGCGCCATCAGGCCACCGAGCCTGCGCAGAGGGAGATGTCGGCCCGGGCGCCGCCGCCGCACTGCGCATGCTCCCACCTGGCATGGCGCGCGCCGGCGGGGAGGCAGGGCCCACCCTCGGCCCCGCCCCTGCCCGCCGGGGTCCCGCCCCCGCCGCCGCGCGCGTCCCGTCCGGCGGCCCAGGAGCCCAGGCCTCACCCCCGCCCCGGGCCCCGCCCCCAGCCTCGGCCTGGTCCCGCCCCTCCGCGTCCTCGCCGCGCTTCCGCCGAATCCCGGCTCGCGCGGGCCCCGAACACACTGCCAGGTCCCGCCCCCAGGCCTAGGCCCCGCCCCCGCCCCGCGCCCGTCCCCCGGGCTTCCTGGGCTCCATCGGCGCTGCGTGGTCCTGCGCTCTGAGCTCCTTGCGGTTGGCGGCTTAGGCAGCGCGGTGAGTTGTCTGGGTCACCTCCCGCCAAAGTTCGGGGCTCTCCCCGGGGGGAGCAGGCGTCTGCAGCCCGTCGGGCAGTCCAGCCCCCAGTGGTCCTCCGGGCACTCCCCCCGCCCCCCTTGCCATGGTGGTGGGGCCCACTCGGACCCCCAGCCGCCCCTTGCTGGCCCCAGGAGCGACCAGGGGTTCCCAGCCTTCTCCCAGCCTGGGGTTCTTCTTCCAAGTACAGTGACAGTGGCCTGGCCTGGGAGTTGTGCTGCTCCTGCCAAACCTCTAGTTGGTCAACACCTGCAAAGCCCTCCTGCTCTGCACTGGTCCCCAGCCTTCTGTTCCCAGGAAGCTTCCAGGAACCCCTTCTCTGGCCCTTCTTGCAGGAGGCCCTTAGCAAACCGCCCGTGCAGAGGCCTCATGTCCTGTTCTTAGTGTCAGAGGAGGGCCCACCTCTGTATACACTGTGCACTCATTGCGTCTGTAAACACTAACACGTGGAGTGACCAAGTGGAAGTTTAAGAGCCACATACACTGGGCACGGTAATTCCCAAGGACGCGATAAACACAGCAGAGCAGTTCTCAACTGTATTCCTCACTCCCTGAGCTCATGATGAATCTAAGCGTGGTGTTTCTCTCTGTGTCTCAGCTCCTGGCTGACTTTGTTCCGGAAGCACGTTTTGTATACATGAGCACAGCTTTGGCTTGATTGCATGGATGGTCACCAGGCAGAGGGAGACTCCTTTGTCCAGAGAAGGGTCACCGCTGCTATTTGCGGAAGAACATGGAGGTGTTGAACATAAAGAGCTAAGAGTTAGACTGGCCTCGAACTCTGCGCCCGCACTCTGAGTATCTCAGCCAAGGTGCTCCTCTTTCTCTCCCAGCCCAGGGCATGATGGTGGAGGCGGGGGGCTGAGTTGCTCTCATGAGTCCCCCAGTGCAGAAAACACTCAGGGAGGTAGAGAAGACATCACAAAGCTTAGCACGCCCTGGGGCGATCGTCTTTAGGAAAAGGATGTCAGAGCTGCTGCCTCCCACCCCCGGCTGGTGGTTGATAACCTTTTAACTCAAGCTTGTCCCAGGAGGCAGTGACGCCAGGTCCATACTTGCTGAGGTCCAGAGCCCGTGAGCAGAGCTGGCCTGGCTCTGGGAGGCATTTCATTTCTCCTTGGATTCTTGGTTTGCGTTAGGATTTGAGTTGGAGAGTCGAGTCTCTTACAATCTGGGGGCAGGGTGAAGCAGGCAGAGCTTCACCTCAAGGGCAGAGCTCTATGAAGGTACTTTTCTCAGTGAGCATTCTTGCCATTAAAGCAAATCTGTATCACACAAAGTAGACCTAACTAGTGTTATCAGATGCTGCTTAAAAAAGGCCTCACTGTCAGAGATCCAGGTTTAAAGAAATAAAAACCCCGGGTGTGGACAGTGGTTAACATCTTACTCGTGCTCAGCTGTGAAGGTTCTTAAACCTTTCTTTTCCTGTCTGTTTTGGTCTTGCTTGAGTACCAGTGGAGCCTCACCTGGGCCTCATCTTCAGCTTAGGCCTGCGCTTCCACGGTTTCCCTTACGGGTGTCTCACGCAGGGCCCCTCCGTCCTTCCTGTGGGGAGGCAGGGAAGGCAGGCCTGAGCCAGCGTTCCTGTGGACTTCCTCCTCCAGGCCTCTCCTCCTGCTTTTTCAGGAACACCAAACAGTTTACTGTTCTCAGTATTTTTTAATAAACTTCCAAATTGTCTTTATTCTTATTTTGCAGAGGACAAACATTTAGAGGCCAGTGATTCAAACCAAGACTGTTGTTCTTTCAACTCCCCTTTTGGGCGGCATCGATGCCGTTTTCAGCTTATATTCTCCTTTGTAGGAAAAGCAGGAAGTGAAGCAGTGATTTCTGAATTCTCTTTGCCAGTAAATCCTCTCCCTGGGCTTCCCTGATAGTTCAGTTGGTGAAGAATCCGCCTGCAGTGCAGGAGACCCTGGTTCGATTCCTGGGTCGGGGAGATCCCCTAGCGAAGGGAAAGGCTACCCACTGCAGTATTCTGGCCTGGAGAATTCCATGGACTGCGCAGTCCATGGGGTCGCAGAGAGTTGGGCACAACTGGGCGACTCTCACTCTCGCTCAGTCTGCCAGTAGTGATCTGTCAGCGTTATTGCCAGCTTTGTTTTCACTGTCACCCCACCTGCCTTCCTGGCCCCAGTGTGAGGTTCCTCTTTTCTGGCCACTTTCCCTGAGGCTTCTGACACCCTGAGGGGCCTCTGGGTGCTTGAGGCTTGTGTCTGGGGCTCCTTTGGCTCCTGTCACAGTCCCCTCTGACCCCGTTTCCTGCGTAGTTTCTGATACAACTGTTTGCTGAACGAGCTTGGGTCTTACCACAGATTATCACTTAAATGAAACCTGAAGATTTAAAAATCAGAGACATAGAAACATATAATATTGGGTTGGCCAAAAAAATGTTCAAATGAACTTTTTGGCCAACCCAGTGTTACCATTGGAGGAAAGTGAGCTTTTCATATATACTCATGGTAAATGAACCAAGCCAGTGCCCAGGCTTGGTCTGAAAGTGTTCGTAGTTTGTTTGGGTGAGGGAACGAGGTGTGAGCTATGCGGGGTGGCTAGTTTTCACTTCTTTGACATCAGTTTTCCCATTCCGTTAGCTCTGGAGGCCTGACTTGGGTATGCTGTTGTTTAGTCACTAAGTCGTGTCTGACTCTTTGCAACCGCATGGACCGTAGCCCGCCAGCCTCCTCTGTCCATGGGATTTCCCAGGCAAGAATAATAGAGTGGGTGGCCATTTCCTTCTCCAGGGATCTTCCCAATCCAGGGATCAAACCTGCATCTCCTGCATTGGCAGGTGGATTCTTTACCACTGAGCTGCCAGGGAAGCCCTGTATCCAGCTTGGTAGATGAATGTTTGACATCCACTGTTCGAGACAAAGCACTGCAAGGCATGTGTTCTGCGGCATCTGGGGAACTGCTGCTTATCTGCTGGTCAGTGGAAAGAAATAGTCTAGTTTTCTTTTCAGTTTTCTTAACAAGTGTTGTTCAGTCACAAAGTCATATCCAGTTCTTTGCAACCCCATGGACTGCAGCATTTAAACTTACTGTATAGGAGGGTTGTAAGGTTTGGCGAAAGCCACAAGAATATATGGGATCCAGTGAATGTCTTACTCCTTTATATCACTGTTAAAATGAATTGCTTAAGGAAAGGAATGAAGCATCTTTGTGACATTTTGTAACCTTTGAAGGAACCAGAGTGGTTTTGGCAGACGTGGCTCACGTATAAGTGGGTCACAGACAGTGTCATGTCAAAGTGCTCAGAATCCTTGGCAGTTCAGCCAGTCTGTGGCTGCCACCCTCATGATATCTGCTCCAGCTGAACATCTAAACACATAGGCTGCCCCAGGGGCCACTGACACAGCAGTGACATCCTTGTGTATGTGTGTGCTAAGTCGCTTCAGTCATGTCTGACTCTGCAACCTCATAGACTGGAGCCTGCCAGGTTCCTCTGACCGTGGGATTCTCCAGGCAAGAATACTGGAGCGGGTTGCCATTTCCTGCTCCCGGGGATCTTCCCAATCCAGGGATCGAACCTGTGTCTCTTATGTCTCCTGCATCGTCAGGCGGGTTCTTTTCTACTTGGGCCGCCTAGAAAGCCTGTGACATCCTTGGCCACGTGCTAAATGCGGACACTCGTTTCTGATACTACAAGTTTTCAGTTAGATTGAAGGCCTAGCAGAGGAGTGGGGGTCTCCAGGCTTCACGTCCCCCTTGTATACCCCGTCTCCCCAACCTGGAGTCAGCTCTTGTGGCCTGTGACACAGCTGTGATAAAACCAGTTAAAAATTCTGCAGAAACATTTTCTTAGTGCTGTTAAACGTATTGTCACGTGTGTATGTGTGTGGCCGTGAAACGAATTGTGAGAGAGCAGTAAATGCCTAGCATGCTTGCTCTCCTACGTGGAAAATTCTCTTGTTGGAATAATTTCCTACCTGGAACACTTGTGAAGTCAGCAGAGTATCAGCCAGGCTCTGTTGCCCATTCCCAGAAGTCTAGGGGTGAAACTGAACGCGCTGTCCACCGATGGCACGACTCATAAAAGCCAGCACTTGTTAAATCTATTTGTTTTTATTATAGACATCGATCTGCCAGTCGCAATAATGCATTTATGGACATTTTTCTGCAAGCACAGCGCTGGTGGCAGTTTTTACTGACAAATTGAGTCATATGGATAGTAGTTTAGAAAACTCTTACCTTATTGACGGATCGGGCAATTCCAGCTCTGGATGTTCAGAGGTTTTAGCTGGGTGGGAAAGGGAACTGAATTTCAGGGCAGGATATGGGACAAGACATTTAAATGTTGTACTTTAATTAAAAAAACAAACTGGTAGTTATTTCTCATTTGTTTTTTAAACTCTGAGCTACAGGTTACCCCCCAGAGCATAGGATTGTAAGGGGCTGAGGGTGTCCCCTTCACATCCCGCCCTCTTGTTGGTGTCAGAAGTAAGAGCCACCCCCTGAAACGTGGGCTTCATTGCTCCTCTTGAAGTGAGACACTCGTGAGCTGTAGCAGAGCATTTCTCAGAGGTGGTCTGAGCCTGCTGGTCTCAGAATTACCGAGGGTGCTGGTTAACAAGGAGATTATTGGGTCAGAACCCAGAAGGCTGTCTTTGCAAGCTCGCCAGGGGGCCCTAATGTTTGAGCATCTCCCGGGCAGTCTTTGGGGTCTCCACCACCCCCCTGAGCATGGTGGAAAAGAGCTCTCTGGCCCACACACCCCGGCCGGCATCACTGTTCTGAGTCGCCCACGCCTGTGGGTCTGTCTGTGGTTTGTAAGTCCTCAGAGACGTGTGACTCTCTTCGAATTGCAAACCCGACACGTTATCCTAGCTTTATAGTGTTCGGTCTTATGGTTATGACAGAAGATGCAAATGTTAACCAAAACTTTGGCATTAGTTTTACAAACAAATGCTAAGCAGGGACAGCCGTGTTGTATTTCACGCCCATCTTTCCTTCTGAATGGCTGGCCTGTCTTTTTCACCCTCTGGGTACAAGCATTTTTATGGTCTTGGGTCAGGGTTAACTTTCATATGTACAACCGAATACATTTTTGGGGAACTGAACTGAATTTTTACTGATGAAGTGCTGGAGCTGTGGGTGGGAGAACCACGGAAGGGGTTCCGGTGATGCCGTGTCCTGGCTGCGTGGCTTTGGGCAGCTGCTCACCCCCAGCTGCCTCCTCTTCTACGGGATGGCCGTGATCACAGGGACTTGGTCCCCCTGGACGAGTGTAAGCACGGGAAGTCATGGATGGCTGTTTGTGAAGCATGAAGCACAACCTGGATAGAAATTTTAATTTGGAACCATAGACTCATAGACCGATGAGACTAATTGTAAAAAGTGCGAGGAACCAACCAGAATCCTTGTTTCCCTCCAGTCTAGTGAGCATCCTGCTTTTCAGTTCAGTTGCTCAGTTGTGTCCGACTCTTTGTGACCCCATGGACTGCAGCACGCCAGGCCTCTTTGTCCATCACCAACTCCCGGAGCTTGCTCAAACTCATGTCCATTGAGTCGGTGATGCCATCCAACCATCTCATCTTCTGTCGTCCCCTTTTCCTCCCACCTTCTATCTTTCCCAGCATCAGGGCCTTTTACTTTCAGTCTAATCAGGATCCTTGTTTTCCCCTCCTCCAATCAGTATTCTTGTCTGTATACCCCACCCCAACCAGTCGGCATCCTAGTTTTACACGTTTACACTACCCAAGCCCTCACTTGGGGTGTTACACGCAGGGTTAAGGTTGTAGCCACTGGGAACAAGACTGAGTCAGTTTGGACCTGGTTCTATTAGTTACTATCTGTGACCTGAGTGAGGTCACTTAATCTCTTCTAAGCCTTGGTTTCTCCAAAACCCAAGAGAACGGCAGTGTCATTCTTAGGGCTGTTGTGGGGTTTGGGGAGAGAATTCCATCTGGGGGAACCAGCCCAGGCCTGGCCCGTGGAGAACACTGAATGGTAACTGTGGCTGCTATTTGTTAGCTCAGTTGCAAAACTGTCCCTGGTGGAGGCAGGACTGGGGATGGGGTCTCGGTTGGGCTCCCCCTCTACTGTGTCTGTGAACCCGCATGTCTATGGCTCCGTTGGGTCTGGAGGGTCATGAAGCCTGGTCCTGATTTGCCAAGTCTCTAAAACCCCTTTCGTCTCTAAGGAGGTGGTCTGCCCAGATGCCTGTTGGCAGTTTTGCAGTGGATGATTTGGGAGCCCCCGAGGTGGCTGGCCTCAAGGTGCTTCCGCTCCGTGGCAGAGCTCTGAGTGTGCAGGGGTGCTTTGCCGGCAGCCAGCTTGTGCTCTGTGGGCCCGGAGCAGGCAGGGGGGCCTAGGGAGCGCGCTCCTAGTGGGCACCACCCGGCTCCAACGGCCCCAAGCCACTGTCTTCAGGAGGCTCGACCTTAACCACCTATTAAATTGAAAGAACTTCCTGGAGGACCAGACACAGACTCCGACTCTACGGCCACAGCCGGGAACCAGCAGCGACACCAGCATATGACAGTGTCTTCCTCTGTGGACTCCCCTGGGGGCTCAGACGGTGAAGCGTCTGCCTGCAGTGTGGGAGACCCGGGTTCAGCCCCCAGGTCTGGAAGATCCCCTGGTGAAGGGAATGGCAACCCACCCCAGTATTCTCACCTGGAAAATCTCATGGACGGAGGAGCTGGGAGGCTATAGTCCGTGGGGTTACAAAGAGTTGGACACAACTGAGCGACTTCACTTTCACTTTCCCGCATGAAGGGTAACGAGGTCCGGTCGGTGAGCTTTGTCAGAATTTGATCTGCAGTGAGTTTTGTGTGCATGGGGAAATGGGCCTTATTTTTGGGTCTCTTAACTCTCATGTTGGGTTCAGCCTGATAGAGTAGCATTCCAGAAGGTTCTGGCCAGTGCAATGGTGATACCCTCATACATTTTTTGAAGGCCTGCTGGGAACTTCACCCAGTCGGTCCCAGGGAACTCTCGAGGTCACTGCTGAGGGGGACACTCGGGGTCTTTGTCTTGCCTGTGAGTGTCTGGCCTGAACAGGGCCCTGGGGTAGGAGTGATCAGCCCAGGTTTATTTGTAACTAGTGCAGCGTTTCCCATTCACCTTGCAAGCCGCCTTTGCAGCCATGAAACGGGCGCTGTCAGAAGTCCTTTTTGGGGTCAGAACATGGTGTAAAGATACATGCCTGTATTTCAGGAGGCGCTGTCACCTGGAGTCTGTTGGGCTAGTGCTTTGGGGTCCATCTGGGGGCATTTCTAGTGGGGAGTGTGGGGTGATGGGGGGACAGCTGGGGGAGAGGCCCAAGTTAAGGATCCCCTTTGTTCAAGAGAAGAGCCAGCGTTTGGTGTGTATGTGTTTTATTCCCATAAGACAGTCCTGTGGGAAGTGGGGGCAAGCTGGCTGTGGAGGGGAGTCGGCCCTGTCTGTCGGGCCTGGCGTTTGGGTGCTGAAGCTGGGAGATTGCCTTACTGTACCTGTTTGTTCAGCCAGAAATGTCAGCGGGGAGGAGTGAGGCTCGTTAACAGGCCTCTCCATCCCCAGCCTGCGCTCCGTGGGGTTACCTGTGCTTTCCTGCAGGTAGTCACAGAATCTGTACAATGAAACTGTCAAGACTGGGGTGTGCAGTCACATCAGAATGTAGATTACCAATAAGGTGTGTGCTCAGCCTCTTCAGATGCAGGTCATGGACCGTGGGACTGGCCGAGTGGCCGGGGAGCCCACGCTGGAGGCTGAGAGGCAGCAGCCAGGGAGGGAGGCCCGGGTGGTCCTGGTGGTCCCAGTGGGTGTGGTCGGGGGAGGCAGGGTAGGGGAAAACAGGTGCTGCCTGGCGACATGCCCACAGCCAGACTCCGCCCGAGGTTGCCGGGTGCCGTCCTTGTCACCGGGCTCTGGCACGCTGGAGGGGCAGTGCTGGGGGACAGGGACACAGAGGAGCCGGCGTCCTGGAAGTGAACAGCCACCCTTGCTTGTGAGGCTTTCCACGCTCAAGTGGAAGTTCCTTGAATAAAGGGCGAGGCACAGAAATGATGTATGCCCAAAAGTTAGTGAATTTAGCCAGCTATCCCGAGAAAGCCCATGTGTGCTGTTCTTTATTGTGCAGAAGAATCTGTTTCTGTCACCACTGTGTTATCATCAGATTAAGCTGTCGAGTCAGATGGATGGTGAGTCGAGGCGGCCGCTGGCTGATTGCTGGACCCGCACCAACCATCCGTCTCCGGGCCGCCCTGGGGGCAGGAGCTGCTGGGGAGGAGGGCAGCGGTGGGGGGGGGGTCACCGGAGGGTGGCTGCGCCCGGCAGGGGGCTGTTGAAATTTGTTGCAAGAACGGTTACTTAGAACCAAATGCAGGTTCTAAAATGAAATATTCCTGAAATGCAGCATTATCCACCTCTCTGACTACTGGTGTGGTCGCCTTCTGCCCCCAGAAGGACAGGCTCCGGAGAGCCACGCGTTCTGTCCGTCCTGGGCAGCCACCAGTTTAATGGGACACGGGACTTTTCCGGGCTGACACTGGGGACCCCGGGCAGGCTGAGTGCTTGATAGCCCTGGACACGCTCAGTCCTGGTTGGGGGTGACATGCTTGCTGGCTCCCCACCACCAGCTTGAACCCACGTGGGCCCTGAGTCACAATCAGGAGTTCAGTTTCCTTAAACTAAAAGTACGGGCTTTAAAGACTTCCTCTTAGGTGTTCCTAACCTGTTCATTTTTGCCTTGAGTGTGATGAGAACGTGTCCTGGACCCGCTGTTCTGTCCTGGACTGAGAACCTGCTGCTGTCCAGGGGTATCCTCTGGACCATTCGTCAGGCCAGAAGAGCCCCTAAGGTCACAGTTCTGATTTCCTCTTGGTGTTCTCTCCAGAGGCCGTCTCTGGGCCCAAGGTACTTTAACACATGGCTGTGGACAATCCAGGCAGGGTGGATTCTGGAGAAGGTTAATGAGATACTCTTTTGCGTTGGCTGGAAGTCATGTTTCTGGTGGTTTCAGATGTGGAGGCAGCTGTTTGACGTGCCTCACTCCTGCCCTGGTGTTCGTGTGGCCGAGCCTACTTCTTAGAGAAGCTCAGAGGCCTGGCGGTGTGGGTGTCTGCTCCATTCTGCCCAGTGCACGGCTCAGCACAGAGGGGCCCTGGCACTGGGCTACCCGGGGCTGAGCTCAACTGGAGCGTCACCCGTTGGAAGCCAGGCAGGTTCTCTGTGCGGGGCCAGGTCGGCTCTGTCAGCTCTCAGGTTGGAGGCTGTCTCTTGGGATGGAGAGCAACGTCCTCGTGGACTCTGGGTTCAGGTGGCTGACCTTTCCCGTCTCCTGTCCCTCCGCCACCGATGGAGGTGCTGCCTGGCTGCAGCCTCAGCCGCCTGGGTCCTTTCTGCCTGGTGCGCCCCAGGCCGTCTCCCTGCTTCTGCCCCTGAGCACTGCTGCCCCACTGCCCTGCAAGCTGGCACGCGGCAGCGAGGACTGCTTCCTTCTCCTCCTGTTGGAGGCAGGGGCACAGAGATGCTTCAAGGGGACCCCTCTTTCCCACCCAGGCCCCAGAGGAACATGAGCCTGTGAAGCTCCTTTTGGCGCCACTTTTAGCCCCAAGGCCCTCCACGTTTATTCTGGCAGCTTCTCTCGAAACCTATGCGTCAGCTCCTCAATCTCAGAGTGAATGGGTGGGAGGCTCCAGAGAGTCTTGCCTAGGGATCCTCTTCTGATTCAGCCTGATGGTAGACCCTGTCTGCTCCCAGGCTCTCCCTGAATCCTTCCCACAGCCCTGCCCTTCTGGAAGCCTCTTCAGCCCCTGTAATGTCTCCTTCCCTCGGGCCCATCACAGGTACACTCAGGTTTCTGATTGACTTGTATCGTTCTTGTCTCTTGATGCTGGTGTTCTGTCTTGGAAACTCTCTGTGGCCTGGTGTGGGGCTTCCGCCTGATTGCAGGGCACAGGTTGCTGTGGACAGAACGTGCCCCTACAATCTACGTGTTGAAGCCCTGACCCCCACTGTGACTGGATTAGGAGATGGGGACGTTAGGGGATTGTTTAGAATAAATGAGGTTGGAAGAAGGGGCCCCAATCCAGTTGGATTGGCGGCCTTATGAGAAAAGAGAGAGGGTGATCTTACCGGCAGCAGGTGGCTGCCTACAAGCCAGGAAGAGAGCCCTCACCAGAAACCAAATCAGCTGGAGCCTTGACCTTGGACTTACCAGTCTCCAGAACTGTGAGAAAATGAATTTCTGTCTGTCAAGCCACTTAGTATGTGATTTTCTGTTATAGCAGCTCGATCTGACTAATACAAGGTGAGGTGCAGACTAAATAATGTTACTTCAAAAGCACAGAACTCATGAGGGGTTTGCATATGAAGCTGGCGTTTGGAGATAAAGATAACTTGGTAATCAGTGTTCAAAAATAGGATTGTTTGCAGGTTTAGCTCTTGGCATCCCGAAAGGTGTGTATCAGAATAAAAGAAAACAGGATGAACAGAAACCCAAGCCTTATTACCAGGATCCCAGAGGTTTTAGAAAGGAAATCTGGCAGATTTGGTCAAGACACCAGAGGGCCGGCGGACCATGGACAGGCCTGGTCTTATCCTGGTGCCGGGCGGACCCTGCTGGAAAGCAGTCAAGGCCCCTGGCCCTGAGGGAGGCTGGGAGGTGGGACTGGAGTAAATGCTGGTTGACTGGGTTTCTTAAGCACGAAGAGGGGTAACAGCACTGGCCTACAGCCTCAGCTTGTTGGTTGGGAGTTTCTGTTGCTTTTCTATTTTTTCTCGATTCTGGGTCAGTTCGTACTTTGCTCCTGCTGGAACCGAAGAGCATCACATGGTCATTCTACTGGGCTCTAGCGAGGACCCTAAGAACCATGCAATTTGCTGCTGTTCATGCTAAGTTGTCTTGAGGATTTTTGGACGTCTCTGTAGAGTTGGAGACTAAGTAGGGCACTTCTCCCCGGAAGCCTGCCAGCCCACACGTGCACCAGACTGGCCCACGTTAAAACTGTGGCCATCGGTGAGAAGATGTAGTAAATAAAGCTGGGAGACTTAGATTTACTTCTGCCCAGGTCGCCAGTCTGCCAGAAGCCACAGTATGCGTTGTGGTTCTGCAGAATGTCTCAAATGTGCGGGTGTTTTTAGGATTGTTGCAAGGAACGCTGAAGTTGTGAACTTTCACCATTTCTGAGCTGCGACCCTTTGCGTCTTCAGAGGATGACCAGCACTGTGCTCCGTGGTCCACTCGGGGCCCAGCGGTGGCTGGAGAGACTGCTGTGTTCTGGGGGGAGAGGCTAGGGTCTGGGGCGGTGCTGTGGGCTGTGCTTAGTACCATACTATTGACACCTGAAATGTGGGTTTGGATCCGCAGTTATGTTTTATTTATCAGCACAGCTATGCTTGTTGTTTCATTCCGTACTGAGAGTCTAAGAATATGATTAACCTTGAGGCCCCTCTTGTGATTATTAGTGATTGATTCTGTTTAACCTTGAAATCAATAAGAGGGGCCTCGTGGTGTGGTGTGCAGTCCGTAAACAGGGTTCTGTGACAGTAGTCATACCGGCTTGTCCCCAGAGCAGATTGGCTGGAGCTCCAGCATGTGACCCGTTTTATATACCTGCTCTGGTGTCCTGTGTTCCTTGCGGGACTTGTGTTGGTACCGCTGCCAGCATGCCCCGCCCCCGGCGGGCAGGGCGGGGACGTGCAGTCATTGGTCTGCGAGCGCCGTAACGTGAAAACACTTCAGGCTGTTCAAAGTATATTTTACAAGTCTGCATTGGGACTTCAGGGTGTTATATCGAAAAGCCCAATTGTACAGTTACCATGGGAACCCAATTAGAATAGATGGCTTGATTTTGGGGGGACAGCGGTCTTGCATCTTGACCAGAAATCTAGTGAGTTTTAACTGTTTTCACGTTCCTACACTGACTTGCTCCTCCAAAGCATTATTTCTTCACCCTCCTCCTCGTTTCCAGCTTTAAGCCAAAATAGAAAAAAGTTGTCTAGTGGTGGTTCAGGAGCAAGTCTCCTAGAGAGATGTGACCAGGTTTGTGTGGAAAAGTTTGTGCAGGTGATGGGAGCGGTGGGGGTGGCAGCCAGTGTTTAAGAAGATGCGGCAAATAGGCGTTTTCCTCTGGTAACACGGGGTGCTCTCATGTGCCTCTCCTTGTGCTCTGGGCGTCGGGTGGGGAAACAGGTGTGCACCTCTGTTCTTCCTCGTGTTTGCAGGTAGGCAATCGGGTTCTGAAAGGCTCTGGGTTTTCCGGATGGAGAGAGCAGGTGGGTGGGCAGGGCGAGATCACAGGACTCTTCCCTCCACTCCTGTATTCCTGTCATTGTTTGGGCTCAGCAACTTGGCACTCCTAAAACTTCCTAGAGACTCCAGAGTCATACATCAGTGCAACGTTGAAAAAGTTTTAAGTATTTACTAATTCATTTAAGCAATGCTAAACATTTTTTGTTGCTCAAGTGTTGTATTTAATATATTCTCACTGCTTCTCTGTCTCCCTGTTCTATAAATTATAGGAAAGGAGCGTTGAAATCACCAACTGTGGCTGGAGATTTGCTGTTTCCTATTGTGTTCTCTGTTCTTGCTTCATCTGTTTCAAAGTCTTTTATTAGGTGCATGCATATTTAGAATTTGTACATCGTTTTGGTGAATTAACCCTTTTACTCTTAATGGCCTTTAGTCTTAGCAATTTCCTTGTTTTGAAATTATGTGTTTGATATTCAGATAGCCACTCCGGCTTTCTTTCCATTACCGTTTCTATGGTGAATGTTTTCCCATTCTTTCACATTTTATCTTTATCTAATAACTTAACACATGTTTCTTATAGACAGCTTGCTAATCATAAGGTCTTTTTAAAATTGAAGTATTCAGACTACTTACATGTTATGTAATTATCAGTGTGGTTGGATTCAATGCACCACCTTGATATTTGTTTTCTCCTTGTTATGTTTGTTCCTTCACTCTTCTCCCTCCATTTTCCTGCCTTTGTTCAGACTCTTTGAATATATTTTTAAAATGATTTCAATTTACCACATATGTGCATTGGCTCTTACTGGCTCTAGGGTGTGTAATGGTCATAATTAGCTCATCATAGGCTGCATTCACATCATATTATTCATCGTCTTGTACAGTGTAAGAACCTTCCATGAGTATATTTCAATTTCTCTCATCCTATTTTAGGGATTATATTTATTTAGTATGTTTTCTACATATGTTATAAACTCCAAAATATACTTTTATTATTTTTGTTTAGGCAGTCAATTGTCTTTTAAAGAGATTAAAATTGAAAAAACTTTTATATTTATTTGCATACTTACCACTTGCATGTTTTCTACTCTTAGGAACTATGAATTTCCATCTGGCAGTCCTTTTTAATGCCTATGGAACGTGCACCAGTGTTTCTCAGATAAAGGTCTGCTAGTGTATGAATTGGCTCTTCTGTTTTTGGAATAAGGCTTTATTCTGACTTTCATTCTTGAAAGATATTTTGCCCGTCACAGAATTCTATATTGACCCTTTTCTTTTTTCCTCTTTTCATGCTTTAAATATGTGCCATTGTGTCCTGCCTTGCGTAGTTTCTGATGATCAGTTTGCTGTCCCTCTTAATTTTGTGTCTCTGTGTGTGATCGTCTTTCCCCACGTCTTCCGACCACTTCTCAGGTTTTTTCTTTATGACTTCTTTTCAGCAATTTGTTTATGATTTGCCTTGGTTTAGTTCTTTATGTTTTCTTCTGCTTTGGTTTCATTGAGTTTCTTGCAATAGTGAGTATAGGTTTTTATCAAATATGAAGAAATAGTAATTATTTCTTCAAATAATTTTCTGCCTTTTTCTGGGACTCCCAATTGCATGTGTGTGGCACCCCACTCCAGTACTCTTGCCTGGAAAATCCCATGGATGGAGGAGCCTGGTAGGCTGTAGTCCATGGGGTCGCTGAGACGGGCACGACTGAGCGACTTCACTTTCACTTTTCACTTTCATGTATTGAAGGCAATGGCAACCCACTCCAGTGTTCTTGCTTGGAGAATCCCAGGGACGGGGGAGCCTGGTGGGCTGCCGTCTATGGGGTCGCACAGAGTCGGACACGACTGAAGTGACTTAGCTCAGCTTAGACTGCCTGATGTTGTCTCACATCTTACTGATGCGGTGCTCATTTTCTTTGGTCTTTTTCCCTTTTTCTTCCTGGATAGTTTAAAAAATGTCGTATGTTCATTTTTACTCACTTTCCCCGCCTTCTGCTGTATGTGCTTTGTTAATCACATCAAGTAATTTTTCATTTCAGATAGTCTATTTTACATCTGCATTCCATTTGGGTCTCTCTTACATCTTCTGTGTTTTCATAATGTTATGTTTTCTTCTATCTTCTTGAACATATGAGACATATTCATAGTAGCTGTTTTAACCCAGGCAGGCTGGCTTCAGAGTCTGGGACCTTTAGTGCATGGATTTTGTGACAGCGTTTTGGCTGACAGGAGACTTTTCTGTTTGTTTTCTGATTCTTGGCTGTATTTAGATCATGTGGCTGCCAGCAGACCATGTGCTAGTAGAGAAAATTAAATATGGCAGGAAACCTGGACTGGGGATAGCTTGAAGGGAACATGTCAGTCGCTCAGTTGTATCTGACTCTTTGTGACCCCACGGACTGTAGCCCACCAGACTCCTTTGTCCATGGGATTTTCCAGGCAAAAATACTGGAGTGGGTAGCCATTACCTTCTCCAGGTGATCTTCCTGACCCAGGAATCAAACCCATGTCTCCTGCATTGCAGGCAGATTCTTTTCCATCTGAGCCATCAGAGAAGCCCAAGGATAGCTTTCTAGGATCCAAATGAATCTGAAGTGGAGCCTCCAGGCGGCCATGATGAAAAGGGAAGAGGGTGTGATTAGTAAGTGACTGTCACCATTCAGGAGAGAGGGACCTTTTCCTGTGGAGAAGTTTGTGTAGGAATTTTAGAATAAGGAATGTAAGTGATTTTTAAAAAATTCAGGAATGTTCTGGTTTGATTTTGTTTGGTTGTGAGTCCTCGGCGGAAGCCAAGCGTATCACATTGTTGCTTAGGGACCTAAGAAGGATGGTTCAGGTGGATCACACTGCTGGCCCTCCTTGACTCAGGGGCAGGGCACAGGGAGAAGCCTGACTGCAGGGGGTGTCTCAGGGTGGGTCTGTGTCACCCGATGTCCTGTGGAAGCAGAGGGCAGCCGCAGGGTGGCCGTTGGAGCCATCCCACTTGGTCTTGCTCAGCTCTGACTTCTGGTGGACATGAGAGGTGCTGGGGGAGAGTGGAGCACCCCAGGTGAGGGCTGCAGATATGGCTGTTCCTTGTCTGATCTCTGCGTCCACTTGTCTCTGTTGAGAATGGCCCCGCCCCTGCAGCCCCTGGCCACCTGTGGCTCTTGCTCCTTCCAGGGGCCCCGCCTTCTGGGCTTTGGTGACGCCTCATCTTCCCAGCGTCCCGCCAGATGAAAGGTGGGAGCAGCCAAGTCCTGAGGGGGCTCAGCCTCTCCTGCTGGCCTCGCGATGCTCCCGTTCCTTGTGTGTCCACCTGCTTCCTGTGTTTAAAGGGCCTGGGGGGTTCCTGCTTATGTTAGGTAGATCCAGGTTAAGGCTGGGAGTGATTCATGGGTGAGTGACACATAGGTGTTCGGTGATGTTGGGAGAAACAAGCTGAGTTTCTGTCAAGAAATTTAAAGCATGTCATTTGAGGTTTTACTCCCAAGCAGGGGCTTCCCAGGTTGCTCAGTGGTAAATAATTCTCCTGCCAATGCAGGAGACCTGGGTTCGATCTGTGGGTCAGGAAGATCCCCTGGAGAAGGAAATGGCAACCCACTCCAGTATTCTTGCCTGGAAAATCCCATGGATGGAGGAGCCCTATAGGCTACAGTCCATGGGGTCACAAAGTCAGACGTGCCTGAGCGACTTCACTTTACTTCAAGAGAGCATTAACCCCTGTGTTGCCATCTGTCTGGCCATGCAGAGAGCTCTGCGTGTGAGAACTGAACCCCTTGCCTGGGGGCTCGTGTGACCTGGTCCGCACGTGGGGCCGCAGGCCGGGCTGCCCCCGCTGTGCTTCTCTCACAGCCCTGTGCACACCTAGGAAGGTCAGGGTGCGTGTGCACGTCTCTTTGCTGTGCACCTGAAGCGGACACAGCATCGTCGATCAACTGTACTCCCAGATAAACTAGACTTTAACAGAGAGTGCCGTGTTCACAGACGCGTGTGAGGACGTGGGGTTGCCTTGGGGGTGTGTCTGTGCCCTCACGGTGTCGCATGAGCACTCGGAGCGCGTGGCCGTGACTGCTCTGACGTTGCCCAGGGCGCCCCCCACTGGACGCGTGCCTCCTGTGGTGGGTGCGTGCTCGCAGCGCCCCATTGGCGCCACGTGTCTGCAGTTCTTCTGGAACTAAAGGGGAAGTGCGTTCGCTCACAAAGTTTGCAGTTACGTACAAATTTCAGTCTGCACGTACAGATATCCATAGTGTGCTGGTTTCCAGCTGGAGACTAATCTGCTTCTTTTTTTTTTCAGTCTCAGATGATTAAGTTTTGAAAGTTTCTCTTAGCATGACATTCAGCTTCTGGAAAAAGTATTCATTGCTCTTTCCCATCACAAGGTGCACATTGCCAGGTTTTGTCAGTTTTCCACTTTGTGGAATTTTGACTTCAGGGTTCTTTGCTACATTAATTTGATCTTCCCTGTTCTTCTGATGCAGATGTTTCCTTTCCTTTTTTCTTTCCCTCCCTCTTTGCTGCTGCTGCTAAGTCGCTTCAGTCGTGTCTGACTCTGTGTGACCCCATAAACGGCAGCCCACCAGGCCTCCCCGTCCCTGGGATTCTCCAGGCAAAAACACTGGAGTGGGTTGCCATTTCCTTCTCCAATGCATGAAAGTGAAAAGTGAAAATGAAGTCACCAGTCGTGTCCGACTCTTAGCGACCCCATGGACTGCAGCCCACCAGGCTCCTCCATCCATGGGATTTTCCAGGCAAGAGTACTGGAGTGGGGTGCCATTGCCTTCTCCATCCCTCCCTCTTTCGTCCTCCCCTTTTTTACTTTTTAAAATTTTGTGTTGTTTGAAGTCCAGTAAGGAGTGTATGAGATACACATGTAAGCTGTGGAGTGAAAGTCATGAGCAGGACACCTGTCGCCGCTTCACTGAGTGGGGTTTGTCTGGGTGCTTCCTCTCCCTCCCCAGCCCTGAGCAACACACGCACTTGGTTGCTCGGTATTTTGTTTCATCAGTTTAAACATTTCGTTTCATTTTCTTCTGGTTTCTGAGGCTTCTGTGGAGACATCAGCTGTCAGCCTCGCTGTTGCCCCTTTGAAGGTAGTGGAACTTTTTACTCTGGTTGCTTTTAAGACTTTTCTCTCTGGTTTTCCATTTCTCTGTGGTTTGGAACTAATTAACTGTGAGGTTAGTTGGGAGTTTTCTTCATACTGAACCCTGTTTGGAGTTTGCTGAGCTTCTTGAATTGCGGGGTTGGTGTCTGTTATTTGTTTTGGAAAATTCTCGACGCACTGATCCATATATGTCCCTTCTTCACCTGCTCCTTTCCTTCTGGGGTTGAATCATGGAGCTTGTCCCGTTTCCTGTGTCCTCACGGCTCGGGGGCTCTTGTTTGCTGTTCACTGTCCTGTTCTCTTCCTCTGCCGTGGTTTGCATTCTCTCTGCGGGCCTGTCTCGTACATCACAGATCCCGTTTCCTACACCATTCCATCTCCTGTTAATCCTATCCAGTGAGTTCTGAATTCCAAACTTTGTGTTTGCAGTTCTAGAATGTCCATTTTGTATTTTTATAATGTATTTCAATTTAGTATTTAAAATTCTCGTCTCATTCATTTTGTCTGTCTTTTCCTATTTTTAAACACAACAACCACAATTATTCTAAAGTTCTTGTCTGTTAATACCAGTATGTTGGAAATACACTCTTCTGCTTGTATTTTCTGTTTTCTCTTGACTGTATAGTATGCACGTGCACATGTGTATGCACGTATGTACACGCACACATGTATGCACATATGTACATGCACACGTGTATGCATGTATGTGTATACACACATCACATGGGATAATTTCTGTATGTGGGATAATCCCAGTTTTGTGTATAGCTCTTTTATCTGATTTTTTTTCGTAAGTGCTTATCTGTGAAACTGAAATCTTTGCCAACATAATTTCTAGAGATGACATCAGTTCTGTTCTGTTGCTCCATCATGTCCGACTCTGCGACCCCATGGACAGAAGCACGCCAGGCTTCCCTGTCCATCACCAACTCCTGGAGCTTGCTCAAACTCATGTCCATCAGGTTGGTGATACCATCCAACCATCTCACCCTCTGTCATCCCCTTCTCCTCCTGCCTTTAATCTTTCCCAGCATCAGGGTCTTTTCCAATGAGTCAGTTCTTCACATCAGGTGGTCAAAGTATGGAACTTCAGCTTCAGCATCAGTCCTTCCAGTGAATATTCAGGACTGATTTCCTTTAGGATGGACTGGTTGGATCTCCTTGCAGTCCAAGGGACTCTCAAGAGTCTTCTCCAACACCACAGTTCAAAGGCATCAATTCTTCGGTGCTCAGCTTTCTTTATGGTCCAACTCTCACATCCTTATGTGACTATTGGAAAAACCATAGCTTTGACTAGACATATCTTTGTCAGCAAAGTAATGTCTCTGCTTTTTAAAACACTGTCTAGGTTTGTCATAGCTTTTCTTCCAAGGAGCAAGCATCTTTTAATTTCATGGCTGCAGTGATTTTGGAGCCCAAGAAAAGAAAGCCTGTCACTGTTTCCATTGTTTCCCCATCTATTTGCCATGAAGTGATGGGACTGGATGCCATTTCTGAATGTTGAGTTTTAAGCCAGCTTTTTCACTCTCCTCTTTCACTTTCATCAAGAGGCTCTTTAGTTCCTCTTCACTTTCTGCCATAAGGGTGGTGTCATCTGCATATCTGAGGTTATTGATATTTCTCCTGGCAATCTTGATTCCAGCTTGTGCTTCTTCCAGCCCAACGTTTCTCATGATGTACTCTGCATAGAAGTTAAATAAGCAGGGTGACAATATACAGCCTTGACGTACTCCTTTTCCTATTTGGAACCAGTCTGTTGTTCCATGTCCAGTTCTAACTGTTGCTTCCTGACCTGCATACAGATTTTTCAGGAGGAAGGTAAGGTGGGTCTGGTATTCCCATCTCTTTAAGAAGGGATGACATGGTATCCCATTATAAAGGTGTAAGATGATTTCATTATTGGGTATTTAGGGCAGTTTCATGTCTGAGACTCTGTCCTAAAGAAAATTTTGCATGCAAAGATGTTTAATGCGGTATTTTTGAGAATACAACCAAGTAGGGAAGTCTTCTGTATCTTAGAGAAATTCTTGACTAGTCTCTGGGCTCCTTGACTTTGCGGACTACATCTTGTAGGTTTGGGTCCAGAAGTATTATGGTCGTTTATTCATATCTTCACCCAGAGCATCACCCACCTGTCAGGGCCAGGGTCTCATCTCCTGGGTGGGGACGTGCTTGGTCGGTGTCTGACTCTACACTTGGCAGACAGGGCCCCCACTGCTTGGAGCTTGGGCTCTCGTTGGGCGTCGTGACTGAGGGAACAGCCAGTGCTCAGTGGTCGGCTCCTGGTTTATCAGCAGGTCGACCCTCGATCTCCTGGGCCTCAGTTTCCCTAATGTGACATGACTGGGTTGGCCAGCACTATCTGCAGAGCGCTCGGCTGTAATAGAATATACCTGTGCCAGCCAGTGTGGGAGCCACAGCCACAGGAGGTTCGGCTGTAATAGAATATACCTGTGCCAGCCAGTGTGGGAGCCACAGCCACAGGAGGTTCGGCTGTAATAGAATATACCTGTGCCAGCCAGTGTGGGAGCCACAGCCACAGGAGGCTCGGCTGTAATAGAATATACCTGTGCCAGCCAGTGTGGGAGCCACAGCCACAGGAGGCTCGGCTGTAATAGAATATACCCGTGCCAGCCAGTGTGGGAGCCACAGCCACAGGAGGTTCGGCTGTAATAGAATATACCCGTGCCAGCCAGTGTGGGAGCCACAGCCACAGGAGGTTCGGCTGTAATAGAATATACCTGTGCCAGCCAGTGTGGGAGCCACAGCCACAGGAGGTTCGGCTGTAATAGAATATACCTGTGCCAGCCAGTGTGGGAGCCACAGCCACAGGAGGTTCGGCTGTAATAGAATATACCTGTGCCAGCCAGTGTGGGAGCCACAGCCACAGGAGGCTACTGGGCACTTGGAGTGTGTGAGTGTGACTTATTAACTGAATTTTACATTTTTATTCTAAGTCATTTAAATTTAAACCAGTGCCCCCCTGCCCTGTGACTCATAGCTGCTGTGTTGGACACGACTACCCTAGATGGACTAAATGTTTGTTTAATGTTCCATAGTAGGCTTTAGAGTCCACTCTGATTCTGACATTTGGTTTTCTTGGTTTTTTTTTTTTTTAATTTATCACTAAATTTAAAAATATGAACATTAAAATCTCCTCTTTTTTGTTGTACAGATTACAGATTTTTCCTTCTTTGTGCTGTTTTAATAGGGACATCTCTCCTCGGGGAGAGGAATTTGAACAGGACACTAAAAATACAAAGTAGGCCAAATTAGAGAAGAATAAGGGTTTTTTTTGGAAGTTCGCTTGTCTTGCACAACCATTTAAGTAAACTGAGCCATTGCTGACACCACACGTGGGCTCTTCTGTCAGCTTCACAGTGTTCCTTTAACCAGGTTTTGGATTTTTGTCAAAACTAACAATTTAAATTTGCAATTCAGTTTTCTGTTATAAGTAATTGCTGTTTGTAAATGAGACTAATTTCTCTTTGAATTTACGGTACAAATAATGTAATTTAGAGTTACAGATCTCTTGATCCTCTGGGTGCAGGCAAAATAAATGTAGTATCGAATGCTGGATCTGGGCAGGATTTTTCTATGAATCTTAAAATATGTGCTTTGTGAAACTGGGTTAAGTTATTTTAGCAACTATAAATAGTCACTTGGTAATTAGGTGTTTGGGTTTATTTGTTATAATTGAGTGCTTATTAAAGTTCAGCTGTTTTTTTTTTACCCCACAGATCAGAAGCTTTTATAGGCCAAGTGATAAGATACATCCTCTGCAGCTCATTCGCTGATTATGACTCATTACAGATGATGGATGACCTCCTAAACTTTTAAATTTCTGTTTGCTTGTAGAGAGCGACAATTCTCACCTTGCAGTCGGGCCTGCTCCAAAATTCTGGAGCCGTCTTGTATAATAACCCCTTACAGTCGATCACGTTGTGCGGGGGAGAAACGATAACGGGGCACGCTGCCCCTGCCAGACATGAATGGCATTTGGTCTGCTCTGCTTATCTCTCTGCGCCAGGATTCCTCCCCGTTTTCTAGGCAGAGCTTCTGCACGTCGTGACATCAGGGCCTCATCCGGGTGTGAGTTTCCGCAGAAACAGCCCCGTGTCTGGTCACGGAGGGTGTGATGGCCTTCCCAGAGCCTTCCCGGGACCATGGCGTCTGCCGTGTCCGGCGCTGGCAGAGGCGATGGTCTCTGTCGGGACCGCACGGCGTCTGCCCGTCTCCGGCACTGGCAGAGGCGATGCTCTCTGTCGGGACCGCGCGGGGTCTGCCGTGTCCGGTGCTGGCAGAGCTGAAGCTCTCTGTCGGTGCTTGGGTGTGGCCAGGGTGAGGGGCAGGTGTGCCCCTGTGAGTGGCCGGATCCAGAGGGCACAGGGTGACCAGGGCGGTCTGGTTGTTTGGAGACTCCCTTTTAATTTTATCCTCATCCTTTTGAAGAAGAGAAAATTAGTCATTTGTTTCTTTGGGGTCACGATTGGTGTTTTATAAACATCTGTGCTATGTCTCTTTAGTCGTGTCTGACTCTTTGTAACCCTATGGACTATGTGTAGCCCACCAGGCTCCTCTGTCCATGGGATTCTCTGTGCAAGAATACTGGAGTGGGGTGCCACCTCCTCCAGGGGATCTTACCGTCCCAGGAATCGAACCCAAGTCTCTTATGTCTCCTGCGTTGGCAGGCAGGGGAGGCACATCCCCGTCCCAGGGATCGAACCCAAGTCTCTCGTGTCTCCCGCGTTGGCAGGCAGGGGAGGCACAGATGTGTGGAATTTTCTTTGTCACTCCATCTTTCTCCAGCCACCCCCCCACCTCCTAGTCTAGTTTGAGCCTCCTTAGTTATGCATACTTTCTATTTGCCTTTTTCACATGATCCAACAACAAGTACGTTTTAAAATTCATTCAAGTTGAATGAATGGCCAGTGAGAAGAGACTGCTTTTGTATAATAACAAGATTAATACCTTGGCTCAAGGGACATAACATTTTAGTAAAATTGAAATTCGTATAGTTACCCTAGCTGTGCTCTCCACCTCTGGCTTCCTTATAAAAATGTCTGGGTAAAATACTGGCGGGCCTCTCCAGCCATTATTTCCGTCCGAGTTACGCGGCCTGACCCCGCACTCGCTCGGGGTTGTGAAGTTGGGCCAGGTCTCCTGGCTCCTGTCTCATCAGCTCGTGCGACTGTTGGAGGTGAAGTGCTGGTGCTGGCTGTCTCTGTGGACCGGGTATTTCTGGGGAAAAATACAGGGAGAAATTTCCTCCCCAAGCAGTGTTTTGTATTGCTTTACATACACTCATGTATAATCTGCCCCCTTTCCCCTTTTAATTACTCCCCTCTAATGTGCTGGTCTTGATGGCCTTGCATTTCCCTTTTCGTCGGCTGGAGAGACCTATTGGGGTAGAAGCTATGGAGAAGATCTTCTGAGTGGCTCCTGATTTTAAATAGGAGGTGCCCCATCTCTAGTCTGATTTATAATGTGATAGAAAGCTGCTGATAAAGTGATAGGCCAGCTGACGCTAATCTTAATTTATGATCTATTTAACCTTTTTATTTCCCAGCAACAGCTCACACCCCTCTCCCCAGCCCTGGATCTCTGTACCAACACTTTTTAGAGGCAAATATGCAGCGTCATGGTTCTGAACCCGAGGTCGCAGGAGGGGTTTACACTGGGGACGCTAATGCCTGTCCACCAGGCTTCCCCACCCGGGGCAGTTGGGGTGATACAGGCCTGCAGACGCCTCTCACCCTAAGGGCTCCCGTCTCCCTGTTTCTGAACGGCCAGGTCTTCAGGGTCAGGATAGACCTTGCATGCACATGGGTGTCAGTGGAGTCGGGGGGCTTTTTTGACTTTTTATTTTGAATAACTTTAGCGTCGTTTCTGTACCCCGTCCATCTAGTTTTGCATAGTGTTACTGTCTTCCATGGCCCTAGTACATAACTTTATGCAGTTCCCACAGCCAGGGAATTAATGTACAAGGTATTAGCATATTAATCAGCATTAATTAGTGTTGTGTGATACTGTAAGCCTTGTTTGAATTCCAGCACTGTTTCCACTCATGTCCTTTTTCTGTTCTGCCGTCCAGTCCAAGACCCCACACGGCATTCCGTCGTCATGGCTCCCCCTTGTCTAGTTCATGGGGTCCCTCTCTCCTTCTTTTTGTGACCTGGACACTTTGGAAGAAGACCAGTCAGTTATACAGTGGAATGTCTCTCCTTTGGGTTTGTGATGTGCTCTCTTGATTAGATCGAAGTTCACATTTTTGGTGAGGAAAGCGCAGAGATGAGGACTCCGGCGAGGCATCACAGCACGTGTGGTGTCCAGGTGACGCGAAGCACGGGCGTGGGGTGAAGTTGGCGTTGCTCGAGTTTCTCCAGCTGTAGCGTTACAGTGTCCTTCTCTGCAGCTGACACCTTGAGGGAGGTGTTGTGAGGCCGTGCACACACCCCGGCTCTCAGCTTTCACCTGCTAGGTTCGTCATTCATTGCTGTATCTTGTCTGCAACAATTACTGCTGTGTTGTTGGCCTGATGACATGTGTCTCCTTCATTTTCTCTTCTTTTACTAATTGGAATTCTTGTGAGTGAAGAGCTCTCTGTTCTTTCCCGCTTACTGCTTTATTCACTGAACTATGTTAGTATGGACTCTTGGATATTTATTTTATGTCATGGGTTGCAGTCTGATACTACCATGACTTATTCTGTTAGTCATGTGGCCTTTGGACACCCCCTGAGATTAGCTCCTCTTTTTGACATGCTACCCTCTAGTACTTTTGGCCCCGCAGTGTAACCCAAGCTTATCTTGTGTTTTTCCTGCCCCAGTCCTGGATTTACCCACTTCTCCAGGGAGCCTCCATTCCTTTTCCTGGAATGTGAGGTTTAGAAGCCAAGGTCTGGGCGCTGCTGTGCTCGTTGCTGTCGAGGTGCTGGTGCTTCTGACCCCTGTGAGTGGGTGGAGCCAGGGCACGCGTGTGCACTGACCACGCACGCACATCAGGAGGCACTGCGTTTATTTCTGCCCCCCGTCACCTCTGTGTATATTAGAGCCTGTCAGTTCGCCCTGGCACCTGCAGGTTGAGTCCAGCCCGACAGAGTGCAGTTCCGCCACCACCTGTCCCAGGCAGCGAGAAACCTGCGTCTTGTGATGGAAGCGCACTTACTCACTTATGGTTTTTCTTAAACAGACTCTGGTAAACCCGTGTCATCGTATTGGCTGTTGCTACCTCAGGGATCGCTTGGTACATGAAATCCCGTTTGTGAAGGAGGGTATTTCCTGTGCTTGCTTCACAAAATGTAGTCTGCAGAATTCATTTAATTACCTGTGTCAGTGTGGTTAGGAATTCAGGCTTCACCTGGACAGAAAATGAAGTCATTTTGTTTTCGAATAGATGGCATGCTTTCAGGTAAACTGACCAGCTAATTAGCTTATTGTCAAATATATAAAAGTCATACATTGAGAAGAAATAAAACAACAAAGGTCCTCTGATACTATTTTATATGAAAAATAGTAGTTACTTTTCATAGGATTCTCTATTTCTGTAAGCTTATTTTCTTTTCCCATTTTTGTCAAATTGGTACATTTTAACTAAATTCATGAATCTTTGTTGTAAACAGAAACATTGAAAATTAATTAGATAAACAAGAAAACCTTCTTCAAGGTCTGATTCTACATTAACATATTGGGGTCACACAGTATTCATACTTCAAGGTGTGGAAAATCAAGTGTTTTATTAAAATACTATATTGTTATTGTGGAGAAGGAAATGGCAACCCACTCCAGCGTTCTTGCCTGGAGAATCCCAGGGACGGGGGAGCCTGGTGGGCTGCCGTCTATGGGGTCGCACAGAGTCGGACACGACTGAAGCAACTTAGCAGCAGCAGCAGCTTTTTAATATAGGAGAAGGCAATGGCAACCCACTCCAGTACTCTTGCCTGGAAAATTCCATGGACAGAGGAGCCTGGTAGGCTGCAGTCCATGGGGTCACTAGGAGTTGGACACGACTGAGCGACTTCACTTTCACTTTTCACTTTCATGCATTGGAGGAGGAAATGGCAACCCAGCCCAGTGTTCTTGCCTGGAGAATCCCAGGGACGGGGGAGCCTGGTGGGCTGCCATCTATAGGGTCGCATAGAGTTGGATACGACTGAAGCGACTTAGCAGCAGCATATTATTATTGTTCACTTGCTAATTGTGTCCAGCTCTTTGTGACTCCATAAAATGCAGCACATCAGTCTTCCCTATCCATTCCTATCTTCTGGAGATATATATATAAAGTACTATATCAGTTCAGTCACTCAGTCATGTCTGACTCTTTGCGACCCCATGGACTGCAGCATGCCAGGATTCCCTGTCCATCACCAGCTCCTGGAGCTTACTCAAACTCATGCCCATCGAGTCGGTGATTCCATCCAACCATCTCATCCTCTGTCGTCCCCTTTTCCTCCTGCCCTCAATCTTTCCCAGCATCAGGGTCTTTTGCAATGAGTTAGTTCTTCGCATCAGGTGGCCAAAGTATTGGAGTTTCAGTTTCAGCATCAGTCCTTCCAATGAATATTCAGGACTGATATCTTTACAGATACTGTGTTATGTAGGATCTTACACATGATTCATGTTTCATGATTATTTTTTTTTCCTTTTACTGGAATTGAGTTTGCTGGTGGGAAAGGACCATAAAACTTAGCTGATGGAAATCAAACTTATTGTGAGTTTCATCAGATGAAGACTGAAAATTGGTGAGCACCTTTGGGCCATGTCTGGAAGCTGTTCTAGGAGGGCTGAAGCGTTTCCATGCCGGTGCCTGATTCCCACATACTCCTTCCTGCGTGGCTGCCAGGTCAGCGTGGGACCTGGAGACGTGGTAGGCCCTCCGTGGAGGCTCCTGTTCTGTGAGCCACCTGGATCCACAGGGGCTGTTCGGTGGTGTCTGTCACTGCAGAGTAGCTGAGCCTATCCTTACTGGCACGGTGGGATGTGTCTGCGTTTGGGAGCCAGGTGCCAGTCCCACAGAAATCCAGGCCTTGAAGTGTGTTGGATTTGACCTTGAATACCACCTGCTACTTCTGTGCTGTGCCCTTGGGCTCGTTGCTCGCCTTCCCAATCTGTTTTCTCGTCTTCAAGTCATTTGCTCTACCTGAGGTTTGCTGGGAGGAGTGAATGAGATAATGTGCGTAAAGCAGCTGGCGCAGTGCCAGGCATGTGCAGCTCATAAATTTCGTTCCTACCCAGCTAGACCTTTGGTATCCAATGCCATGGGGTCACCTATGTAAACGTGCAGAAGTGTTCTTTTTTGGGGTATTTGCTTTATTAAAAAGGAAACAGGTGATCACATGGTTATTTTCTTTTGCTCTATAAAAACGAGCTAAAGCAAGGTATGGTGAAGGCATGCCAGAGGTGTGGTGGGATGAGGTGGCTGTCTCTCCCTAAGGAAGGCTGCACCCCGGTCCTAAGGCCATTTGTCCCCCGTGTGACAAGTGAGGACTGGGCCACCTGCCTTCCTAAATGTGCTGAGCCCCACGCCACTTGGAATTGACTGAAGGAAAACCGCTGTGGGGACTCAAGGCTTTCTCCCTTTATTCTCATCTTTAAAATCAAGTTGTATTCTTTTTTTTTTTAAATGCAGTAGACTTTTTGGAGAAAATGAGACCTAGAGAACAGAGGTGGAGACCCGGCAGCATGACCACACAGGCAGCCGCACCCAAACAGAATAGAAATGCATGCAGGCAGGAAACGTGCTTTTTTCTTTATGATGCGACTACATATTTCATTTATGTTTAAAACTGAGCTGACGAATATGAGCACAGATGTTTAGGGTTACTGTGGAGTCATATTTGTTTATGTGCATGGACTGTATCTCACAGTTTAAAAGGGAGAGCAGTTAATGGTTTTGCCCGTGCTGCCTGGAAATTTTTCTTTTTTTTATTGTGCTCTAGCCTCTGTTCTTCAGGTGTGTAGCTATTTTCGTATTATGAAGGATGATGGATGAGGCTGGAAAGTTTCTTCAGAAGCACTTCTGATATTGTGCAATGCGCTTGGGGGTCAGCCACACTTGACTGATGCGTGATTTATCCCGTGTCCCTGCCACTTCCCGAGATAAAGCTGCTGTTTTATCAAAAATGCCAGCAACTGTGATTTAGAATTTATAAACCTCCATTTTCAAATAATTGTTCTGATTACTTTCTGCCTGGGCAATAAAATGATAAAGGTAATTGCACACAAATGTGAGATAGCACCAAAATACAATAAAATTAACCTGAATTAGCTTGACTTGTCGATGAGAAGTATTTTTGAAATGTAGTGTTGCAATAAGGGAGGGTGATATTATAGCTGGAAGGTGAGTTATTGCCTTAATGTAATACTCCTTGAAATTTAAAAAAGAGACTGTTTCTGTTGAGGGTGATTGTGCTTTTGAAATTAAGTTGAAGTGAATCTTATAATTGGCAACAATAATGCAGTTGGAAGGTAATATCTTTTATTGTGTTATGCCTAGTTGCATTGCCTTTTATTTAGCAGTTTCTGGCTTCAGCTCTTCTCTTACTCAGGTGGAAGCAGGCTTGGAATTCTGTCAGATCCAGGGGGCTCAGATGTTTTATTCTCTTTTTACACTGTCCCTCATCTGAAAGTTACAGGCTTAGATAAAATATTTGACTAAATCATTTACACATCAAAGGTTAAGTGTTATTGTTAATTTTTTAATGAGTTTAAATAAAGTTCTTGTAAATGTGTTTTGCTCCCCTCTCTGCATCCATGTTGGCAGTCTCCCTAATGGCAACAGCGTCCAACCCACTGTCCCCGATTAAACACACACTTTATAACTTGCCCTTCAGAGTCTTGAGGTGAAATCCATGGGTCATATTTACCCACCCGTTCTACTTAGGAAGAACTTAGGATGTAAATAAGAGAACAGTAATTTATAATCAAGTTCTGTGTATTCAGAACAGAAAAGCTCAGGCAGTGCTTTTGGCAAAATGGTTGTCTGAGGAGGCCTTATAAATAGCTAAGAAAAGAGAAATAAAAGGCAAAGGAGAGGAGGAAAGATATATCCATCTGAATGCGGAGTTCCAAAGAATAGCAAGGAGAGATAAGAAAACCTTCTTCAGTGATCAGTGCAAAGAAATAGAGGAAAACAATAGAATGGGAAAGACTAGAGATCTCTTCAAGAAAATTAGAGATACCAAGGGAACATTTCATGCAAAGATGGGCACAATAAAGGACAGAAATGGTATGGACCTAACAGAAGCAGAAGATATTAAGAAGAGGTGGCAAGAATACACAGAAGAACTATACAAAAAAGATCTTCATGACCCAGATAGCCATGATGGTGTGATCACTCACCTAGAGCCAGACGTCCTGAAATACGAAGTCAAGTGGGCCTTAGGAAGCATCACTACAAACAAAGCTAGTGGAGGTGATGGAATTCCAGCTGAGCTATTTCAAATCCTAAAAGATGATGCTGTAAAAGTGCTGCACTCAATATGCCAACAAATCTGGAAAACTCAGCAGTGGCCATAGGACTGGAAAAGGTCAGTTTTCATTCTAATCCCAAAGAAAGGCAATGCCAAAGAATGTTCAAACTACCGCACAATTGCACTCATCTCACATGCTAGTAAAGTAATGCTCAACATTCTCCAAGCTAGGCTTCATCAATACATGAACTAAGAACTTGCAGATGTTCAAACTGGATTTAGAAACAGCAGAGGAACCAGAGATCAGTTTGCCTACCGGATCATAGAAAAAGTAAGAGAATTTCAGAAAAACATTTACTTCTGCTTCATTGACTATGCTAAAGCCTTTGACTGTGTAGATCATAACAAACTGTGGAAAATTCTTAAGGAAATGGGAATACCAGACCACCTTACCTGCCTCCTGAGAAATCTGTGTGCAGGTCAAGAAGCAACAGTTAGAACCAGACATGGAACAATGGACTAGTTCCAAATTGGGAAAGGAGTACATCAAGACTGTATATTGTCACCCTGCTTCTTTAACTTATATGCAGAGTACGTCGTGCGAAATACTGGACTGGATGAAGCACAAGCTGGAGTCAAGATTTCAGGGAGAAATATTAATAACGTCAGATATGCAGAAAGCAATAACTTTATAGCAGAAAGTGAAGAGGTACTAAAGAGCCTCTTGAACAAGGTGAAGGAGAAGTGAAAAACCTGGCTTACACTCAACATTCAAAAAACTATGATCATGGCATCTGGTCCCATCACTAAATGGCAAATAGATGGGGAAACAGACTTTTCTTGGGCTCCAAAATCACTGCAGATGGTGACTGCAGCCATGAAATTAAAAGACACTTGCTCCTTGGAAGAAAAGCTATGACCAACCTAGATAGTGAATTAAAAAGTACAGACCTTACTTTGCTGACAAAGGTCCGTCTAGTCAAAGCTGTAGTTTTTCCAGTAATCATGTATGGATGTGAGTGTTGGACCATAAAGAAAGCTGAAAGAATTGATGCTTTTGAACAGTGGTGCTGGAGAAGACTTTTGATCCAACCAGTCTATCCTAAAGGAAATCAGTCCTGAATATTCATTGGAAGGACTGCTGCTGAAGCTGAAACTCCAGTACTTTGGCCACCTGATGCGAAGAGCTGACTCATTGGAAAAAACCCTGATGCTGGGAAGGATTGAAGGCGGGAGAAGAGGATGACAAAGGGATGAGATGGTTGGATGGCATCACCGACTCGATGGACATGAGTTTGAGAAAGCTCCGAGAGATGGTGTTGGACACAGGGAAACCTGGCATGCCGCAGTCCATGGGGTTGCAAAGAGTCAGACACGACTGAGCAGCTGAACTGAACTGAGGGCTAGAAGCATGATGATGTCATCGGCCCCCCGTAAGTGCCCTCCTGATGGGGGTCTGCACCATCGCACCTCACGTGGGGCAGCAGACACCCAGGTTTCTGCATGAGTTGGGGGAGCATCTCTGTGGGCAGTGATTGCACCATGGGGCCCTTCACCACCATTCGGTTGTCTTTGTCCAGTCGAGGCTTGTGTAAGGGGTGAGGTTTCATTTTTTTCCCCCTCTTTCTCTGATTTGGTAATTTGTATGATATCCAGTGAAGATCATGGAAGACGCTTTGAGAAAAGGCCAGCTTGAGGAAGAATCGGACGGAGTTAACGTAACAGAGTTGCTGACTATGGGAGGCTAACACGGGTCTGCTGTGTCCCTAAAGAGAATGCAGAGTTGGGACAGGTAGGCCTGGGGAAAATAGAGACCATGGGATTTGCCCCAAAACAGAGCCAGTGGGAATCTTTCCAGAAGCAGTAAGTGGAATCTGGAAGATGTAAGTGAAATAAGGGGGTTCCGTGTTAGATGGGCATCTCTTGCTGGCCCTCTTTTGCACCAGTGGCCTTCCAGTCCTCTGACAGGCGGCATCCTGTTATCTTAGCCCGTTGGGCTCCCTTGGTTTAGATGAAAATGCAAACACAGTAATACAGAAGGGGCTTTGTGACCAGCCTAGCATGCCTTTCTGCGTCAAGATACGGGCCTGTAAGTATGAAATAGCAAGCAGTGTGCTTTAGTGTTATGTAATACTCCATTTGTATTATGATTTTTTTTTTTAACACTTCAGGCTGAAGTTCGGGGGCTATAAAATTATCGTGGAGCTAATTTACATGGTTGTTCTTGGTCTTAAGAACTTGTGGGCACGTTCAAGCTGATTGTTCATTATTGAGGTGTAATTGAAATCACGTTATATTCATTTCAGGTTTACAACATGATGACGCTTGTGTGTGTCACTGAATCGTCACCACAGTAAGCCTCATTAACCTGTCACCACGGTCTTCTTTTTTTAAAGGGGCTGCGTTGCTTCTTGCCTGTGGCTGAGGGATCCCTTCTCTCCAGGGCTGCTGTTCTGGTTTTGCTTGCTCTTGCTCATGGTGTCTTATTTCTGCGTGTGTTCTGTTCTCTGATCGTACTGGATGTTATGATGGGAAGATTCTCCATTACTTGACTGTAAGAGTGACATGGAGCGTCAGGGGTTTGCGAAGGGGCAGTGGTGACCGCACCAGGGGCTGGGATCACTCACCCGTCTGGGGCCGAGCCCTGCCTTACCTGGCCCAGAAATTCCCAGCTGTTGTCAGTATCCCCTCATTAGACCAGTGGCTCTAACTGGGGGACGATTTTATTGCTTACCATTTTCTTTGTATCAGCTTAGTTTTAATTTAAACACCAGCTTCAGCCTTGTCCTAAGGAAGCCAGTGAGGACAAGAGTTTGTTACATAATCATTTACTTTTCTGTTACAGGTTAATTTATCTCATAGTTACAGACTTGCATCTCAGCTGATCTTACCCCAGCCCAGCACTCTAGTCAGAAGGCCCCTTCCCTCACCCATGGCGCTCTGGAAGAGTGGCTCTCGTGTCTTTGAGTGGTATCATCTGCATATCTGAGGTGGTTAATGTTTCTCCCACCCATCTTGATTCCAGCCTGTAACTTATCCAGCCCGGAATTTCTCGTCATGTGCTCAGCATATAGATTAAACAAACAGGGTGACAGCAGACAGCTCTGTCGTACTCCTTTCTCAGTCTTGAACCAATCTGTTGTTCCATACAGGGTTCTAATTGTTGCTTTTTTACCTGCATACAGATTTCTCAGGAGACAGGTGAGATGATCTGGTATTCTATCTTAAGGAAGATCTTTGTAAGAGCTTTCTGTAGTTTATTATGATCCACACAGTCAAAGGCTTTTCGATGGTGTAATGGATGAAACAGAGGTAGATGTTTTTTTTTTTTTTTTTTGAATTCCC
Organism: Bos indicus x Bos taurus; assembly: GCF_003369695.1. Taxonomy (NCBI): domain Eukaryota; kingdom Metazoa; phylum Chordata; class Mammalia; order Artiodactyla; family Bovidae; genus Bos; species Bos indicus x Bos taurus. Next base: position 3,164,991 of record NC_040101.1, on the reverse strand, counting down.
TAGCTTTCTCCATGATCCAGTGAATGTTGGCACTTTGATCTCTGGTTCATCGTCCTTTTCTAAATCCAGCTTGGCCATCTGGAAGTTCTTGGTTTGCATAATGCTGAAGCCTAGCATGCAAGATTTTCAGCATGACCTTATGAGCATGGGAGATGAGTGCAATTGTCCGACGGTTAGCACATTCTTCTTGGGAACTGGGATGAGGATCTATCGAACTATAGTCCACACACCACTATGTTTCCTGCGTGGAAGAAGTGTATATGATAACTTTATAAGTAAGAGTTGGCTGGGATGCGGAGAAGCTGGAATGCTAGTGCATTGTGGGAATGTGAACTAGGAAACGGTCCGGTGGCTCCTTTCCAAGTCAGATGTAGAACTGTCGTTGGCCCGGCAGTCCTGCTGCCCGGCGAGCGCCCGAAGCAAGCGCCCGAACAGCTGTGTGGACACCGCTGCCACCAGCACCACGCACAGCACTCAGACATTGCAAACAGCTCAGGTGTCTGCGGAGGAGTGAACTGGTGAGCCACAGAGTGCGGCTCTCCCCACAGTGAAGTGCTGCTCAGCCCTAAAAGGAAGGGAATGCCAGCACAGCATTCCACATGGATGAGGCTTGTAGTGAAACAAGCCAGACACAGCTGGCAAGAACTCTCGTCTCCATGATGGGCCTCGAGTCGTCACCTTTACAGAGATGAAAGTGTGCTGGTTTCCGGGGCTGGGGTAGGGGAGCTGGTGAAAGTGGGGTTTCTGTGGCAGATAATGAAGTTTGGTCTGGTTAGTGGTGACAGCCACATGATAACGTGAATGGATTTAATGACACTGAATTGTACTTTCACAAACGTCAAATCTAAAGATGTGTATTTTACCACGGTAGGAAGATGTATATCTGGTAACTTTTAAACAGTTTGGGATGTTGTATCTATCGCGCTTGGTCACTGGCTCATCCTGGGCCGCCCTAGTCTCCTGGACCCGCACCTTGGACACCATTCCTGGGCAGGAGGACGGCGCCCAGCACATCGCTGTCCCTCTGGGTGGGGGAGGTGGGTCATCAGGTGGCGTCTTCTTGGGATCCCTGGAGACCACAGGAGCCAATTCCAGAAACTGCCCCAGCCTTGGTGTTCAGTATAGGAAAAAACGAGAAAGAAACATCTTGACTTTGTCAAGAATGTCGTGAAACAAAGGAAGTTGACGGTGTTTCCATCAGGATGCTCGTCATCGCCCCAGTGAATACACGTGCGTGGTGTCTTTCTTCCGGAGGGGGCTCTTCCAGCCCTGCCCGTCTCACCTTGGGGTTGCTGTGTTCCAGGTCTTGTGGATAGTCTTGTAGAAAGGGAGAAAACTTTAAACGTTCTTTATAAATATTAGTTTGCTTGCTAATAGGTAGCATTCTTAGCATTCAAAGTAGTAAATTATCAAAGTTAAAAGTTAATTATATTTTACTCTGTTACAGTCTCGATTTTTCTTTTAATTCAAGTTACCCTTGAAATTAACTTGACAGATTGATAAGATATTCATCTGTGAATATTATCTGAAGCAATCTGTTGTAACTTAGATAAAATGTATCAGCTAAATTTTGTAGTGAGAAGTTTTACATTTTTGAAATAGACAATAGAGATTTTTCCTCATAGTGGTGGGAATATTCGACAGAGATGATTACATCAATCAATTATTTGAACAAAGATTGGGTATAGCTTACATATGATTTTGTAATAATCCCTATTTCCAAGGAAAAATATTTGCAGAGTACTTACTCATTGTGTCATTTGTAGATAAATTGGTTATGAGTTGGTCTTTGTTTTTATTGAAACATAGATTCTGTGTGTAAATGTGGATTTTAGGTATATCTTCTCTATGTGTATCACAAGTGTCTGAAATCAGAGAACTTGAGCAAAATGATTTTTCTATATTAAACAATGAATTTCATTTGAACCTGGTTTGATCCCACAGCTTCATCCTCATTTTCCTCCCGTGCATAGATCTCAGTACCCAGAGATGGCCTTGTCCTGGGCTGGCCCGTGTGGCCCAGCACTTCTGAGCCGGGTCAGTCCCGGGATGTAGTCTGACTCTAACCCTTTCCCAGCCTGCTGACTTGGTGCGGGAGAGACAGGGGACCTGCTCCTTCTTTGCTGGGGGAGGGGAGGGGGGTTAACTCTGGACCAGAGGGATAAGGGAGGCTCAGAGACTTTGCTGCATTGTGGCCTGTCGTCTTTTCTGGGAGGACACGTGTGCAGGGCAAACTCACACGCAGGCAGAGGCGGTTTGGCTGCCCCGCAGGCCAGCAGCCTTGCCTTGATTTTCTAAGGGGCCATGGGTAATGTTGCCTGACCCACAGGTAGCCCCGACTATCTCATCAGTCCGCATGGTATCCCCATCACAGAGGAGGGCATGGGACTGGAGAGGTTGCCAAGGGCCCGCTCTGCATTTCTCTCTCCAGGCCCAACTGTCTCACCAGCACCCTGCGGAAAGCATGGTCCCAAATGGAACCCGTGGCCCCACAGACTGGGACTGGTGCTGAGTGGGTGTCTCCCTTCAGGTTTTCCACGGAGTCTTCCTCCAGCTTCCTAGAAGGATGGATCGTTTCTCTGTCACCTACACTGAGGATGGGACCCTGTGCAGAGGACACTTGGGCAGAAGGAGTGTGGTTCCTGCACCCTCCTGCCTGCCTCATGGGGCAACGTCTGACATGTCTGTGGCTTCAGCCCTACCATTGGAAGGTCTGATGCTGAAGCTCCAATACTTTGGCCACCTGATGGGAGGAGCTGACTCATCGGGAAAGTCCCTGATGCTGGGAAAGATTGAAGGCCGGAGGAGAAGGGGACGATAGAGGATGAGATGATTGGATGGCATCACTGACTCAATGGACGAGTTTGAGTGAACTCCAGGAGATGGTGAAGGACAGGGAGGGCTGGCGTGCTGCAGTCCATGCGGTCGCAAAGAGTTGGACTCGACTGACCGACTGAACAACAACATCCCCTTGCAGGGCGTCCCCTTTGCCTCCTCATGGCCAAGGCCGGTTTCCTGTGCTGAATCTCAGGCTGGAGATCACTGTGGTCACGTGGTGTGAGCTGGTGCTGGCGCTGGGTGCTACCCCTGGGCACAGAACCATTACAGAGACTGGTGTCAGTGCTCTGTCTCGATACCCTGTTGATAAGGTAGAAAACAAACCCCCTTACTCGGTGAATTCTATTGAGTACCATCTTCCTTTGGACAGCGTTTAACTCTGTTTACTTCTTAATGGATGAAATATATGAAGATACTTTCTAAATTTTAAAGTACCAAACACACATGGGAAAAAGGCCAAGGGTGTATGATACCAGCTTACATGCTTTGTTGAGGGTCGTAGCTCTGTGCAGTCTTTTCTGCAGGGAGATCCTGCCTGATTCTCTGAATCCCTTCACCGACTGTCCAGTGCTCCACCTGAGGCCGTGCTGACTGACAGGTCACTATGATGTCATCTTTCTGTAAGCCCTGGACTGCTATCAGTTATGTTTTAAATGTTGTAATTAAGAGTTTGAGACTACTCAGCTGTCTGTGAGGGGAAGAACCTATCTCCTTCTCCAGAGAGATAATTAATTCTTAGAGTATATGGTTTTTGAAGAATTTACTGTAAGATAAAAGACTAGTATTTTATTCTTGCATTTATTAGTATTTAATCAAATGGAAAGTGCACTTTTGGTCTGGAAATCTTGGCTTCAGCCATGGGATTAGACTGAATTATTGTTTAAAGAGTAAAAGGTATAGAATTATATGTTCAAGTTATCAAGCCACTGATAGGTTTTGGGCATAATGTAGCTAATTTAGAACATAAAATTTCCTGCCTTGGGTTAATCGTTCAGCAGCAGCAGTGTGCGTGTCTGTGGCTGCTTGGCCTTGCGGTGGGGATGGTGTCTGCCCTTCCAAGAGCCTTGTGCCATCAAGGCTGGCTCATTCTTGGCTGCCGGAGCGTATCTGGAACATAAGACTCTTCATTTGGGATACAAGTCATCAATCACAGTGCGCTTCTCACCCAAGAATCCTTCACCGCAGAAACAGTCTGCAATGGATTCTTTATTAGGGATAAAGAGGCCCTAAGCCTGTGGTCCTTGGTGGTGGCCAGACTTAGCACTCCTGAAGACCTAGTGGCTGGTTTTTCTAAGCCAGTACTTAAGAAATGCCAGAGAACTTTGGTACCTACTTCTTGCTCGAGGTTGTACTGTCAGAGACGGGGGGTGAGCATATGCGATCAAAGTGGATCTTGTGATTTGTTTATTAGCAGGTGGGAGAGAAGGATCCCACAGGACAAAACCTGGGACAGTCTGATAATCACTTACGTACTTTGAGGTCAGGAGGTGGCAGACTTTTCCTAAAATAAACTGTATGGTAAATGTTGCTGGCTTTGCAGGCTGTATGGTCCTATCACAACTACAGCTGACCCTTCAACAACATGGGGCTTAGGGACACCCCCACCCCCCATCCCCCATCCCACACAGTTGAAAATCCAGGCATAATTTATAGTCAGCCCTCCATATCATGGTTCTGCATTCACCATTTCCACCAACCAAGGGTTGTGCAGCCCTATAGCATTTACTATTGAAAAAAATCCGCATATAAGTGGATCCACATGGTTCAAATCAATGTTATTCAAGGGTCAGCTGTACTCACTAGAGCTTCTGTAGACAACACAGAATGAGCCTGGCTACATTCTACTGAAACTATTTATAGACTCTTAAATGTGAATTTCATGTCATTTTCGCACATCCTGAAGTGTTTTTATTTGGACTTTCCCCAACCATTTAAAAATGCCCTGCACCCTGCCGGCCCCAGGCCCCAGTCATCGTCAGGTACACAGTCTCTTCCCCCACACATGTCCCTGCTCTTTACTCTCAGCCCTTCTTGGTGTTGAGCACCTTGCCTCATTTTCGGAATGCACTGGGAAATGATGCTTTTGAACTGTGGTGTTGAGAGGACTCTTGAGAGTCCCTTGAACTGCAAGGAGATCCAACCAGTCTGTTCTAAAGGAGATCAGTCGTGGGTGTTCTTTGGAAGGAATGATGCTAAAGCTGAAACTCCAGTACTTTGGCCACCTCATGCGAAGAGTTGACTCATTGGAAAAGACTCTGACGCTGGGAGGGATTGGGGGCAGGAGGAGAAGGGGACGATGGAGGATGACGTGGCTGGATGGCATCACCGACTCGATGGACCTGAGTTTGAGTGAACTCCGGGAGTTGGTGATGGACAGGGAGGCCTGCTACTGCTACTGCCAAGTCACTTCAGTCATGTCCGACTCTGTGCGACCCCATAGACAGCCCACCAGGCTCCCCCATCCCTGGGATTCTCCAGGCAAGAACACTGGAGTGGGTTGCCATTTCCTTCTCCAATGCGTGAAAGTGAAAAGTAAAAGTGAAGTCGCTCAGTCGTGCCCGACTCCTAGCGACCCCATGGACTGCAGCCTACCAGGCTCCTCTGCCCATGGGATTTTCCAGGCAATAGTACTGGAGTGGGGTGCCATTGCCTTCCCTGCAGGGAGGTCTGGCGTGCTGCAATTCATGGGGCTGCAAAGAGTCAGACATGCCTGAGCAACTGAACTGAACTGAACCCGGGAAAGGCTGATGAAGGGTGGAGTCAGGGAGTAATTGTCTGCATCTGGTCAGTGGGTCCTGGCGGAACCCTCACTTTGGGCAGGGCTATTTCTATCGGCCTCCCCAAGAGCCACCGTCGATCCGTCTTCCAGGTGTGGAGTGTGCTTCCTGGCTGTTTGCTGGAGCCGTCTCTTGAGGATTTCGGCGGAGCCTGTTATGGAGTCTGGATCTAACTGTACTCACTGCGCTGTATGAATCAGTGCAAACAGGGATTGGGTTATTGAACCAGGGGACAGAATTATAGTGAGTCCCCTGTGGAGGCTAATTACATCAGCAACACAAAAAGCACGTGTCTATAACATAGAGGTTCTATCCACACACAGGTAGGAAACTTTATTGACTAGAACGTCTTTCTCCTGGCTTGATTGCAGACAGACCTCTGATACTTTGATACTCTGGGGTTCTTCGGGGGTGAGGACGATTCTGATTCACATCTTGCTGTCAGGAAGACAAGTGTGAGAGCTTTGCACTTCCCCACCAGCCCTGCTGGCCCAGCTCTGCGGTGGCTGCAGCCAGTGGCCTGTCCTGTCCCGCTCTGCAGCAGGCATCTCTTGGGTTTGGCTGCTTTGCCAGATTGAAAAGTGTTTCTCTCAGATCTTCCCACCTGTTCTCACATGTTTCTTATTCTCTTAAGTCAGTTAAACTTTGCCCAACTGTAGGGGTGGATAAAGAATGAGGTTATTTTCTGCTACGACATATTTAAGCTGAAGCTTCCCAAGACATCACAGTTGTCTTGAGACGTGACACTTCATTGTGAGCACCAGCCTGCCAGCCTCTGCTGCTCCGTGACAGGCTGTCACCGCAGAGCCCGGGACTGAGTTGGTGCCTCAAGTTGGGGAACATCTTCAGGTTGTGAGGCGGGAGCTGTCGGCAGTGTGGGCTGAGGACCCAGGGGTGACCCGGGCCAGAGCCCCCCAGCCGTCAGACCTCCGCACGACTACTTTCCTGGCGGATGTGCACACAAGCAGTCCTAACAGTAGTTAAAAGTTAGGGAAAAGGTGGCATTTTTTCATTTTTTTTCTTCACAGTAAATTATAAGCAGCTCATTCTCTGTCCTTACTGACGTTCCATGCCGTGACTGACGTGGGGATGCTCTGAGATTTGGGGAGTCAGGGGCTCAGGTGTCAGCCCGTGGCTGGGATCCTGTGGCTGATGTGGCTCCCTGCCCACCGGGCCACATTCTGTGCACAGGGCACCGTGGCTCCGGGTCCGCGTGGGACTCAGGGTTCACATAAGTAGCTTGAGTCCTCACGGGGACTTGAGGTACCTGTGAGACTCGGGGGTTTCCTCAGGACTCAGGCTTCCCGCGAGATTTCGGGATCCACAGTGGACTCGGGATTCCCTTGGGACTCAGGGTTCCCGTGGGACTAGGAGTTCGCGCGAGACTCTAGGTCCCGGGAGACGCAGAGTTCACGCGAGATGTGGTGTTCCCGCGGAACTCAGGTTCCCGTGAGAATTGGGGTTCTTATGAGACCTGGGGTTTCCTCGGGACTCGAGGTTCCCACGAGACTCGGGGTTCCCGGCGCTGTGGAGTCGACCGCTCTCCCTGAGGTGAGTGCCCGGAAGCCCGAGGGGCGTCGTCTTGTAACAGCGTCGGATGCGCCTTCTAGGTTAAAGGGGCAGGAGAGACCAGTCAGCCTTGAGCGCAAGGAGCTGTGGAGGGGGGCGTTCGGCGGCAGGGTCCGCCGTGCGCGGCGCCTCCCCCAGGACGGCTGCGGTCAGCAGCGGGCTGTCCCGCAACGCTGCCCTGGGAGGCCGGCTCCTGTGCGCCCACAGCCCTGGGGGGCCTCCCCGCCGTGGCCGTTGCTCCCACCTCAGGAGCCCCCAGGGGTGTCGTGCCGCTTCTGGAGCGGCGAGGGGACCTGGGACCGGGCGTGAGTGGCCGCTCAGGGTCACCTGCAACCTCCCTCCCCCTTCTCGGGGCCCTGGCGTGCGGGGCTGAGTCGGCCAGACTCAGGCCGCGTGGGACCCCGAGGACCAGGCGGCAGGCTCGGCCGCGCGGAGACCTGCGGTGCGCGTGCTGCCCTCTGGCGCGTAGTGTCCGCCCAGCGCTGCTCCCAGCCGAGCCCAGAGGCCCGGCCCGTTAGAGCAGAGGAGCAGCTGGAAGGAGGGGTCGTCCTGCAGAATTAAGACTTTCGGCCGTGTTTCCAAATCCTGCTCCAGTGGCTGTGGATGCAAAGTTCTCATCTTGGCTCTGACTCTCTGGGCTCCTCGCAGGAGGTCTGGGCCTCGGTCCTCCTTGTAGCCTGCTTCCTCTGATCATTGGTGCATCTGGCCTTGTGGCTCCTGGTACATTGGTTATTAAAGAATAGCTCTTCATAACCTGCTCAAACTAACGCCTTGGAATGGACCTTCTCCCATCTTTCACCCTAAGCCCCCTGAAAGGAGGAGGGCTGGGGGCAGTGGCTAGTGCTTCCCGGGTCTGGGAACCCAGCAAGTGGGAAACATCTTTGAAGTCTCCTTTTTCACCTTAATAAAAATGTGGTTTTCGTGTATCATTCTCATTTTGGTGTTCAGTTTTTCTTCCTTGAAATTAATCAGCTGGGCAGGTGTACAGCGTTTCACTTGTAGTTTTGTGTGGGTAGGCTCCCCTGTGTACCTGGAGAGTGTGTACACAGGTGTGAGCATGCTGCGACCCCAGCCTCTCACTTCACTGCTTTGTGTAGATTTGAGTCTGGTCTTCAGTGCTTTGATTAGTAGGAAAGCTTTGTAGGGAACATTTTTAATGGTTGTCGCTAATACACTTCTGAAAAGACCTTTATTGGTCTCACTGTAGATGGTTCTGGTATCATGCACCAATTTTTGGCAAGATGCAGAGGTATTTTAGCTAAACTGTTCGAATGGATATGTGTGCAGTAGTTGTCACTTTGGTATTGTACCTGGAAATATTTTTCAAAAATGCCTGAAGTTCCAAGAAATTTCTGGAATAGTTTGTTAAGCTGTACATGTGTTAGTTTTCTGCACTTTCTCTGTGATCTGTTTCTTTTACACACACACACACACGAGTTTATATTCCAACTGCTTCCTAACTAATTTCTGTGTATTTGCACAAATTCACAACAGCCTTTGAGCTTCAGAACAGAAAAGCAGTTACCTTCCTGCGTGGTGTATACCTTAGTTTGCTAACAGGAACAAAAATGAAAACTTTAGAAAGGAAAACTGAGTTTTAAGTATAGTTTTAAAATGTAGATGGTGCCTCCTTTCTAGAAATGGTGGTTTTAAAGACCAGTGAACAAATTTCCTAAACGTCCCTCTAACACGGCAGCTCTGACAGGCAGGCATTTTCTCAGCTGTTTTTATAACATGCTGCTTGTAGCTGGGTTGTTCAGATGACTGGCGAATGCTTATTTAACAAGACGCACGTGTGTGTGATGCTGCGGGGCTGAGCTCCGCCCTGGCCCTGACTCCCCAACTGTTGTTGTGACGAGTATTCTTCAAGACCAAAGTGTGGTTAATCAGGATGGTGCTCTGCCACGCAGGGTCGGCTCCAGTGATGAGAATGAAAAAAAGCACAGATCGCGTGTTCTCAAAGTCTGTATATGCTGGGAACAGGCAGAGCGCAGTATGTATGGGACCCGCACACCAGCAGGTCTCATTTGAAAGCCTAGCCGGGTATCTGTGATGCAGAAACATACATGTCAGGGCCGTAGCAGAAGGCTTTGGGGTGATTTTTTTTTTTTAATTATGAAGATAAACTTTATTTTTTAGAGCAGTTTCAGGTTCACAGCAAAGTTGAGCAGAAGGTACAGGGAGTTCCCATACACCCCTTGCCCCTCCCCACCATCACCCCCCACACACACATTGATAAGTTTGTCCTTTGTTTACGTCAGGGTGTACTCTCGGTGGTGCTCTGCACGGGTTTGGACAGCTGTGTTCAGTGTAATGTCCTGCATCCACCGCCACCGCAGCCTCCAGAACTGTTCCCCACCCCGGAAATCTGTGTTCTGCTGTTCCTCCCTCTCTCCCCCAACCCTGGGAACCACTGGCTTTTTTACTGTCTCCACATACTTGGAATCACAGAGTATGCAGTCTTTTCAGTCTTTTTTCACATAGTAACATTCATCTAAGTTCCTTCCATGTCTCCTCATGGCCTGATGCCACATTTCTTCTTCACAGTGACTGATAGTCCATTGTCTCATGCAGCACTTCAGCCGCTCCCTGAGCGAGGGACATGTTGATTGCTTCCAGGCTTTAGCATTGTAATAAAGTGGCCATAAACTTGCAGGCTTTTGTATAGATGTGAAGTGATGTTTTGGCACAACTTCTGGATCTGTTCTAAATTTGATATACCAGGTGGCAATGCCAGTATTTTGTTTGGTAAAATCATTTCAACCAAATTGAAGCTTTCTTCTTGGTTGTTAGGGCATAATTGAACCATATTTTGACTCTTTTGGTGGAAAGTGACCTGATGAAATTCCACGGTGGAGACCCCGGCCTGGTGGCACTTTGAGCTGGGTCTTAGCCACGGGCCTGGGTTTTTCCCTGGTGTTTTCCTTCTTGACTCACACACCTGGCGGGGACCAGTCCTGTCCACTTTCTTCTCCACCCTCTTTGGCCAGGCTTATTAAGAAGTGATCGGTAGGCGTATTTTCTCTCTTGTAGGGGTTTGACACGTTTTTTTCCTAGTTAAAAGAATCCCTCACACCTGATTGTTAGGTGGGCTGATCTTGAGTAACGAGGACAAAGGTGCTTCCCTGATGCCTTTTTTCTTATCCTCTGTTCAGCAGGGTGATTGTAAAACTGGTCATCTTTTCATGGTGACTTTGTTGATGTCAGAAGGAGCTGGAGCTGGGTTGCTGGTCATCTTTTCGTGATGGCTTTATTGATGTCAGAAGGAGCTGCAGCTGAGTTGCGCCCCTTTCCTACATCAGTCCTCAGTGCCAGCGGGCTCCCACTTCACACACGTAGCAGATGGAAAGGCCGGGAGGCCTGAGATTGCGGCTCCTGGGGAGGCCTGAGCTCTGCTGTGGGCTGAGCACTGACTCGGGGGCGGCCTCAGGAGCACACGTCTGAGCTCCATGTTTGTGCACTGTGAGGAAGAAGGCAGGCAGGTTTTCTTTTTCCAGCCTCTCTCTGGTCATTTTCATTGTGCAGGATACCAATACTAGAAATGGTTAAAAGTGGAAGGTATAGGACTGTGAAGATGGTTCTGGAAGGACAGTGTTTGAACAGGCGTGGCTGGCCTGGAACGCTACAAGCAGAGGAGGAGGAAGACAGCTTGTTACTGGGTTTCTTGCTTTTGATATAGTGGGAACCCGGCCTCTGGCGCCAACTGCTTAATTCAGAACATTAAATACCATTCATGTTGAAAGGGAGATGAAACGAAATTCACTTAGTTTTTTCAGAGGTCTCCAAATAGCCATGAAAAATCAATTTTTTTCTGCCACCAATTAATGTCAGCCACTCTGTGGCTTTAGGTGGCTGCCATGATGATGCAGGGAGCTGGGCCTGCCAGGCCTCCAGGCTGGGGTCGCAGGCTTGTGCTTCACGGGAGTGGAAAGGGGGGCGGGCTGGCTGCTTAACCCCTTCTGTGTCCTGAACGTGGCCTGTGGTGCTGTCCGCCTAAAAGCGTGGGGTCGCGGGCTTGTGCTTCACGGGAGTGGAAAGCGGGGCAGGCTGGCTGCTAAGCCCTTCTGTGTCCTGGACGTGGCCTGTGGTGCTGTCCCCCTGGAAGCGTGTGGGCCTGGTTCTACCTGCGGCTGGGGGCCTCCATTAAGGAAGTCAGGTTTCCCACCATGAGAGCAGGCCCCTGTGGCTCTCGGGAAATATTCAAAGAACTGACTTGTCACAGCCTCCGCAGGCCCCTGTAGCCTAGCTCTCAGATCACACATGTGTGGGTTTGGCATGTTGGGAACTGATGGTGGGCTTTGGATGGTGGGCTTCCTCCTGTCCTCCCACGGGGCTCCCCAGGCCTCCACTTGGCTGCTTCTGGAAGAAGGGCCTGCCGATCGCCGTTTCCAGGACAAGCCCCTGTTTTCCTCAGCTGTAAAGCTGGTGCTTAGGAGTAATGATGGTTGGGTGGTAGCTTTTCCTCCTCTTTCTGGCTTGGAAACCAGCATGGCCTGCTGTTACTGGAGCAGATTCTGTTATGAACGCATCATAACCCTGTGGGGTGGTTACAGCATCCCAGACACCGCATGCCCCTCCCCTGCTCGGGAGGCTCTTGGGTCCTCGGTGCTTCCGTCTGTCCCCCTGCTCGTGTCCCCACAGGAGCTACTGCCGCGGGCTCCCTCTGACGGGGGTCCTTGCCCTCCCGTGTCTGCAGCCTCCCGACCTCCCAGGCACCCTGTGCTCCCTCTGGCTCAGGGCCTTAGCACACAGACCTGCCTGCCAGGAATGCCCCCTCCTCCACCCCTCCCTCAGAAAATGTGACTCCCTTTTTTGTGTAGGCACCTCTTCCAGGAATCCTCTGGCCCTCAGACCCCAGCCTGTCATTAATCCTGGAGTTCTCCTTCTGAGTCCTCACATCAAGTATACTTGACTGATTTGGATAATTAGCTAATTTATTCAACAGCTATTTACTGAGCACCTATGATGCATTCTAAGTGTAAGTATACAGCGTCAGCTTCCTTGATGGCTCAGACGGTAAAGAATGTGCCTGGAACGCAAGAAACCCGAGGTTCGATCCCTGGGTTGGGAAGATGATCTGGAGAAGGAAATGTCAATCCACTCCATTATCCTTGCCTGGAGAATTCCATGGACAGAGGAGCCTGGAGGGTTACAGTCCATAGAGTCGCAAAGAGTCAGCTATGAATGAGAGACTACACTTTCACTTTTCAAGTTGAAGAAAACAGGAAATCCTCACAACCTTGGCTTGAAACGGAGTTTTCTTTTTCTCACACAAGTACAAGTCTGGCCACAGACAGCACTGGCCTGGTGGGGCCGGCAGTGTTGGGGCCAGAGGCTCTCTCGTCTCGGCTTTTACTCAACGGCTGCCGCAGCTCTAGGCATCACATCTGCAGTGTCAAGAAAGGGAGAGAGGGGAGGAGATGGTGCCAGCCACACAAAAACTTTTTTAAAGTTAAAACAAGCAGACTTCTCCTTATTCATTGGCCAGAGTTGTCACATAACATTTGCTACCTGTATTGGAGTTTACATTCTAGTGAAGGCAACACATGGCAAATGAAATTAGTATAATTTTATGTGACACAAGTGCTATGAAGGAAAAGAATGGGAAAGGATGGATAAAGGAGATGGACTGTTTCAGGAAGATTTCTCTGAGACAGTGACTTTTGAGCAGGATTGTGAACTAAGTGGCGGAGGCCACGGTACCAGTATGAAGGAGGCGTTTCGAGCGGCCTGAATGGCGGCGCCGGCGCTGAGGCCAGAGCCGTGTCTGTGCGCAGGCGCAGGAGACGCGGGTGAGTTGCGCTCCCAGCCAGAGGTGCGGTCAGAAGGACGGGACGGCCCCAGGGTGCTGCGGGGCTGTGTAGGCCTCATGTGTAGGAGTAGTGATGGGAAAGGAGGAGATGTGATTTCTTCCTTAGGTCTTTATTTTGTTCAACCATATATTTTTCTTTTTTTAAGATTCAGTTGTTCTTGGCTCTGCTGGGTCTTCTTTGCTGCGCACAGGCTTTCTCTGGTTGTGGCAGGTGGGGGCTCCTCTCTCATGGTGGCGGCTTCTCTTGATGCAGAGCGCAGGCTCTAGGTGTCTGGGCTTCAGCAGTCGTGGAGCCCAGGCTGAATCGTCCCCTGGACCAGGGATCAAACTGGTGTCCCTTGTGTTGCAAGGCGGATTCTTAACCACTGGACTACCAGGGAAGAACTCCCCCCCCCCCATTTTTTTGTAAGTCAAATAAAATTTCATACCCCAGAGTTTTTATTTTACAAAGAAAAGTAGTAACAGTCCTTTGTTTGATGGCTGTGAGATTGAGACAATGATAAATGTAGAACATTTGCTGACATCATCTGTATATTATGTTGAATTTTAATAGTTTTTATCCTTGGAAAAGAATTTCAAGTTTACTGTAGAAAACTCAGAACATGCAGGTAAGAGATGCAGGTAGATACTTTTAAATCATTCTACCATATCTATATTGATAGTCTAAAATACACTTTTACTTCAGAGCACTTTTGGATCTAGACAAAGGCTGCAGAGATCGTTCAGCAGGATTTGCTTTCTGTGGGTAGTTTTCCTCCCCTGGCGGACCGCATTTGTCTCATTCCAGTTGTGAGCCCCTGAGCCTGGGGCTCATGTATAGGGCGCTTGAGTAGACATTTACTATTAATCCTTACTCATGGCGCATTATGCAGTCTGCCTTCTCTCCCGCACGGGTTGAGCTCATCCTCAGTCCTCGAACTGTCTCCATGGTCTCCACCACAACTCCAAACCTCTGTGCCCACCCATTCTTTACACAGCGGCCAGAGAATGTCTTTGAAAAGGCCAACCTGGTGGATTTGTCCCCAGCGTAAAGCTCTGGGGCGCCTCAGGGACAAAGCAAGGCTCAACGCTGACCCACGGAGGCCGTGTATCTGCCTGCGGTTCTCTCTGCAGCGGCTGGGCCTCCTCCCTGGCCCCCTGGCTCTGCTCCTGGGCTCCCTCCCCACCCGGCCGGCTTCCCACGTGCACCTTCTCGCCTGGCCAGCTCCTTGTTGTGATTCCGGTCTCTGTGTAGATGTCATGTTCTCCAGACCTTCTCAGCTGTTCCCCTGCAGCAGGCTGCCCTGCTCCCCTGGGGCAGCCGCCCTCCCCGCCTGGCAGCAGCCTGGCCGTGAGTACTGCCAGGCTGCCAGAAGCCTGCTTGGCCCTAGGCTTGGTGCTTAGGCCGTGAATGTTGGAGAGTCTGCAGTGAGCAGCGTGTTTCCTGGGTCTTGTTCCCTTTGCAGCTTGCTTATTGGGGTCACAGTCATGGCCTTCTCTGGGCGGGCGTCCGTTGATGGGATTCCCTCTCAGAGCTGGCGGTGGGTTGGCCTTCGGGGCCTGGGGGCGTTTCTGTGGGGGTGTTGGGCAGGCCTGCCACGTTTGTAGGGCTCAGGATTCCGTCAGCTTCTTTGTGCCGCCGTGTGCATGGCAGCCCCGTGTGTGTCTGGCATTGTTGTTTTCCAGACGGCACCTCCCACCAGCCTGTGTTGAGACGCCCTGGCTCCCTGATGTGTTTGCCTGCTATTGAAACCGCGCCCTTCTTGCTGCCCAGTTCCAGCCTCTGAGGGTCCCTCCTGGTGTCTGTGACGCCCCCGTCTCTCCTGCTGGCTTCCCCCGACCCCTCTGCGAGGCCTGCCAGCTCCACGGGACCTGTAGCACGCCTGCTGTTTCAGCCTGGGCTTGTCTTCAGCACACACTCCACGCCAAATGGCCCAGCGCTTCTGTCCTGGGGACACATTATCCATTACATAGTAGGATTCAGTATTCAGCTAATTTTTACTCTTGCTCATGGAAGGACTCTGTGCGGAATGTCCTGGTTGTCTACAGGAAGGGAAGTTGTGCACAGGCTTCTGTGGAGTCTCAAATGCCATTTCTGGCAGAGTTGGTATAAAATATTGTAAAAATTGCAGCTTTTCTTTTTCTGGCAAAGTAGCCGTCGGTGGGTTATGGTGCATTATCTGACGAGCAGGGCGCTGCTACTGCGCTTGAAAGCCCACAGGCGCTCCTGAAAGGACAGCCAGGCCGAGGCCGGAGTCCTCGGGGAGTCCTCACGTTCAGGAACACTGAAGTAGGCTTTGATTTCCATCCTGTTTACCCAGTAAGGAAGTCTAAGGAGCTCACTCCCTCAGACTTCACGTAACTACATGATCTGCTGCATGGATATGGCTGGAAGTGACACGCCACTTGTTCAGAACTGAGATTTTGAACTTGCCAGGTATTCCTGTTAAGAATGAGCTGCCCTTTGTTGGTTCTTGGCGTGATTTGTGGTTGGCCCCCATGCTCTGTGAGGCCGGTGGAGCTGGTTCTGAGAGAGAGAAGTCAGCCGCACGCAGGCTGTGAGTTGAGCCCAGGTGGTGGTCCGGGCAGTGCTGTGTTGGCAGGTGTGTGCCGCTGCAGACCACGGGGCAGCACGGCGGCTTCGGGCCAAGCTTCGGAGTCCTCGTGGTCCCCTCAGAGGTGGAGGAGCTGGAGTGTATGGCTGTTACTCGGGCCAGAGGCAGCCCTTCCAGCTCAAGAAGCTGGCTGGCTGCCCTTCCCTGCATTCCAGGCCAGTGGCCTCCGAAGTGCAGCCAGTCTGGGCTGTGCTCAGGAAGCTGGCATGACATGCCAGGCCCTTCTCCCAGAGGAGCGAGGAGGGGCCCAAGCTCGCTCGTGCTCCCAAGCGGGGGACTCCCTCGTGCCCCTGCGCCCTGAGTCACCTTCGTTGCCCGCCCCTGGCTTGCTCCGCACACCTGGACATGTCTCTCCAGCCTTTGCTCGGAGAAAGGGTGAGGGTTGGGTGTGTGCCGAGCCGGACAGAAGTCCTTTCCAAATGCAGGAGTACCTGGCCCACCCCATTCATGGCTTTTCCCATCTTCTCCAGCTGGGCCCACAGAATACCCCAGTGAGGTTGGCGAAAACAGTATTACTATTCCTATTTATTGTTGAGAAAATTGAGGCCTGGGAAGGACATCACCGTTTGACCTTTCTCTTGGTTGGCGCTGTGCCAGTCTTACTTTCTGTAGCAGTGCCAGTCCGTGTCCTTGAGGGGGTCGGACACAGACAAAGCCCTTCTGGCAGCTGTCCTTCTTCCTGGACGCTCGACGCAGGTGCCACGGGCCTGGCCCCACGCCAGCTCTGAGCTCCTGCCTGGGCCTCGAGTCCCGGGACACGTGAGAGGGAGCCCGGGCAGCAGGGCACTGACAGTGGCCGGAGCATCCTGTTCTCTCTGGGCGGCGGTGCCTGCGGGGCCTGCCGCGTGCCTGCAGTCCCTGGAGCTCCCACAGGTGTATCCTGAGGCTTGGTACCGCCTGTGGCTGGACGGTGGCCAGTCTTGGTTCCTACTGTTTTCTGAGCTTCTTCCCAGAACTTCTGTGAGTCTTTCAGTAAGTTGCTTTT
The DNA here is from genome assembly GCF_003369695.1 of Bos indicus x Bos taurus. Lineage (NCBI taxonomy): Eukaryota > Metazoa > Chordata > Mammalia > Artiodactyla > Bovidae > Bos > Bos indicus x Bos taurus. The sequence continues at coordinate 3,148,416 of NC_040101.1, read as the reverse complement.
GTGCTTAAATTAGCCAGTACCGGTTTCCCATGCCTGTAAGCAGGCGAAACAGCCTGACGGAGGCCAGTGCTTCTGAGCAGGAATGGGTAGGGGGCAGGGGTCGGTGAACAATTGGCGAGTACTTACTTGGTAGAGAAACAAAGCTGCTTTCTTCTTATCCCCCTAATGCGCCCTTGAGCCTTTGGAGTGATGCTGGAGCACCATGGGGTTTCGGGAATGCCGCTTGACGTCTTCAAGGCATGGCTCGTTCTTCTGTCCTGGGCTCTTGGGGGGCAGAGGCGGCGATCAGCATGGCCTTACATAGGGAAAGAGCAGTTGGCCAGGTGGTGGTGGTCAGGCTCTCTCTCGCCCTGTGGCTGCCGGCTCCTGCCCCACGTTTTGTGAATATGTGATTATGTAACAGCTGAGGTCACTTACAGCACCGCACACGCGCAGTACCCTGTGTAAGCACCACCTGAGACGCCCTTGTGGCTGCGTCTGCTGGGTCAACCTCGAGAGGAGAGGCTCCAGCATGTCTGCTGCTGCTGCGGCTGCTGTGCCAGCCTGCAGAGATTAAACATGTCTGCAGTTCCTGTGGCTCTTCAAGTTTTCTTCCAGCTTCCCTGCTCTTGCCTGGCCTACCCTGGGTTCAGCGAACAGAGGTACAGCAAGAGACATTAGGAGCAGGTGGAAGGCACAGGGAAGGGAGAAGAACCTGGGGCAAGAGCGGTGGAGGTGTGCTGAGGTTTCCCAGTAAGGTGGACAGCAGGCTGCGTGGTGCAGACTGGACAGTCAGGGACGGGGCAGTCTCTCGTGTCCACACCCGGAGACTGGAGCCCTCGATGCGTGTGAGAGCGCCTGTGGCTTATAGGGCTGCAGGACAGCCAGTTGGCTCGGCCCCTGGAGCGTGAAGGCAGCCACGGCCAGCAGCCTGCAAGTGGCGAGCATGGGTGTATCCCAATAAAGCTTTATTTACAAAGCAGGTGCTGGGCTGGGTTTGGTCCATGGGCTGCAGTTCGCTGACCCTGCTGTGGCCCCTTCACGTCATTAGTGTTTTAGCTGAGGGGTGGTTGGCGTGGGAAGAGCCCAAGTGTAATGAGTGCCGGGCGCCCTTCCTCAGGGAGGTGAGAGTTGGTGGGGAGTCCTGGAGGATGGGGTGGGAATGAAGGAGCTGACAGTGAGAGATGAGTGCCTGTGGAGGTGCAGCTGGCGAGGTGCAAGGGAACGCGTTGTCCAGGGCAAATCCGGGTCTGAGTGTGGGCAGGGATACGTGGAAGTGCTGTGTACAGGAGAATTTATGCAAGGTGACAGTTTTGGTCAAGTTCATTTGGAGTGTTTTCGGGACACAGAGGTCGAGAGAGCAGGTAAGCAGGCGAGCTCAGAGGGTGTACCCTAGACTGCTGTGGCTGAGGGTGGAGCTCTGGAGAGAGGAGTATTAGTAGAGGCGGGGCAGGGGTCCATGCGGGGAGGAAGCAGCCCAGTGCTGCTCCGGGCCAGGTGGGCTTCCCACAGCCCTCACCTCTGGAGTCGAGAGCTTTGTTTTTAATGTCAGTCGGCCTAAACCGTGGTCCTGGCTTCTCACTGCTCTTAGTACAGCTTCTCTTTCTTGTAAACCTTTGCTGAGTTGACCAGAATTAACGTCCCTCAGAATTCACATGGATGGTACATCATGGGATAGCGGTCATACACTTCTTTGAACAAGTTCTTCCTCACCCTTCTGGTTGCCACTAGACCCCCCTCCGAAGCCCTTCTCCTGAAATGGAGAAGGTCACATGCAGAAGGTCAGAGACACAGATCTTGTTCCCAGCTGTGTCCCCCTGTTCTAAGAGGTGAGAAGGGATGAAGGGCTGCCCTATTGCTAAAGTCCTTACATTTTGGGTCCCTTTAAAAATTGAAAAAAGGGGACTACCCTGACAGCTTCCCAGGTGGCTCAGATGGTAAAGTGTCTGCCTACAATGTGGAGACCCGAGTTCGATCCCTGGGTCAGGAAAATCCCCTAGAGAAGGAAATGGCAACCCACTGCAGTTTTCTTGCCTGGAGAATTCCATGGATGGAGGAGCCTGATAGGCTCCAGTCCATGGGGTCGCAAAGAGTTGGATACGACTGAGCGACTTCAGTTTGTAGCTGAAATTTGTGTGCTTTCCAGAGCGAAAGAGCCGTGTCCAGCGAGCATCTGCCTGGCCAGCCACCTATTAACACGGGGGCCATTGTGTTAAGAGCAGAGTTGAATTGCACTGTTTCTGTAAGTTCACTCCATAATGCTCTATTAAATATACTTTATTCAAAGTATTAAATGGTTTGTCTTTAGTTGTCATTAAAAAAGTTGTTGGTAATTGTTTTATTTTAAATAGTTTTAGGGACTATTTAAGAGAAGCTTTAATTTCATCTTTGACTATGCATTGGTTAAAGATAAATGAGAAGAAAGGGAGATAGTAATTTAAGGAAACGAAAGGAGAATGCATTGCTGTTCTGTGCAATTACGGTAATTTTCTGTCTCCAAAGTAACTGTGTTATAAAAATGACACATTATGATTAAATTCAAAAAATGGGAAAGAAAGCTTCGGAAGTGTTTCATGTCTTATATAGCTGGGGCTTCTGTTACGCTTTAGAAGTGACCAAACTCTTTCACATAGGCTTAACTGTAGTGATTGTTCTCTCTAGGTACTTGGGAGAATGGATGAGACCTGTGAAATGAAATACAAAGTGGTGGACAGCCCTCTGGGGAAGTTGGAGATCTCTGGTTGTGAGCGGGGTCTGCATGGGATAAAGCTGCATGGCGGGAAGACCCCAGACACTGGGTGAGTGAACGTCCTGTGTGACACCCACGGCCTGTGTTTAGAGCAACAGAGAGCATATGGGTATTGCTTGCTCGCCCCTGACCACAGGGTAACACGAGCCCCACGCTACAAATCACAGAAGTTAGCGTCTCGCCAGAAATGGTAGGGCCGCGAGCGTTCTTTTCAGCACCTGTGCTTGTTGCGCAGGCCCCTCCCACCTCTGACCAACCACAGCAGCATACCCTGGAGTTAGGAGCCCCAGGACACACTAATGTGTACATACACAGAGGTGCCGTGCACAGCAGCATAACCTGGAGTTAGGAGCCCCAGGACATACTAATGTGTACATACACAGAGGTGCCGTGAGCATTGAACACTTTGATTCTTAAATAGGCTGGGGGGATCCCTCTGGAAATTTGGTGACAGGGAGCTGCTTGCCTAGTCTTGATTTTTAAATTGGGACCAGCCTTCACTGTTCATCAGCTTGCCAGGTGAGTTTTATTCCAGAGTCCTGGACTCGCTTAATCAGGAGCCCCACTGGGGCTCTTGGAAATGGTGTCTGACGTTGGCGTGTGTGTGTGGCTGAGGGGAAGGGTGGAAAATCCCCTTTTCAGAGGAAGTTTAGCATGTTGCCGTTTCTAATGGAACTCCCTTCTCCCTTTTTTTGAATGCTTTCTGGTATTTTCTCTAATTGTAAAAACATAAAGTTAAAGCACTTTTTAATGTTTTCTTGTGAAATGTAACATTCCATTTCCTTCATTCATTGATTGTGAATAGCAGTTGTATTAAAATTGCAGTTCTTGTTATTTCTGACAGAAGAGGGAAAAACCACCCACTCCTCTGCTCTGTGTTTGTCTTAACTGGCTAATAAACACAATGCCAGGAACGTTAGATAAAGAAAATACATAAGAAACATAAAAATTGATTTAATGGACCCCTGTCAGAGACGGCCGTAATGAGCACAAGTGCAGTAATAAATATCAGTTTTCGCCGCCTCTGTCGAGATTTTTCCTGTAGAGCTGCATGTTACAATCAATAGTCTTTTTTAAGACCAAAAAATAAGCAAACCTTTGAACTATATGAATACAGTCTTCTCTATTTCTATGAGAACCATCTGGCTGTAGTGCTCAGAAAATCACAGGCACCAAATACTTAGTAGAGAAAATGTCATTTTGTCCTTTAGCATGTTTGTTGCACAGTAAATCACAGAAATTGTGTGTTGAATTTTTTTTTCTTTTTTTTTAAAGACACAGTGACTTTGGGGAAGAAAAGGTAGGAGTAAAGCGCCTCTTAAAGGGCCCCGGGTGCCAGTCCCCAAGTGCGAGCCTCTTAAAGTGCCGCGGGTGCCAGTTCCCAAGTGCGAGCGCGGAGGGAGGACGCGGCTCAGCCTTGCTTCTGCCCTCTGTGCTTCTGCGTCGAGGAAGGATCAGGCTGTGTTGCAGGAAGCAAGCTCCTCCACCAAGGGCTTCGCGAGACGCGGCCCATTTCTCTGGGGGAGAAGCACGGGCGGGTGGGCAGTAAGCTGAGTCTGCTGGGGGATGGTCCCTGGAGTCCGGCCCCCAGCTTTCCCCTCGGCATCTGCAGGCTGGGCTCTGGGTGCGACGTGCCACAGCCCACTCCCGAGCAGAGCTTGGAGAGGAGAGGAGGCCCTCCCGTTTCAGAGCAGCCCTGGCTCCTGTCTTACCTCACTGGCCACACCAGGCTGGAGTATGGAGGTGGCTGGGTGCTGGCTGAAGTTAAGGCTTCTGCATGGAGGCGATTGGTGTGTGTATTGGGGGGGCAAACCAGGGATCTGTTACATGTGGTTAATTTCGAGGGAAGGGGAGTTCAGAATTAGAATAGCATAAAAATTATCTCTGTGAATACTCAGAATTAATAATTTCATTTACAAAACCAAGGCAAAAATTGCATAATATTGTAAAATCCATAGATTTTTAAGTCATAAAGTTCAGTGAGTTTTTGCAGATATGTAGAGCGATGCAACCACCAACCCAAAGCAAGATAGAAAACACTCCAGGAAGTTCCCTCATGCCCCCTTTCAATCAGCCCCTCCCCCTGGCATCCAGTGTTCTGATTTCTGTCATGCTGGGTTAGTTTTGCCAGTTCTTGAAATTTACACACATGGAGCCATACAACATACACTGTTTTTTTATTTGATTCAGTGATGTTGTCAGAGTTCACCCACGTTGTTCTGTGCATCACAAAGTAGTTCATGCTTTAAGAAGTAGCAGTTTGTTATGTGACTGTACCACGGCTTGTTCATTCTCATGTTGCTGGACAGCTGAATTGTCCAGTTTGGGGCCACCATTAATAAAACTGCTAAGAGAATTCTTGTTCAAGCCTCTTTATGGAAAGATGTTTTCATTTCTCTTGAGTGAATTCCTAGGTGTGAATTGCACGGTTGGATTGCATGGCAAATGGATGTGTAACCTCCTAAGAAATTGCCAGCACTTTACCCCGTTCACCATTTTTGCGTTTTTACCAGGGATGTTGGAGAGTTTGTGTTGTGCTCTCGTGCTTGGTGATGGTGGTTTTTAGAGGTTTAGTCATCCTGGTGGGTATGAAGTCTGCGCGCTCTCTGTGGTGACCTGCCCTTTCCTGCTGACTGATCTTTGAACACTGTTCTCAGTAAGTATTCATTGTGAGGCAGGTCTCTTGTGTGTTTTTAATTGGTATTTTCAATTTGTGGTTCTGTTTACAATTTGGTGATCAGATATTTGTACTGATCATTTTCTCACATTTGGGGACATGTTTTTATTTTTCTACTAATGTCTTTAGTGAATAGTTTTTAATTTTGAGGAAGACCAACTATTTTTTCCTTTCTGTTCAGCGTATTTTGTGTCCCTAAGAAATATTTGCCTGCTCTGATTTCACATTCTCAATTATTTGAAAAACATAATTTTAGCTTTTCCTGTTTAGATAGGTATTCCATCATCTCAAATTAACTTTTGAGGTTCTCAATTTTTTCCAAGTTACTTAGTTGTTGCAGCATCATTTGCTGAGGGAAGGGAGTGGGGAACCAATTCCTTTCTCCAGGGAATTGCCTCGGTGCTTTTGTTGAAAAACAGTCACATGACCATACATGTGTGGGTTATATGTGTCTGGACAGTGTTTTGTTTAGCTGATCTTTTCATCCATTCTGTGCCAGTGCTACACTGACTTGATGTAGCTTTGTGATAAGTCTTTGAGTCTTCCAGCCCCCCCCCTTTTTTTTCCTGAAAGATTGTCTTGGTTTCTAGGTTTCAATTTCCCATATGACTTTTAGAATCAAGGTGTCAGTTTCTCCAAAAATGCCTACTGGGATTTTGATTGGAGTTCATTGAATCTATGTATCAATTTTGGGAGGGTTGACATCTTAAATTGAAGTTTCCAGTTCATGATTGTGGTTTATCTCTGCGTTTGTTTAGATTCTATTTAATTTTTCTCAGTAATGTTTGGTAGTTTCCAGCTTGAAGATCTGTGTGTATTTTGTAAAACTTATTTCTAAATACTTTGTTTTTTGACGATACTCTAAATCTGCTTAATTTCTTTTTTTTCTTTTTTTTTTTTTTTTTACTTTTAAACTACTGCTGCCCCACTCCAGTGCTCTTGCCTGGAAAATCCCGTGGATGGAGGAGCCTGGTAGGCCACAGTCCATGGGGTTGCTAAGAGTCGGACAAGACTCAGCGACCTCCCTTTCACTTTTCCCTTCCTGCATTGGAGAAGGCAATGGCAACTCACTCCAGTGTTCTTGCCTGGAGAATCCCAGGGATGGGGGGCCTGGTGGGCTGCCGTCTGTGGGGTTGCACAGAGTCGGACATGACTGAAGCGACTTAGCAGCAGCAGTGAACTACTGTTGCTGGTACATAACACTAAATTCACTTCTTAGTTCCAGGAATTCTTTTGCAGTTTCCGTAGGGTTTTCTCTGTAGAAAATCATGGTGTCTGTGAGTAAAGGCGCTTTGCTTCTTCCTTTCTGGTCTTTTTGCCTTCTGTTACTTCTGTTGCACTGACTAGAACCTCCAGTCTGACAGTGAATAAACATCATCACAGTGGACCTCCGTACGTGTTCCCGGTCGTGGGGGAACAGCAGGTGACTGCTGCCCTTGTTGGCTTTCGTAGGTGACCCCTCTCACTCTGAAAGTGCTTCTTCAATCTGTTGAATTTTGTTAAAGAGTTTTTGTGGATTTGTCAACATAATCATGTTTTTCTCCTTTGTTCTTTAACTGTACAATAAGTTAATTGTAGGAGCCTATATCAACCTTGAAACTTTGTACCACGTCATTTAATTCATGGTATAATCTTTTTTTTCCCTTACATATTGCTGGTTTAAAAATGCTACTTTGGGACTTCCCTGGTGGTCCAGTGGTTAAGAATCTGTGGGTCAGCTCAGGGGAGACCGGTTCCCTGGTCCAGGAAGATCCCATATGCTGTGCAGCAGCTAAGCCCGTGGGCCGCAACTACTGAAGGCCGCGCGCCTGGAGCCTGCGGCCTCGACGAGAGAGGCCACCGCAGAGAGAAGCCACGCGCCCGTCTAGAGGAGAGCCCGCGCGTGGCAACAGAAAGCCAGCACAGCCAAAAATGAAGAATTGAAAGATAAATGTGCCGTTTAGGATTTGTGTATTTTAAGTTCGTGAGGGGTGTTGTATATAACTTTTTCTGGTGATGTCTTTGTGAGGTTTGGGCATTTGGGTTTTTCTGTCTACATGAAGTGAATTTGGAAGTGGCCCCTCCTCTGCTTCCAGAAGAGTCATGTCGTGGAGCTTTTTCCTCAAGTTTGCTGCCCTCTGGGTCTGGAAGGAAGGCTTCTGGTAAGACCTGCTGTTTGAGAGAAGGGGGTGCTGCCCTTGCCCACCTCTAGGGGGCTTTCCCACCACTTGGCTTTTTGTAGGTAGAGCCATTTGCACCCTCCAGGGCTGTGTCCTCCAGCTGCTGTGGTGGGGGTGGCCAAGGGGCTGTTGAGCAGTGCGTCCTCAGGATGGTGGTCCCTGTCCTCACCCTCCTGAGTGCTTGTGAGTCCAGCATCGGTTTCCTCTGAGGCCTTGCTGCGTTCTTCAGTAGGTCAGTTAGAAGTTGGCCCCCAGCATCTGTCTGTAGTGGAATTCCTTCCACCCTTCTGTACAAAGTAGGATTCCTGCTTCCTGTGTTAGTCTGTTTACTTGTACATATGGCTTCATACAGTGGTCATTGATTTCATTTTTGCATAAGATCCATTACTCACCTTTCCTAAAAGTGGGAGTGAGGAATAGCAGTTTGGAAAGTGGTGTAATAGTCCCACTCTTGTAGCTTGCTGCCAGTGTCGTTTCCATTAACAACTGTCTCGTTCAGGCTTTTTGCAAGAGCTTGACTGATCCCCCCACACCGTCTTCTGTGGCAGCAAAGCTTTGGACTCATTGTTATTCGCCACAATGTCTAAAATCTAAATAAGGGTAGGAGGATATATTTGTATTTCTAAGGTTATTTTGGGCTTATTTGATTTTCCATAAAGTTGATCATAGTATTTGATTACTTGAAAATGGACTGTACCACCCTGGATTATACTTAATGTTATGGAAATAGGACTTTTGGATCTGGGCGGCTAGAGAGAACTAAGTGGATGTACTTTCATGTCTGTCAAAGAGTTATCTTTATTTTTCATTTTTTAATTTGTTCTATATAAAGCTTTTTAGAAAAATACCAAATGCAAGTGAAAAAGTTATAGGCCAGCCAGAGTAAACCATTGTAAAGCTTTCTGTGTGTTGAAAAATTTAAAAGCACATGCAGGCTGTTTTCTGCTTGATAAGAATATATAGTTCGGGATGATGTTGTCATTCCTGCCTCCTGGTGTCCGGCCTCGCCACCTCTGGTGTTGAGGATTGGGAGGAGCATGGAGGTTAGGCGTTATCTCCTCTGAGGACTTGGGTGGCCAGCCAGCCGAAGGGGATGCACCAGAACCCCCTGGGGCCTGAGAGAGTGTCATGGCAGGGCCTCTGTGTTCCTCCTAGGAGGAGGTTGACCCTCGGGCACACTGCCAGGCTTTCACCTTGGAAGGTGCTAACGCCCTCACTCCCCTGAAGGAAGGAAGATGCCTTTGAGGCCTTCATGAAGGGATGTTGGACTCAACGTCTGATTGAGTCCTTTGGTTTGAATGGACAGTGACTGCTGGTTTCCGTATGCATTTACTGCTTTTCTGTTTATCTTTAAATATTTAAGGGGACCATCAAGAGAACGTGAGGCTGTTGGGGGTCTGTCTGGGGTTGTCGACCCTGCTCAGCCTGGGGCTGCTGCATGCTGAGTGGGACCTTGGTGCCCTTTGGTCTGCTGGTTCCAGGTCAGGATAGATCCTGAGAGTCTGCACGGCATGAAAACCTTCCCTGGATGCTGCTGAGCTAATTCTTCCCAACAGATTGGGTAATTTTAATACAGACGTAGCACTTGCTTTATTGTAATTGGTCTTTCAGGAAGAGAAGGGTATTCTTAAGGATAAACACCTGAAGAAGTGCTCCCGGGAAGGGGCGCTGGAATGGGCACCGCAGGAAGTTACCTGCAGCCAGTTTAGGTGTCTCACGGCTTTTCTCCAGTAGCTCAAAATAATGATTTGTGTTGTGTGTGCTGAAAAATATAATTATTTTATTTTACAGAATGCTCCTTAAGGAGGTCTCTGGAGTCAAATAAGCATGTCTCTGAGAGGAGAACTTGCCAGGCTCTGTGGCTTCACACAAATAATCTGTTTTTAGACCAAGTGCTTGGATGCCCTGGTGAGCCTGCGGCCTGGCGGTGTCGAGGGGCCTCCCTCTGCACGGTTTCTGGCTCAGGGCTCAGTTATCAGGAGCGTGTGGGGAATCCCTCTCCTGACTTAGGTCGTCAGTAGCCCAGGTCAGATTGTGCAGGCACTTCACTCCCAGGGTCCTGTACAAGCGAGACGCTGGCATCTTCAGGCGGATGGCTGACGCGGTGAGGGGGAGTGGAGGTGGAGCTCTCGGGGAGTGTCTCGGGATGAGTCCCTGTCCCCAGACGGGCCGTCCGGGGTGGCTGTGCGGCAGCGTCTCGGGGCTGCTTTGTGAGGCACAGGTGAGCGAGCGCACAGTGTGCCTTCGGGTGACTGCAGGGCCGCATGGTAGGTGACCGGCCCTCTGCGCGGGGCCCCTGGGGGGCTCCTCCTGGGTCGGCTTTGCAGCTTGTACCACAGAGAAGGTGGGTACAGGCCCTCGCACCACAGGCTGGTGCCACATGACCACAGAAAGGAGTGATGCGCACGTTACTGTGCGGTTTCTGACCCGGAAAAGAACAAACAGGCTTCGCATGGCTTCACTGGCTTTCACCCTCTTCTCTTTCTTTTCCCCTTTCCCCTAAGTTTTTAGCCTGTTGCACAGGCTGTCTGTTGCCTGGGCAGGGCGAAAGGTGGGAGCAGGGTGACTGGGCATTTTTAAGCAAGTGTTACTGAGATTTAGAACTTTCCAGATCCACGTAAGAGAAAAGAGCAAGGCGAGAGTTTTATTTGTCGGTCTTACTGCTGCATTTCAGGGTGACAGAAACGACAAGACTTCCACGCCTGTGTCCGTGGGTGGGTTCATTTAACTTTCAGTTTGCCAGGGTCCTCTTAGAAGGAAGAAATGAACAGTTGAGTAACAGCTACAAATATATGAGTTCTAAATATGAACTCCAAACTGTCAGAATGAGGTTTTTTTTTAAACAAGTTTCCAGCAATTGAAGTACGGGAGCACTTAAGAGTAAAGGAGGTATGTTGGCTGATTTCAAGCAGAGGGAGTGGGTGCTTTCCTCTGTGGCATGGGAAAAGTCCTGAAATCCTCTAGATGTTGAACCTCCCCTCTCTCCATATGCCTGCTTTTGAAAGGCTGGCACTGCAGTTTTCCCAAAGAAGCAGGTCTCCTGTGGCCTCGACACAGCTGCGAGAAGCCTCGACTGCTGCGAGGCCTTGCCCTTGAGGAGGAGACGCAGGCTGAGCGGTGTGTGCTCCCTGGAGGACGTTCCTGGCAGCACCCTCACTGGGTGCAGGACTCGTGAGTCAGACCGCACTGGGTTTACCCTCGGCAGGAGGGCAGTCGCGACCTGGCTAAAAGCCTTGGGCTCTCCCGTACGAGGGTGTCGTACAGTACTTCTCCTCCTCTGACTTTCTTCACTCGGTATGACAGTTTCTGGGTCCACCTGTGTCGCCGCAAATGGCGTTATGTCGAACCTAAAAAGAAATGATGCAAGTGAATTTAGAAAATGGAAAGGGACTCATAGACTTAGAGAAGGATCTCAGAGTCGCCTGTTGTTTAGTTTCTAAGTCGCGTCCGACTCTTTGCAGCCCCGTGGACTGTAGCCCGCTGGGCTCCTCTGTCCATGGGATTCTCCAGACAAGACTACTGGGACAGGTAGCCATTCCCTTCTCCAGGGGGCTCTTCTCGACCCAGGGATCAAACCCGCTCGCCTGCATTGGCATGCAGATTCTTTACCACTGAGCCGCCAGGGAAGCCATATTTAAAGTGAATGACCTACAAGGAGCCACTGTGCAGCACATGGACCTGCTCAGGGTTATGTGCAGCCTGGGTGGGAGGCGTTTAGGGGGAGTGGACACGTGTGTATGTATGACTGAGTCCTTTTGCTGTTCACCTGAAACTTATCACATGTTAATCATTTATACCCCAATACAAGATAAAAAGTTTCCAGAAAAGCCAGGGGGCTCTTCCACATTTTCTCCAAGCAGCAACTCTCACCTTAAGGAAAGGGTGTCTGATGTGTGGGCCTCACCCTGAGGCTCACAGGGCCTAGACCGTGTGCTCTCGTGGGGTTCCCCTCAGGACCTGTGGTCTCGCAGGGCCTGTCCTGGTGGAATTGGCCAAGTCAGCAGTGCCCCCGTGGCCCCTGGGAGGCGTCCCTGCCATGTGGTGGTTGGGCCTGGACGCTGCAGGCCTCCTGCCGCCTCCTGGCTCATCTGCCTTGGAGCCGCCCCTGTCACTGTGCCTGCTGGCCAGCCCCCTCTGGCCAGTCCCCTCTGGCCAGCCTGTTGGCAGTCCGCACCCTGTTCCATGCTCTAATTAGCTGTGGTTGGGAAAGTTGGTTAAAAGGCTTGTTCAGATTGTGAGAGAAAGGCGGTTAAACTCTGAAAGAAGCAGTGGAGTTTATAACTGTGTTGTAACACCTCGGAGGTCATTTCCATTTTCTTCTAGAGCCCTTTTCCAGAGGGGTTGGCTTGCCAGGACTCAGGTGTCAGGGCTCCACTCGGATGGGCCGGGCCTCACACATGGAGCTGAGTGCCGGCTGCCGCGTGCAGCCCCTGGGCAGCTCCTGGCCCTGCACAAGGGCCCTTTGTCAGCAGAGGAGTGAGGGGGTGAGGGGACTGCTCCCGGAGTCCTGAGGGAAAGCTGCGGGGGGAAGAGGTGATCTCTCTACTTACTCTGGTTCTTGGCACTGACTCCACGACAGAGCTGACCTTTCCTTCCCTGGTGCTGCTTCTTGACATGAGCGGTGGAGCAGGGCCTGGAGACAGGCCTGGTCAGGGTTTAACAGTGAGAATTGGGGTCACTTTTGTGCTGGGTGCCTGGATGTGGGGGCTTCCCTGGGGGCTCAGCTGGTAAAGAATCCGCCTGCAATGCAGGAGACCCCGCTTTGATTCCTGGGTCGGGAAGATCCCCTGGAGAAGGGATAGGCTACCCACTCCAGTATTCTTGGGCTTCCCTGCCTGGATGTGAATGTCTTTGAAGTAGAACGTTCACCAGTTCATGTCTCATTCAGAATAAAACAGATATGGTGGTGCGTCTTTCACGTATTTGCCTTCCTAACATGTGATGTGTGCACCACGGACATACAGTATGTTCATGCTTACATGCTGGTGTTTCAAGCTCGTCTGGTGGCGCTGTGCCCGTTTCATGGGGGACAGAGCTGATGATGCCACACACGTGCTTGGTGGCTAGAGCTCAGAGCCACTCCTTCAGACTCTCTGCTCTGTGCCTCACGGCACCCCCACTCCGCTTTGTGAACATAGCGCTGTGTGGGGTCTGAGACCGCTGACTGTACTTCTCATGTTTTGCCTTTGGATTTTATTTCCAGAATTTTTTTGTCGTTCATGTATATGTAATATTTTCTGGTATTTAAACCATCTGCGATTAGTGAATAATGTTCAGCTTTTGTTTTCAAAATGTTACTGTGGTTTAAGCTGTAAACTCTCAAAATACACTTGGTTTGTTAAATTTATTTTCTTTAAATTGTGTCAGTAATTAGGTCAGCTCCTTGATACTAACGTACAGGATAGTTCTTGAATGCTGATCAGTTTAGAATTTAAATTGAGTTAAAGGTTAAATGAGTTTAATTTTTGAGTCGAAGTGAAGCATTGTCTGGTGTCAAATTCATCTAGAATTTTTATTTCCAGTTGCTGTATCAAGCGACAGAAGTGGGTCTTGCTGTAATGAAAACGTTGAATAAATTTAGGATTAAGTTAGAGTCACTTGTTTGTTCACTCACAGCACATGAGTGCCTGCTGTGTGACAGGCCTCGTGCCGGGGGACACACATTGGGCACGGTGCAGTAATGAACGAGACGGCTCCACCTACACGGAGCCCTCGCCCAGCACAGGACAGGCCTGGTGGGCGGTCAGCTGTATTCCGTCCTTCCATGGGGGGGTGTGTGTGCACAGACGTGGAGGTCGCTGCAGTGGTCAGGGGCCGGGGTGCGGGCCTGAGCCCAGTGCCTTGACGGTAGAGCCAGACTGCGACGTTGTCTGTGGTTGGCCAGCGGGGCCGGTGTCCGAGGGCCGCAGGGACCTGGCGGGGGAGGCGTGTACAAGGGCCCAGGCTCCAGCTTGTCATGACCGGGTGATGGTGCCGGCTGTCGGGGTAGGCTGTGGGGACGCCACAAGGAGGAGAGGCGCGTCTGGAGGGACAGTTGAGTAGGGAGCTGGTCAAGAAGCAGCACCAGAGAAAACTGAAGGAGAGGGAAGACGTGGGAGGATTGAGGAGGAGGGAGCTGGGGGAGGTGGGGGACGGGCCATTTGGCGGTCGTGTTGAAATTGCTGTGGGCCTCTGCTCCCTTGGTGTCAGGCTCGCGGGGGTCTAATACTGACTTCCAGTTTCTTCCAGTCTCTGATCTCGGAAACCAGCACTTCCCAGCCAGCTAGTTTCAGCTTTACTGGTGGAATTCAGGGCAGTGGTGGTGGTTCACCAGGTGTCTGCAGTGGAAATGGCTCGATCCAAAGTTGAGATGGGTCCCCCATAGCGTGGAAGTGCTGTGCGAGGGGCCCAGCAGGGACCTAGACCCACAGTGCCAGCAAGTGCACGCCCAGTGTCTGCCACCCTCTCTCAGCGCACGGAGCTTCGTGTCGGGTTGGGGGACAGGAGCCAGAGAGCGTTGCGCGGTTCTTGGCGTCTGAGTGCCGCTCTTCTCTGCAGTGTCCCTTTGGGCTGAGCTGCCTCACCGCTGCAGCTCCAGGCAGTGGGGAGAAGCGCTCAGCCTGCTCTCTGCCCAGCGTCTGTGTCTTGGCTTTACCTCCTCCGTGCTGCTTGCTTCCGGAGCTGTCACCCACTTATTACAGGTCTTTCTTGGTTTCATTTTACTAGTGTGTCTCCGCTAGTAAAGTAATGCTCAAAATTCTCCAAGCCAGGCTTCAGAAATACGTGAACCGTGAACTTCCAGATGTTCAAGTTGGTTTTAGAAAAGGCAGAGGAACCAGAGATCAAATTGCCAACATCCGCTGGATCATCAAAAAAGCAAGAGAGTTCCAGAAAAACATCTATTTCTGCTTTATTGACTATGCCAAAGCCTTTGACTGTGTGGATCACAATAAACTGTGGAAAATTCTGAAAGAGATGGGAATACCAGACCACCTGGTCTGCCACTTGAGAAATCTGCATGCAGGTCAGGAAGCAACAGTTAGAACTGGATATGGAACAACAGACTGGTTCCAAATAGGAAAAGGAGTACGTCAAGGCTGTCTATTGTCACCCTGCTTATTTAACTTCTATGCAGAGTACTTCATGAGAAACGCTGGGCTGGAAGAAGCACAAGCTGGAATCAAGATTGCTGGGAGAAATATCAATAACCTCAGATATGCAGATGATACCATATTTATGGCAGAAAGTGAAGAGGAGCTAAAAAGCCTCTTGAAAGTGAAATAGCAGAGTGAAAAAGTTGGCTTAAAGTTCAACATTCAGAAAACGAAGATCATGGCATCAGGTCCCATCACTTCATGGGAAATAGATGGGGAAACAATGGAAACAGTGTCAGACTTTTTTTTTTTTGGGCTCCAAAATCACTGCAGTTGGTTACTGCAGCCATGAAATTAAAAGACACTTACTCCTTGGAAGAAAAGTTATGACCAACCTAGACAGCATATTCAAAAGCAGAGACCTTACTTTGCCAACTAAGGTCTGTCTAGTCAAGGCTATTGTTTTTCCTGTGGTCATGTATGGATGTGAGAGTTGGACTGTGAAGAAGGCTGAGTGCCAAAGAATTGATGCTTTTGAACTGTGGTGTTGGAGAAGACTCTTGAGAGTCCCTTGGACTGCAAGGAGATCCAACCAGTCCATTCTGAAGGAAATCAGCCCTGGGATTTCTTTGGAAGGACTGATGCTAAAGCTGAAACTCCAGTACTTTGGCCACCTCATGCGAAGAGTTGACTCATTGGAAAGGACTCTGATGCTGAGAGGGATTGGGGGCAGGAGGAGAAGGGGACAACAGAGGATGAGATGGCTGGATGGCATCACTGACTCGATGGACGTGAGTCTGAGTGAACTCCGGGAGTTGGTGATGGACAGGGAGGCCTGGCGTGCTGTGATTCATGGGGTTGCAGAGAGTCAGACACGACTGAGTGACTGAACTGAACTGAACTGAGAGCCCCAATGTGTCTATTTAGAAGCATTTCCCTGACACCCTCCATGCGATCTACACATATGCATATACACCCAAACCTTGGCTTGCAGACTATATTCAGGACACCTGCAGATTCTGAGGGGTTCCATGGAAGAACGTTGGTCCTCCTGGACCGGCATGTACTCTTAACTTTTGGCATCCATTGGCAGAATGCTCACATGCGTTGTGTGTTGGGAGAATTAGAGCCTTCTTGCTGTGATGGTGCTTGTAAAGCTGCTGCTCGTGTGCCTTTCTCCAGAAGGCCCGCCTCTCCATCCTCAATGGCCGACAGAGGTGAAAGTGCCCTTGCTCTGCGGCTCCTTCACGGGACAGTGGGTGTGTCCATCGCTCCTGAGGGAGTCGCCGTGGGAACCCTCAGCTGGGGCAGCAAGCATTCTTCTGTTTCTCTACATGGTTTCACACAGGTCAGGCTGGGCTGGGGGCTCCTGGGCTGAGCACACGGCTTGGGGAAGACGTTTCCTCTCATCCTGAAGAAGCTGTGTTGCTGGGAGCCGTCCCCCTGCAGCTGAATGTCGGGGCAGGGTCACTAGGCAAAGAGTTTCCATGTGCAAATTCTGCACATCCCAACCGCAGGTTTCTGCCAGGCTGTTTAGACCAGCTAAAAATGGAATATAAACAGTTGCAGAAGGATGCAGTTAGGAGGAGAAGCATTTCTAAGAACGAACCCGTTGCAGTTGGCAAATGTACACCTTAGCCCATTGCAGTAGGGAGATGATGGCTCTCTGTTGTTGTCATTCATTTCTCAAATAGATGTTTTTTGGTCTAGTATTTGTACGTGAGTGTTACGTATGCACACATGCATATATAAATATATATATTCTAGACATTTTTTCTTTAATGTTTCCACCAAAAATACGTACTTTTAAATGTAGGAATAAAAAAATTGTTCTCAGTTATTGAAGCTCCTCCAGAAGTAACTTCCCCCCATAGTGGTTTTTCCTTTCTAAAATTCATCTGGAAAAACACTTAGGTTTCTGAGCTTTATTTTATCCAGTTCAAGACTGTTAGGAAGAGTTATTGTATAACTGAGCAGTGCTTTTATTAAAAAGAACTGGGCCACTTATTTGCCTTAGAGTTTCTGGTGTGTTTACATCTTTTCTAGGTAAACAAAACTTTTATTGATGATAATATTTTGAGACTAACGCCCTTGTCACCACCAGTGGTGCTGAAAGCCCTCTGCTGCCTGCTGGTCTTAGGTGCTGTCTGAGCCCACGTGCAACTCCCAGGTGTCTGTGGGACCATCTGGAGCACTGGGGGCTGGTTGGTGGGGCTAGACAGAGGGGAGAGAGGCGCTCGCCCCTCTTCTGGCCTTCGGGAGGTGGTGGGGGAGCTGGGACCCGACGTGGACACAAGTACAATGAGTGTCAGGAGGCCAGGTCTGTTTTTTAATTGGATTGTTTGGCTTTTGAATGTTGAATTGTATGTTTATATATATTGGCTATTAACCCCTTATCAATCATACCATTTGCAAATATTTTCTCCTGTCCAGTACATTGTCTTTTTGTTTTGTTGATGGTTTCCTTAAAAATGCACAGGAAGAACTGAATAGACATTTTTCCAAAGAAATGCATATGGCCATTAGGCACAGGAAAAAGATGCTGGACATCACGAATCATTAGGGAAATGCAAATCGAAACCACAGTGAGATACTACCTCATGCCCGTTGGAACGGCTGTCCTCAAAAAGAGCACAAAAAACACATTTTGATGAGAGCGCGGAGAAAAGGGAACCCTCCTATATTGTCTGTGGGAATGTAAATTGGTGTAACCACTGTCGAAAAGAGTATGGAGGTTTCTCAAAAAAATAAAAACAGAACTACCATATGACCTAACATTTTCATTCCTAGGTATATATCTGAAAAAAAGGAAAACACTAATTCAAAAAAGTACATGCACCCTAGTATTCATAGCAGCATTATTTACAGTTGCCAAGATATGGAAGCAATGTAGATTTCCATCAGCAGATAAATGGACAAAGAAAATGTATATATGCGTGTGCACACACACACACACACACACACACACACACACTGGAATATTACTCAGCCATAAAAAGAACGAAATTTTGTCATTCACAGCACCATGGGTAGACCTGGAGGGCATTATGCTAAGTGAAGTAAGTCTGACAGAGGAAGACAAATACTGAATATAACAGAAAAGCAGACTCACGGGTGTAGAGGACAAACTAGTGGCTCTCCGTGGAGAGGAGGGGGAGGCGCACAACAGGGGCAGGGGATTAAGAGGCGCAGGCTGTTCTGTATAAAGTAACCTGCAAGGACACATTCACAACACGAGGAATAGACCCAGCGCTTTATAATGACTATAAATGGAGCTGGTGCTTAGTGACTAAGTCATGTCCAACTCTTGTGACTCCATGGACTGTAGCCCACCAGGCTCCTCTGTCCATGGGATTTTCCAGGCAAGAATACTGGAGTGGGTTGCCATTTCCTTCTCCAGGGGATCTTCCTGAGCCCATGTCTCCTGCATTGGCAGGTGGGTTCTTAAGCCATAGATGAAATATGACCTTTAAAAGTTGGGAATCGTACACCTGTAACTTATATGACATTGTACATCAACTATACTTCAATGAAAAAAAAGGCAGAAGTGGATCTGGACCACATGCTCTGTGTGTGGCGTTGTTGGGTGGAACCGTTAAACCCGAGGCCCGCAGGTGGCCTTGTGCCTGTCCAGGGAAGGAGGTAGAGCCGGACAGGCGATTCTGTCTCTCTGACCCAACCTCTGCTCAGACCCCAGCCTCCTCTGCCAGGCTGTCTGGGTCTGTCTGTCTGTCTCTTGGCTTCCATCAGTTTGGACATAGCTGTGAACTTCTTTTCAAGGACTTGAAGAAATGCTGACGTTTACTTCAAATGTTAACTAAGACTCGTGCAGGTGAATGGCAGGGATTCCAATGAACAGATGTTAATACATTCTGAGTGCTTCTCTGCAGCTGACTCTTGAAACCTCCTGGATCCCTGGACCTTGAGCATTGTGAGGGACCTTGGGCACTGTCCAGACCAGCCCTGTTATTTTCCAGGTAATGGAACCAAAGGCCAGGGACTGAGTGTGCTGCGGGGATGCCGTGCAGCCTGGTGAAGGCTCCCCATCTGCGGCTCCCTCTGCTGTCCTCGAGGCCTGCTTGGGGCGGACTCCCCGGCCGCAGCCGTCTCTCGTTCCCCGTGTGCTCGCCAGCTGAGCAGCTGCGCTTGCCTGACCCTGTTGGTCAGCATCCGACAGCCCATCCTCGGGCGGCAGTGGGGTCTGGAGGGTCGTCCTGGAGCTTCACAAGGCATTCGGCTCTCTGTCTCTCCCTGTCTTCAAGGCGGGTCCAGTTGGGTGGTGGAGGTTCCAGGCCAAGAGCAGGAAGAACACCTGGTGTGGAAGGACAGGGGTTCTGGTCAGGTCCTGGTTGCTGGAGTCCGAGTCCTCAGGGAGTGGCAGATGGGCAGGAGGCGAGGAGCGGCCTGCGGCGGATTCGGCCACTTCCTCCCTGCCGAGCACAGCCCCGGCCCCTGAGTGCAGGCAGCCCATGGGCACGGCCCACTCAGGACCCGCCTTGTAATGGGCTGTAGTGTTTCATTTCAAAAAGTGGCAAACTGCGGCCAGTTGGTTTCCCTATTAGAACTCACGTGTTACATTGGCGAGTATGTTGAAGGAGAGAAGGGAGTGTTTTGTAATTTCGGTGTGTCCTGCCTCTGCACCACACCCCGTCCCACGGATGATCATTAGAGGACCGGACTTCTGCCCACAACTTGTTTATCCATCTCATCAACTTGTTCGCTTCTTCAGCCCTTCTTCCCTTTGCTTTATCATGCCAGCTCCGGGGATCCCTTATTAAAGGGGCAATTAATCATGTGATATCTTGTTTTTTGCATCTGAGTTTTCAAGAGCTCTCCAGATTTTTATTGCCTAAAGTTCCATATGCCGTAGACATAATCCCGTCAGCTGTAAATTGCCTTCTGGAGGAGAAATTGACAAACAACTTTATAATTGCATTTTTAGACTTAATATCTGAGGGCCAAAAGCATATTTAAGATTTATGGGGTTCCTGAATTTAAACTATAAGCAATAAAATTTTCTTAAGGTGGGGTCCCATCTGCATCTATTATTACAAAACCCTTAAAGTTACTTTAGCATGTGACATGTTAATAGTTTTCTTTTTTCTTTTACTTTTTGACAAATTGTGTCTAAGAAAATTTGCTTGCATGGAAAGTTTTCTGTGTTTGCAGACTTGAACAGTTTTGCTGGTTAAGCAGTCTGGGGATAATAAACTTTTTTGTCAAAGTATGACTTTGGTGCTGCATTAGGGAGAATCAGAACCTGTAGGACAGGTCTGTTTTAAAGGACTCCCACTCATTCTGCCCAGGGTGCTGTGGAAGTCATTTGCCTTGACAGAACTAAAATATATGTAATCTTTTAAAAAATCCACTTTCAGTTTATTTACATGATTTGGAGGAGCACAGATAAAAATTAGAAATTGTCCTCATTTTGTCCTGATTATAAGCAGGGCTGGGCCTGCTGATCATTTCAGTGGATGGTTACCCCCGGGGTAGTGGGGTTGCAAAGTCATTGCTGCGGGAGGGGAGAGATTCCCCTCTGTGCCTGCATAATCGGTGCTCCTTTGACCCAATTGCACCCTTCTTCTGTACTAAAATATACTCAACGTAAAATTTCCTGTTTTAACCATTTTTAAGTGTACAGTTCCACAGTGTAATACTGATGTTGCTTTATACCCATCGCCACCGGCCAGCTCCAGAACTGTGTGTTTGCCAGACCACAGTGCTGTACTTGGTGAACACTATGGCCTCCGCCAGCTCTGAGCTCAGAAACGTCGCCGCTGTCCTGCCTCTGTCTCTCTTCCAGCCCTCCTTTGATACCCAGGGCTGCTGGGCTGCCCCAAGCCGAGAGGGGCCTGTCTGGAGGCCCAGCCCCCTGCAGGTCCTAATAAGCCACCTTGGCTTGGATGGCAGGTGGGCCTCGGGGCAGCGGGACAGGGAGTGCAGCCGCTCCACTTTGGGAGTGTGGGGGCTGTAGAGCCAGCCGGCCAGATTTGCTGATCAGTGGGGAAGAACTTTGAAGAAATGCAAAGTTGTATGTAATCGTGGGGGAGGTATTCCTAATGAAAGCAGGACCCCAGGGCACAGAGATTGTAAGGCAGAGAGACGCTGAAGAAACGCACCATCTTAAGACTGAAAGGATGCTGAGTTGACCCTGGAGCTTTCTGCATTTGGTCAGCGTGGCTTTGATGCGGTTGGACTTCTCCAAAGAGGAAGAGGAGGAAGGTTAGCGGGGGAGGTGGGGAAGGCCACAGGCAGGCCTAGGGTGGCGGGACGAGGAGGGGCAGGCCGCATGCTGTGGGGGGAGCAGCCGCCAGCAGGGGACGGAGGCCCCTTTGTGCTCTGCCGGCCCGCTGGAGCCCCCAGTCTGGTTAGCTCGTGGAACCTGTGATTTTTCAGGAGTTTCAAGGCCCTTTGTTGCACACTGACTTTGAATCTTTTAATTTCTGAGATGCTTTCACCTGTAACGGTAAACTGTTTCCTCTGTCTTTAGTTAAGGAACTGTTATTGGGTGCAGTGATCAAAACCAAAATATCAAGCAGCGGAAAATCTTTAGTGGATACATGTAACATGCTTTAGAGAAAACTACGAGCAGGAGAACATAGTCTGATCTTTTGCTTTCTGCCTGGAAGCCTGGCCTGTGCTGCTCACAGGAGACCTCAACCCTGACCTTCTGCAAGTGGCTCCGATCACTCTGAGGGCGCTGTGCTCTGTCACGCAGGCACAGGTGGCTGTGTGCGCTTTCCACCCTGGCTTGGAGAAGGGGCGCTTTACTGAAGTGGGAGGCTCCAGCTCTGCCTGTGAAAATGTTATTTCATGTCACGAAGCCAGGATAAGGAGAACTGAAGAGCAACTTCCCCCCCATTGTTGTGTCAGAAAGCAGCCGTGTTAAGAACCCTCACAGTGGGTCAGTGTGTTTAGTTACGAGAGAGCGGTGGGAACAGATCGGCGTGGCTGGTGTCCTGGCGGGGGCTCCTCTGTCTGCAGATTCTGGGAGCATTGGACTCCCCGCTGTGAGAGGCTTGGCCGTGTGGCTCCTGTGGCTTGAGCTGCTGTCTTCACCAGGAAGAGCGCATGGTCTGGGCCGTCCTCTGCTCCAGGAAGGGGACGTGTAATGTATGGTGCCAACCAGCTCCCCCAGGAGCACGGAGCCAGGCCGGCCCCACGGCCTGCATCCCTGCTATGGGGACATCGCGTGGACCCCTCGGGGTCAGCCCCGCACACCTAGTGTGTGGTGCTCAGTGGCGCCCAGGTGGCCCGTGAGGTTGTCCATCCTGTTGCTGCATGGCCCGCTCCGACAGAGGGCCGCGAGGAGTGGAGTCCTCGTGAGAGCCTGCTGATGGCAGTGTATCGATTCCCAGGACGTGCTGGCTGTGTCTAGAGCTGTGCCACGTGCTCACTCGTGGTGGGTGATGGCCTACCCGTGCAGCGTGTGCCGGGGGGCGTGCCCGCGTGGCAGCTGGTTCATCTCCACGGGGGTCTGCACTGTGTGTCCCCGCTCACTTTGGGGAAGTGTTGTGCCCGTCGTGTGAAGGCTGCCTTCAGGTGGTGCTGGCACCGGGGGCCACGGGATGCAGGTGGGAGGCTTTCTGTTGACACCTGTCACGGGACCGCAGCACGGATGCCAACATCAAAAGGCGTGGGAGTCACATACACTCGGAAGTCCTTCCCGGAAGGTTAGTCTTCATTTTCCCACACATGGAACCTTTTAGTATTTCCTCCTAGCTTTTTCATTAATGTATGTAAAAATATTAAAAGCCCTTGTATATTACATCAAAAACTATGTCAGCTGCTCCGCTTTTTTCTATTTATTAAAACTTTTCAAGCAGTAAAAACATTTTACTTGTTAATGAGGGAAAGTGGGAAAATTAATGACAGAGAGCGGGATCCACCACCACGTCTCCTCTGAGCCACACACAGCCAGCGTGCTCCTTGCTGCATGTACTTTAATTTCCCTGTTAGGGTTCAGTAAGCAAATGCAAATAGATTTAATGATTTGCATCAGTAGATCATTTCTCAGTTTAATATCCTCTGATATTTTGGGTCAAGGACTCTTTCTTTGGGAGGCTGGTACAATTTCTGGAGCTAAAATTATTAATATTAGTAATAGTACATTATGTTCAAGTGAATGGAGAGAAACGTATCCTTTTTCCCAAAGTCACGTTCACACAGTACTGTGTTGGCTGTGAGCGGTGGAGACAGGAAGCCTGCCTGACGACGCGGATGAGCGCAGCAGGGCGTCTTCCTGGCGCGGTGCCTTGGAGCTGGGTGAGCAGCGCTGCTCTCTTCCACACACCTGGTGCACCTGTGGGCCCATGGGGCGCACACTACGTTTTTGTCACATCAGTTCAACCAGGAAGTGAAATTAGAACTCTGTTCACCAAGCAGTCATGGAGCTTTCCTATGCCAAGTCTGTAGTAGGCTGGTGCAAGGTTGATGCAGAGACACGCTCGTGTCCTCGAGGAACTGTGTCTGTTGGGAGAGGCAGGAGCATCGGCAGGAGATCGCATGTGTGGTGCAGAGAGCAGCAGGGTGTTCCGAGGGCACTGAAGGCTGCTGGGGGAGCCCCGGAGCCAGCAGGAGGGGCCTCCCAGGGAGCAGCGGGGCAGCGCCTTGCTCGCCTGCCCTAAAGGCCTCCCCAGTTCCTGCCTCCCCTTACAGAGGCTGAGCGCCCGGCGCCAGCTCACTGTGGGATAGGAGCAAGTCTGCTGCCCTCTGGATTGCTCTTGGGAGACCTTCCTCCCCAGTGCCAAGAGATGGGTGAGGGAGACTCCCTCTGCTCCTCAGTCTTTGGACGTAATGTCTGAAAATGTGATTCTGGGAGCTGGGGCAACTGTTTTGTAACCACGAGTGGCTAAGACTGGCGCTGAAAGGCAGTTTACTGCAAGAAAGAAGGTGCCACGAGCTGGGTCCTTGATGGGCCTGCCCGTGGCTGGTCTCCTTGCCTGCGGGCTGATGCGTGTCCACCCCACCTGTGCCACAGCCATAAGCAACCTGCAGAGGGTGAGCTTGTGGCGCTTTCATCTGTGGGCTTAGGCCCCTTTAGCAGATAAAGGGAAAAATACTGGGTTAGCCAAAAAGTTGGTTCGAGTTTTTCTGTAACATCTTATCAGAAAAATCCAAGCGAACTTTTTGGCTAACTCAGTACAAAGGAAATAAGTCCCTCATAGTTCTAATACCCAGAAGTATATTATTAATATTAATATTACAATTCCTTCTAGCTTTTTCACCACTTTGTGTTGAAAATCAGTTCTGTGTTCTACTTTCTAAATTTACCTTCACCTCGTAAGCGTTTTTATGTTATTACTTTTAAAGCGGTTTGTCTGCTTTTAAAGGCCTGTGTTGGATGCTTTTGCCACGGTGATGCCTCCTCCTGCCCCGGTGAGCTCCAGGCTGTTTGTTTGCGGTCGCTGGGTTGCATCCTCGATGAGCATCTTCGTGAACCCGGGGAACGTTTCCTTAAGCTTTCTGACTTCTTCCCCTACGGTTTCAGCCCCTGTAACGCCCTTCCTTTTCTGCATAGTCATTTTTGAAATTAAACGTGTTCACGTAACCCCCTGAAAGAATGTGGTTTAGTACTTTAGGATAAGGAAACACTGGCTCTGACCAGCTCTTCCGTCCTTGCTCTCTGACCCCTGAACTCTAGACTGAGGTATACTGACCTGTACTTCCTGGTATGTTGCTGCCCAGCCCGGATCTCGTGGTGCCAAGTCATGGGTGAGACCACAGCCTCCAGAGCTAGGCTCCTGGGTTTTGAGTCCCAACTCCACCCCTTGACAGACACAGGGGGCGAGTCATTTCACTGCTTGGGCCTTGCTTGCCCACATGTCATATGGAGCATGATAGTACCTATTCCATAGGGGATCGGGAGTGTTACATGAGCTAATCTATAGAAGGTTCTTAGAATAGTGCCCAACCCCGAGTAAGCCCTGGAGTGTTAGCTGCCGCTCTGGATGACAGTGATGACAGCCGTCCTACTGATGATAACAGCAGTCCTGCTACTGCTGTTCCTGCGATGACCCTGGGATGCTCCCCCTACTGCCTCTCCACCTGCAGGCTGCTTCTCTCCTGTCCTCTCTCCGGAATCTGACCATCTCACAGCCCTCTCAGTTATCCATACTTGGTTCTGGACCCTCCAAGCTCTTCAGCACTTTGAACTCTGCGCTGGCCCTGGTCACACTGTGTTATAATTACTTCTTCCGGGGCCGTGTCTTCAAGCCTGAGTTCCTGGAGCGCAGGGCCGTGTCTCTCTTGCTTCCTGGCTCTGGTACCCTTAGTACCTGGCCCAGGACGCACTGCAGACATCTTTTTAAAAGATGGAACAAATGAAGGGTTGGGGACTGGAATACCAGAGCTCTTCATAGAGTGATGCGCTCATAGAGGTTGGAGGTGAAAAAAGTGTGGTGTTCAGGGTTTTATTTCAGCCGGTTGCCAGAATCTGCGTGCTGTCTGCTCAGGGTCTTCCCACTCTGAGGTCCTCTAGAGCAGATGGAGACTGTGCCCGGGGTCAGGGAAGTCCACATGACTACTGGGCCTTCTGAAAACAGGCAGCCCCCAGAGGGTCCTCGATGGGCCCTTCTGTGTCACCCTCCTCTTCAGAAGCTGCAATCAACTGTTAAACTGGTTTCCAGGTAGCCTTTTATTCTCCTAAGTATCCTCTTAAAAAGAGCCCACGCTTTGTCACTGTCATGCCTTGGACTGTGAGAGCTTGGCAGGATTTTACTGGGTTGTCATGTGAGTTGAGACCAGGCGGTGTTTTGGTGTCAGCTCTGGTGGTCTCGGTGAGAGTGCTTGTTATGGGCTGGGCTGGGCTGGGCTGGGCTGGGCTGGGCTGGGCTGTGTCTCCACAAATCGATACATTGAAGACCTATCCCCTAGTACCTCAGAGTGGGACTCATTTGGACAGAGCGCCTTTATTTTGTATGTACTTCTTTTTATCCAGGGATAGTTGATTCACAATGTTAACTTTTTGTACAGCAGAGTGGCTGTTACCTTTCTATTCTTCTCCGTTACGGTGCTCACAGTACATTGAACATGGCGCTCTGTGCTGTACAGCAGGGCCTCATCGTTTGTCCATCCTGTGTGTAATGGCTCACACGTGTTGGCCCTGACCTCCCTCTCCATGCCTCCCCCAGCCCCCGCCCCCTTGGCAACCACAAGCCTGTTCTCTAGGATGCCATCCTGAGGGTGGGCCCTGATCCCATGTAGCTGGTGCCCTTATAGGAAGGTGAGGTTAGGGCCCTGACACAGAGGAAAGACCACGTGGGAACAGGTGAGGGGGTGCCTCTGTAGGCCAAGGTCAGAGCCTCAGCAGGAGCCAGCCCCGCAGGCCTGGAGCTCAGGCTCCTGGTCGCCAGGGGGCAGCGCCCGGCCTGGTGGTCTTTGTTACGCAGCCCTGGCACACTGGCGCAGTGCTGCTCAGTGGCTGCCGGGTCACTGTGGAGCCGGCTTCCTTTCTCGTTGCTGTGGAGGTACGCTGCTGATAAAGCTGAGCAGTCATCCTGGGTCCGTTACCTGCTTGAATATCACCAGTGTTAGTGGAGTTGTGGCAGGTTAAGATGGGACCTCAGAACACAAGAGGTTATAGGAAAATGATTCAAGAAGGCATCCTTTTTAAAAAATGAAGACTGTTGAGGAGTAGCAGAGTTGAGAGGAAGGTACAGAAATTTCCCACATGCCTCCTGCTCACACAGGCACAGCCTCCCCCCCCACCCCCAAAGGGGCACGCTTGCTGCAGTCAGTGAACCCACGCTGACACGCAGTGACCGCCTGAAGCCCCTGCAGGAAGCACAAGTCACGCTTCACCCTTGAACGCATACATTTCTTAAATCCAGCCATGGTAGGAAGCTTGCTCCAGCCAGGTCCTGGCTGGCTGGCCCTCAGGCCCTGTGCACTGGACTTGGAGAGTCTGTGGACCGGCCCTTCCTCGAGAGGAGCCCGTGACGCTGTGTTCTCTCAAGCTTCTGCACAACACTTGAATGCTCGCACCCCCTGTTTTATAAACTGTCTTTTCTTGTCCTGTTCTTTCTGTTTTGCTGCCCTGTCCTACCTGTCCCCATTAATCCACGCTCCCTAGAGTCAGGAGTGTGTGGTATATTATGTTTCATTATCCAAATGCAGAGCAACTTACACTGTATCTCACCCCAGTTTCACTGTCGAATCAGAAAATCTGCTCTGGTATTCTAGATGTCCTGTCAGGCATAGGATGCAGTCTCTGTGCTGTCACTGATCTCTGACTAGTGCCTCGTCTCCCAGGCTCTTTTTTAACTTCTTAGACTTTTTCACTAACACCTTTCCACCTTTTCCCTGAGGGTTTAGCCCATCTTGAATCTCTGTATGAGTGCCTGAGGTCACTACCTGGGTCAAATTTTTTGGGTTAGTATCTTTGGGATTTTTAACATATCTTAATTTCGTTTATGTTGCCACATATGCTTCTTCCAATGGTAGAAATGAATTGTAATTTTCCTCTGAGACTGTCCTATGACCTTGAGAACTGCACATAAATGAACTCAGTAGTGAGTTCACTAAATGTTAAATACTTAGGTAATTGTTTAAGTGATAGAGATTTTGCAGAATTCTTTGAATTTTTTTTTTTTTTCTTTTTTTTTCTTTTTTTTCTTTTTCTTTTTTCTTCTTTTTTTTTCTTTTTTTTTTTTCTTTTTCTTTTCTTTTTTTTCTTTTTTTCTTTTCTTTTTTTTTCTTTTTTTTCTTTTTACAAAATGTTTTATTGATAATTGGTGAAGTTGATTACAGTTTTTTAGAATAGGAACTCATTGTTTTTCCAAGTTACAGTGAGAAAAAGCCTTTGTAGATTCTGTCTGCAACATGTTTTCAGGAGTGAATTACTAGATTTGGAAAGTGAGGGATGCCTGAGCTTTTGTTCTCAACTTCTTTCTGGAAGAACTGGACTTCAACTGTGCATGCTCATCGTATTTCAGAACATTAGTCTGAGATAACAGAATTGCATTTGGAGATAAGGTTGGTGTAGTCACAGTCATTCGATATGAAATGAAGGGTGCACCTTGTAGGTATGTTTCCCTTCACCCTGTCAGCTGTACCTGCTTCCCTTGTGCAGACTCCAGAAGGGACCCCACTTCCTCCATGTCGGCAGCGAGGCCACCTGGGCCTTCAAGAGCCCACCAGGATCAGGCCGCACCCAGCAGCAGCTGTGTCCTCAGGACCCATCTTCGGTGTCAGTAGAGTCGAAGTCTCATCCATTGTTGATAAGCGGCCAGATAGAAATGTGTAACACCTTGGCTAACAGGCTGTGATGAAATTGAAGGTGGTCTTTTCAAAGACTCCTTATTGAAATACAGCCCATTTTGGGTAAATGTAATAGTACAATGAGCCCTCAGCTGAGTGGAAACATTATAGAATGCAAATGGAAAGATTTGTGGTATTTTTCCTTCATGAATTTGTAGTTATCTTTGCAGGAGTGAAGAACATCCATATTTCATGGCCTTTCCCCAGGATTGTGTGTCTTAGCAGGTGCGAGGCGTGTGGCCCTGATCCTCGCTGGCTCTCTCTGACTTCCCGGTGGCTTTGGTCCCTCTGCCTGGTGGGGGCAGGGCCCTTTCCATCTGAGTTCGCTAATTTCCCGTTTTCCCTCCCTAAATGGAAGCTGTGGCGTTCTCTCTCCTTGGCCCTCCTTTCTGAGATGGGAAATTGTGTTACAGCTCTGTTGTATTATCGTGGACCTGCTGTGGAAATCCCCTGTGTCTTTCCTGTGATTGCCACCCTGCGCTGCACCTGAGGAGAGGCCCCCGCTTTTACAGTCTTTGTTTCTGCTCTTTTGTGAAAGTGCAGCTGACTTGGAGTCTTTCGTCAAGTGTGTCAGATCATTTTTGCCATTTCCCTTTTCCCTTCAGCCTTCTCTTACTTTCCATTTCGGTCTTGGTTACCCGTCTTAGGCACACTCATGCTTGCTGCTGGTCGGTCTGTTATGCTCTCAGGGTAGCCTTGATCTCATTCCATTCCCTTAACAAGTGGCATTAGCAGTTGGCATATTTGGGATTTGAACGAGCAGTGTTTGGTCTTCTAGCGTTTTGCACACAGCAGTGGGGCGATGCCCTGGTTCTAGAATACTCACCTTTACCAGGGCGCAGTTTCTGCGTCGGAACAAGGCTCCAGGCCTGCACACAGACGTCTATTGTTTACTCTTAGGTGTTGGTGTTTGCACCTAGACCTTACCCACTTACGTGAATGGCCTCGTGATGACGAGGACAATTAAAGTATTGTAATATAGTATATTAAGTAGACTTAGACTACACATTTACCTGTATATACTATATTTTCAATATTTATTCAGAATGACTTTTCTCAAATATTTAATAAGAATTAATAATTGAATGTACTCTTGCCTTCTTACTTTGCCCTGGGATCCCATAAGATCTTTGAAGCTAAAACTAGTTTGGGCCCTTAAGGGGTTTATAGAAATTAGGTATGTCTGAGTATGAAAATGGCTGGTATGGTGAAAAAATTGAGTCCTTAAGTAATTTACTATTCCCAGTGATAATTAGAAGAAACCCCTGCTCCAGCTCCATTTCCCAATCTTTTTACTGTTTTCAGGGGGAGTTCTTGAGGTATTAGCAGCTATTTTTTTTCATGTGATCTCAGTGTAAGGTAAGTGGCTTTGGCATAGCATGTTGCCTTGATGGGTTATTAAATTGTCACTTCTAAGAGATGAATGTGGGTTACAGAGTATGTTGTGCCATATATCATTTTAGTCATCAGGAATGTTTCAGAAAACTGAGTAAGAGTAAATTCTTTTAAATTTATGATTGAAATTAGCAATTTTATTAGGTCTTTTTTAAAAAACCCTACAAACTTTTAAAGTCTTTCTCAAAATATACATCTTTGTTCTCAAAAGAGGCCTGCAGACTGCCCTTAATTTGTCTTTAAAGGACACAGAATTTTAGCAGAATCCTTGGGCTGTGGAGTAGACAGATGCAGCGGCTGTTCCTTGGGCGGTCTGCACAGAGGGCTGATGTGCCCTGAGATTTACTGTGCATCACCATGGCCATCATTCCCCTAAGTATTAATTTTAACTCCACTAATAAGAAACTGAACAAAAGTGGAATTATGAGTTCAGTAGTATTCTATGAAAGGTCAGTTGTTAAAAAGGCAGAGTCTGACATTCTGTGAACAAGGTGCCTTCATTAATCATCCTGATAGGAGGACACGGGCGCTTTTGACCAGCACCAGTGAGCCTTGCAGCGGGCGCTCGGAGGGCCTGATGTGCACGTCTCTATGTAAAGACACAGGTTGCTTCCATGTATGTTGAGTTAATATAAGAAATTTATCTTTGGAATTTGGGGATGTGTGTGTAATACAGAAACTCTTCTGTGCTCCACTCTTTTGGAAAGGGAGCACGGCTGTTGGTCTCCTGGCTTCTTGCGACACAGCCGCCGCAGCACCACGCAGATCTGCAGGGCCGCAGAGAGGCAGTGCGCTTCCCGGGCACCACGGCCATCTCCCAGGCCTGTCCTCCGCAAACACTGACGAGCTTCCTTCAGTCTCTTGTGATCTGTATTAAGGCCTAACTTGTTACATGTTTTGACTCTCCTCTGCTAAACCAGTTATAGGGTACTGTCTGACTCTCCTTTTTCTATTCATTATTGCAGCAGAGTGCCTACTGTGTGCACAGAACTTAGACACATCACATTAAATTATCTGAGATTTTATGTGTCCTGCCAATTTAGTGTTAAAGTTCAATACAAATACATAAATTATTAAGCAGTTACCTGGCGACACAGTCATCAGTCGGCCGTCTTTTACCTTAGCCTGTTGTCAGAGTGTTTCTTTCCGCCATAAAGCCCAGTGCCGTCGGCACTAAAGCCTCTTCCCAGACTCCCTTTGTCTGTGTTGCTGCTGTGGAGAGAGTGCCTGAGTATGAGACTAACCCAGAGTACTCGGCAGTATCTCGTCTCAGAAACAGCTATTTTCAGACATTTTAAAAAGCTGATTTCTGTAAAAAGAATTTTTTTTCTTCCTGTTCTGTCTCATCATTGTGTCAGGAGGGAAGTGCTGGGCCCCTACTATAGTCGTGTCCTTGGCGTAGGAGGTGGTCTGTGACCAGGGAGGAGGGCAGAAAAGTGTTCTTGAAGCATCTTTGTCCATGACAGTCAGTGGCTTTGTGCTTTTAGAGATTCCTGGGGTGTCTCTCTGCCATCCTCAAGTGGCGATTCTCATGCATGTTCATTGCTTCTCACTTGCCTTGCTATGTTGCAAGTCTTCCTTTGATGTGGAAGGTGGGGGAGACCAGGCTGTCATGATGGGGGCCGTCCAAGCATGGGACATCTCCACTGACATCGGCTCTCTCAGTGCAGATAGCGCTGGGATCAATGGAGGCAGAAGTGCGTGAGATCCTGAGAAGGCGGGGAGCACCCTCAGCACAGCTGGTGGTTTCAGCGTTGGCTTTGCTGTGCCCAGCAGGGCGCACTGTGTTGCACTAGACCCCAATTCAGGGGCGCAGAAGCTGCTTGCATGTCACCTGTTCTGTGCCAGCCCCAGGACCCCACCCCTCAATGGGTCTCACAGGCTTCTGTGGGTGCAGGAGTGTGAGCTCAAACAACTTAAGCACTTTGCTAAACGTTACACCTTGCCGTTCTCACCATCTGATAAATGTGGGTCTTAAGATAATATCATGGCAGAAGTCCCAATTGCCTGAGAGGACCCGGAATCCACTCGAAGGCATAGAATTGAGCACAGGGAAGCTTTAACTTCAGTTTTATCAAGAAAACATTTATTGTTGTCGTTCAGTTACTAAGTCATGTCCCACTCTTTGCGACCTTGTCGACTACAGCACACAAGGCTTCTGTCCTTCACTGTCTCCCGGAGCTTGCTCAGATTCACGTCCATTGAGTCAGTGATGCCATCCAACCATCTCATCCTGTCACCCCCTTCTTCTCCTGCTCTCAGTCTTTCCTAGCATCACAGTCTTTTCCAGTGAGTCAGTTCTTTGCATCAGGTGGCCAAAGGATTGGAGCTTCAGCATCAGTCCTTCCAATGTATATTCAGGGTTGATTTCCTTTAGGATTGATTGGTTCCATCTTTTTGCTGAGAGTCCAAGGGACTCTAAAGAGTCTTCTCCAGCACCACATTTTGAAAGCATCAGTTCTTTGACACTTAACCTTCTTTTATGGTCCAACTCTTACATTTGTACATGACTACTGGAAAAATCATAACTTTGATTATATAGGCTTTTGTTGGCAAAGTGATGTCTCTGCTTTTTAATACACTGTCTAGGTTTGTCATAGCTTTTCTTCCAAGGAGTAAGCGTCTTTGAATTTCATGGCTGCAGTCCTGGTCCAGTGATTTTGGAGCCCAAGAAAATAAAATATGTCACAATTTCCACTTTTTCCCCATCTATTTACTATCAAGTGATGGGACTGGAATCCATGATCTTAGTTTTTTGGATGTTGAGTTTTAAGCCAGCTTTTTCACCCTTCTCTTTTACCCCATCAAAAGTTCTTTAGTTCCTCTTTACTTTCTGCTGTTAGAGTGGTATCATCTGCTTATCTGAAATTGTTGATATTTCTCTTGACAATCTTGATTCCAGCTTGTGATTCATCCAGCCTGGCATTTCTCATGATGCAGTCTGCATGTAAGTTAACTAAACGGAGTGACAACATGCAGCCTCGATGCGCCCCTTTCCCAGCTCTGAACCGGCCCGTTGCTCCACGTCCACTTCTAGCTGTTGCCACTTGTCCTTCATGCAGGTTTCTCAGGAGACAGGTCGGGTGGTCTAGTATTCTCAGTCTTATCAAGAAGGTATTTATTAGATTCTATAAATAGCATAAACTGCCAAGTCTGCAGTGTTAACTATCCTGTCTCCTTATTGTCATAATTTTTGCTTAATGGCTGTTTGTGCTACATTGACCAGATCCATGGGTTGCTTAACATAAATGATTACATTTGCTTATGATTAAAAACTTCCTCCATTAGAAATGCAGTACCCAGGACTTGTAAATGATTTGTTGTTGAGGCTTTATACTTCATTAGCCACGCCGTCAAAGCCACGCCGTCAACTGAGAGTTGTCTAAGAGTTAGGGACACTTGTAATGAGCTGTGTAATAGGGACCCTGTGACAAAATAAGGAGAGACCAAGTCTTCTCAGAGCAGCTTATCATGCAGATAAAAGGCCAGCAGGCACGCGGTGACTGTGCTGGCCACGGACGGAGGCACGCGCACTCTGACTGGGAATGGCGGGTGAATAAAGTATTTTATTACTGGAGCAAGACTTGTTGTAAAAAATTATATACCATTCATGACCAAAATCCTTCAGAACATTCTGCCACCATTCCCCTCTGAACCCTATAGCTTAAGTTCTAAGCATCTCATGAGTCTCTTGATAGAGCTTTAAAAGAAAAAAAAGTGTTGAGTCTAATGGTGTGTGTTTGGGAATGCTGCTCCAGCTCTCCTCGATGTCACTCACCTTATGGTGTTTGATGAAACCCTGATTTCCTGTGTACAGTAGCATGATTATGTGGTTTATCCAAAGGGCAGGTAGCAAAGAGATGGGAATTGAGAGTAACTGCATTAAATGTGACGGGCGTTTTTGTGACAGACGTAAAATCCCCATCCTGAAGGCAGTTGCTTCGTGGGTCGGGCAGCAGGGTGTTGGGTGTCTGTTCTGACAGCAGTAGTGGGAGCTTGGTTTTCCTGTCATGGGTGGGAATAGGTCTGTTAGGTGGGCCTTTCCTGGTGGCAGAGACTCCGGCTAGGGTCCGGCGAATGTGGAGTCTCAGGAGACAGGCCACGGCAGTTCTGCCTCTGCTGCTCTTCTGCTGTGTGACCCTGAGGGAGCTGTGCAGCCTCTTCTGGGTCATGTGGTGAGACTGCAGTTAATGCCAGTCTTGCGCTATTTGGGGAGGCATGAAAACACAAATACACTCGGTCAAGACTGTGCTTGATAGGTCAGGGTACTGGAGTGTCCACTCTAGTGTGTGGGTCCCGGGCACGGGGATGGATGCCTGGTGTAAGGTGGTTTTTGTCTAGCGTGGTCAGGACGTTGGGCTGGGCTCCCACTGCTCGCCATTGCCTTCCCTGGTCCTGGGGTTGGAGGCAGAGCCCCTTGGGGTCCAGAGGCCAGGCTCTGTGGTTCCCTGGAGGTCCTGGCTCTCTCCCCCGGCCAGTGCTGGGCCCTCGGGGTCCATGCACCGCCCCTGCCTCCACAGACATACTCGAGAATTTCATCTCATGTGTTTACAAGAACTCTTCGCTGTTGTAAGAAACTATTTTTTTTAATCATAGCTTTATTGTGGAAATTAAATTCTTAAAAAATGACAAGAATTGGATGCTGTGTGACTGTACGGAACTCATTGTGGTCAGGTCTCTGCCCTCCTGCTCGCTGGCAAGGTCAGACGGTGGGCCGTGCTGCTTGATGAGACTAGTTCTGCCATTCATGGGTTGCTGATTTTTGGAGCGCTGCAATACAATTAAATATACTTGACCTGAAAATTACCCTGAACATGATGGGCTCTCTGATTCACAGGCCCCTTCTGGTTCTCACAGGGCCTCGGTTTGATCGTTATGAGGAGGAATCATCCTTGTGCTTGTGGAAACGGACTGTTTCAGTGGTTTAAATGCCCAGTAGTTGAGAACTTTCCCCTCTGCTCTGTGCACAGTGCGTCCAGCGGAAGGGGAAGGCTTGACCCTTTGTCTGCATTGCGGTGTCTGTCACCATCTGCATTCAGAACGGGCCGGAGGCACGTGGGCTGCCCAGGCCTAGGCCTCGTTGGCGGTGCTGAGCAGGCGCGGGTGGGCTGTCAGCCTGTCCTGCAGTCCAGCCGCCTGGTGCAGCCCTCCTCTCCTCCCTCTGCTCGTTCCTCTCTCCCTTCCCGTTCTCTTTGGCTCCTCCTCGCCTCCCGCCCCTTGTTGCTCCTCTGAACTGTCCCCATTGCTGCCCTGCTTGGTGCCTGCAGCGCCCCCCCCCCGTGCCCCGCCCCGAGGGCTTTCTCCCCAGGGCTCAGAGCTGGGGACTGGCCCGTGGTGGGCCTTCCCTCATCCAAAGGCTGCCCCTTCTCTCCCCCAGCCAATGGAAGCTTTCCTTTGCAGGGGGGAAACAAGAAGGCCCCTTTATGAAACAACATGTATTGTTCTTCCATGTTACGAAGACAAAGTGCAGCTCCTTGCAATAAAAATTCATGGGTGGGGCTGGACGGGGCAGATGGAAATCTGGCCCACTGTCCATGAGGTTCCGTTGAGCCCAGTGTGGAAATGGAACCATGCAAAGCAACAGAGAGTCCTTTACATAGTGTGGCTTCGTCTCCTTATGTGTAGAATTGAAAGAATTATAGGTACCTTGAGCTCCTGACAGGTAAAAGACAGTAAAAAAAAAAAAAAAAAATAGTGAAAGACACCATCTACCCTCTGAACTGATCTACAAGGCCATGAAAGCATCACTTTGAATAATATGTGGGAGATGTGTTAGAAAAATGTAATGTTGGTGCGTGGACCCCGCAGCCCCCTGGATCGCTGTTGCAGTATATCTTGTTGAGTGATGAATATGCTGCTGTATGTTTCAACTGTTCATGTCTTACCGCTGAAAGAAAAATATATTGAAAATAAATGTAAAATATTGGAATTTAGAAGTTGTTACACACAACTATAATTTCTTGTTTCACATGTGGTAGACACATTCCTAATTACCATGTGTAGGGTGCACCTGTGGCAGATGCCACATGCGACGTGTAACATAAATTCCTGCCCGATGAGCCTGGGTACCTCTGCCACAGCCCTGAGAACGTCTGAACGCCACAGAGAGGCGTGGACCCTGTGGGTGCCTGGGTCCTGCTGGACCGGCTTCTGACGTGAGGGCCTGCAGTGCCCTGACCCCCGAGTGGTGACCTGAAGAGGCTCGTCCTGAGGCACAGAGCGTTGCTGTGTCCCCTCCGGAAGGCCCTGAGCCCCTGGACTACCTGGGGCTCTTCAGCCAGTTTTGGGCCCTGGAGCATGGAGGTTAGGGGCCCTGCCGAGGTGGGGCGGGGGGAGGGGCCTGACTGCGCCCAAGGCGGGCTGCACTGAGGTCTGAGCTCTGTTGCAGGCGACACCTCACTGGCCCTCTTGGGGGCCCAGCTTCGCTCCCCGCCAGCGTCTCCTGCTGTCAGGCTGCCATTAGGTCAGCTCTCCGGGGCAGGGGTCAGGGAAGAGCCAGGCCCTGCTTGGCTCTGCTGCCTCCAGAGGTGCAGGGCTGAGCTTGGGAGTCCCTGCCTCCTGCCCGGGTGACTGGGTGCTGGGAGCAGGGGGGAAGGGAAAGAAAGGCCCCTTGGCTGAATGGAACTGCGAGGGGGCAGCTCTGCTTCTTGATCCGCAGATCTGAACGGATAAACAGACCGCGGCTGCTTCTCTTGTTCTTCCATTCCCTGCAGGCTGCCTTTCCGGTGGGCCTCAGTGGTGGGAGCGCCTGGCTCTGGTGCACTGGGACCCTCTCATCCTGGCTTCCCACGTCCCTGCTCTCTGAGGGGCGCCCCCCTCTGCTCGTGGTCTCCCTCCCCCGGACCCTCACCCTTCTTTGGCCCATGAGGCCCCGTCTGGAGTAGGCCGTCAGTGCCCCTTGCTTAGGGACGGAGGCAGCGTCACACGAGGATCCACAGCCATCCTTTCCTCTCCTGTTCTCGTACCACTCGGCAGGGACACAGCACCTCACCGCTGTACTGAGGGCCCTGGGAGGACCACCCCACAGCTGTGATTTACTGCAGGAAGAGGACACACAGCCCCTACAATACAAACAAAGGGGAAAGGAACGGGGACCAGGTCTGGAGGAAGTGGACCCAGGCTTCCAGCTTCCCAGAGCTGCATGGGACAGTGGCTCCTGCAGCTGCAAGTTGTCACCACACGTGTGGACTGTGGTCTGCCAGGGAGGCTCTGTAGAGACTCGGCAGTGGGGGTTTAATGAGGGCTGCTCACATCAGCTTCCTCTGTGTAGTACATCCCCAGGTTCCAGATGCCAAGCCCCACGGAGTTCAGGTGTGTGACTGCTGCGTGAGGAAGCACGTGGCTTTTTCGGAGCGCTCCAGCGCAGTGAGTCACCCTGCTCATGGAGTGGTGGGCACCTGCCCCCAATCCAAGGGCCCAAGGCCAGCTCTGCAAGCAGACCTCTCCAAGGGGAGCATTTTGGGACCTGCTCTCACTGAGGGTGAGTGTGTGAGTCCACCCTGGGCTCTGGGCTGGCCTGTGGAGCGTGGCTGTTTATGGCCGGGCTTGGGGGCTGTGCTGCTTCTGCCCGAACCTTCTGGGAGTCCTGAGGCCTCCAGGGAAGGGGCCGCGCTGCCCCTGAGGCGGACAGGGGCGCAGCAGCCCCTCCAGCCAGATGGGGGGAGGGTCCTCCTGGGTGGGCCCCGGGCCCCAGGGATTTGCCAGCTTCCTGCTGCCACGCACGTCATCCCAGGCAGGACCATCAGAACTGCTCAGCTCAAGTTGCTGGCAGGCAGAACCAGGAGCTAAACCTGGTGTGAAGTCACTCCGTTTGAGGCGGTTGCTCCTAAGCAGTCGCTGACTTGTGTGGGGTCCTCGTGGCTCTTACCCCAGCTTTGGCTCCCCCAGGAGCTGCGGTCGTGTCCCTTCTGTGTCCACACTGCTCTGTGCGGTTGTTCCTGTCCTGACTCGCGCCTGTCGTCTTGCCTTGCTCTGGCCCTTCAGTGCTCCTCATGGCCACCAGCCCTGCCGGCGCCCTGCTCCTCTCTGTATCCTCACTCACTCTCACCTCCTCCCTGGGGAAGTGTTTTCCTGTCTTCTCTGCCTCTTGGAATGCCTGACACCTTGAGGGGCCCTGAGAAGCCTCAGTAGTACTTGGCATTCCATGGTGCAGGTGTCCCGCGAGGCCCTCCACGCGCACCCGTGACTGTCCATGCTCAGGTTTCAGAAACGCTGGCAGTGCCGTCTCCTGGCCGGGTGAGTTCTACAAGGGCGAAGGCCATGCCACTTTCTCCACTTGGGGCCCCAGCCGGGTTCCTCGCAGGATGCTGTGCACCAGGGGGGTACCTCACCTTACATGTGACGTCCTGACTCTGCACTCAGTCGTCAGGTGAGACGGCGTACAGGGCTGACGCAAAGGGAGCGCTGTGCTGTGGTTTGTACGCACATGCGGATGCGCTTTTGAGACCATCCTAGATTTTAGGATATAAGGCATTAAATATCCTTGAAATTTTTGCCTTGTCTGTATCATCTCTTGCTCTTGTGAAATGGGCTACTTGGCCAGTATTTGGTAATCAGGTGTGCGGATGAGTGGGCTGTCCTTCCAGTCATGGCACAGCTCTGTTCCGTGGGTGACGGGGCTGCCCTGGGGCCTGGGTGCCCGGCACCAGGACCGACACCCCCAAGCGGCTGCGGTGGGGCTGTTGCATTGGGGGCGGTTGGCACAGTGAGACTGAGTGCCAGGTTGAGTCATCCATCATTGTCGGTGATCAGTACCAGGGAAGTGCCATCCCCCTGCGCCTGGCGGGCGAGTGTAACTGTTATAAATGGTGCTGGTCATTTTCGCTTCACCCGAGCTCGTGTCACGAGGCCTTGGCTCAGGGTGGCAGTACATCCTCCGGGTGTTCTCAGGTTTAGAATCCTGGAAAAGGGAGGAGCAGAGCCACTCTGTTTTCCTTTTCATTAGAAGCAAGTGCCCTTTTTTGAGCTTGGGTCTCCTCTGACCCGTGGCGCCCACTGGCCCGCTCTCGGCCTCCTGCAGCCTGTGTGCGTGTTTGGTGTGCAGGCCCGTCACCTCCACATTTCACAGCCACCTCCCGGAGGAACATTATTGTCCCTGGACCAGTCCCTGCTCCTAGCCGTCCCCACCCCATGCCCACCCCACACCATGTCCCCGTCCTGGGCCCCGGGGAGGGCTTTCTAGATGGCTAACGGCTTTGTTCACCCTGCCAGGGAGCAGCGGCAGCTTGGCAAGTGCCACCAAGGGCCGTAAAACTGCAGGAGTCCTCCAGGTAGGCACCATGACCCTAAGAAGCTTCAGGAGCTGGGGAGAGGGTAGGGTTTAGGGTGCCTTGACAGTGGGTTAGAAATCCTGCACCCAGTCCAAAGGCAGACAAGTAGAAATCTTTTTCAAGGGGAAATCCGCTGCAGCCTACATGCAGTGTCTTGGTAGTAATAAAAGGACTAGTGCAGATTTACTGGAGGAGGAGTTTTAACTGTAATACTGTGGAATGGTAGGTTATTTTGTGTTCAAGAGCTACATTTATCACAAAAATGATGATATACAAATCACTTCCATATCACAAAATGTTCTTGGTCAAAATTGGCTTGAGGCAAGTGATATCTTCGAGTAAACAGTATATGAAGACCATATCTTAAAATGATAGATCACCTAATTTTGTTCTGACAGAGGTTTTTGCCGCAACAAACATCTGTCATTGAAATACCAATTCAGAGATATGGAAGCCAAATTGTAGAGGTTTTCTCGGATTTGTCACTCCTAACTTAAGAATGCTACTGTTCCACACAGTAGCTTTTCCAAGATATTAAGCAGTGTGGCACTTTAAGGCATACTGAAGCAAAATAAACAATTTAGAGACACAGACTCCTGCTTTAAATGCAAACCAACTATATTTAAAAGTATAGAAGTCCGGAATGGGCTGAGAAGCCCTGGCTGTTGTTACACATAGACATCACCTTAAGCGTGCTTTAATTTTAGATTTTGAGCCCAAGAGGTGAGACTGGGCACTGTGTGTCCTCTGGGTTTCTTGCTTTCACTTCGTGTGTCTTTTTTGAACTATGATTATAATGTTATTTCTACTATTTGAAGTACTATTTTGGTGCTGTCCTGGCATGAAGTAGGGTTTACAAATCAGGACAATAGCGATGTCCTGGGGCTTTGGGGCTCCTTTCTCTTGGTATTCTTGTTAGGAGGTCTCACTCCGGGACCTCTGCACAGGACACACATCCTGGGATTTGAGAGGCAGGGAAGAAGCAGACATTTCCGAGGAGTACACCAAAGAACATCTACTGTGCTCCTCTAAGTTAAAAAAAAAAATGGTCTTGGTCCAAAACTTGATTATATAATAGTTTTTTAAAAAGCTATAAAACTTGAGATGCTTGGGAGAAATTCAAGAAATTTGCCATTGGTGACAATTCTTACAGGCTGTCAAAAAAAAAAAGCCAAGTCTTTTTTTAAAAGTCCTCTGTAACCGTAGCTTCCTGGGAGGTGGTTCCATTGGTTGCTTTCGGCAGGTCTGGAGGAGACGAGGGGCTGGCTCTCCCGCCGCTTCTGCCAGCTCTCCCGCCCGCCTCCTACCTGAAGCCACTAGCTGTGCCTTGGTGTGCCCTCTTTCAAAGGACTGCCTTCTCCCTTCCAGAGCTGCAGCAGCCCCACCCAGCACTCTTCATATTCTGTTGGTCAGACTAGATTCCTGGAATCTAGGTTTTCAGCCACCGTTACTTGCATAGAAACTATGCTCCGTGTTTCACAGGTCGTCTCACTGGGAGCTCTGTATTGTACTGTTACGCGTGAGACGGGCCTGGGTGTGTCCGCTAGCTCATCCACCCAGAGTGAGATCGGAGCATCAGAGTCAGGCTGCTGGGCTCGACTCCAGCTCTTGCCACTCACCAACTCTGGCAGGTGGCACTGTGCTTGCCCTGCAGGGTTCAGATGTGGTGGGGTCACAAACGCGGGCTCAGTAGTGGTAATGCTGGTGGTCGTGGTGGGGTGAGAGAGCGGTGCTGATGGTTTTAGTCCGCAGCCTGGCTGGTGTTAGACAGTGGATGGCTCGAGGAGACCCAGCCCAGATTCGCCCTGAGTCAGCGGCCTGACTCAGGTTTATGTAATAACTAGCTAACTGGTCCAGGTCAAAAGCTGCCTTCCAGTCTGGCTGAGTCCCTGCACCGCTCCCGTCAGGCGTGATGACAAGCCTCACCCTCCTGTACGCTTTCCTGAGTAAGTTCTGTGCCATCGTCCTGTCCCCTGTGGGCTCGGCCACAGAAGAAGCGTTATTGTAGCCTGAGAGCTAACATCCTTGGGTCACGGACACGTTGAGGAGACACCCGTGTGCTTGCTGGCCTCACCTACACTGGGGGAAGGGATGGGAGGGACTGCAGGGCGTTTTTAGAGAAGTGTTTCTGGTTCAGCCTGAAGGAGCGCTCTGTCCTGGGCAGCACGGCTGTGCACACGCCAGGCGCCCCGGGAGGACCTGTTCTTGACAGAGCGCGGTTGTCCTCCGAAGAGTCCCGACTGAGGTGTGTTCACAGGTTGTAAGTTGCTTTTTGCTTTAAAAGACAAAAAGAACACTTGTGGGTTTTTCACACAAACACTTGTGGGTTTTTTGCCCTTCAGTCGTATCATGAGAATGTCACTTCATTCCTTGCCTGCTTAAACAGGGCTCGCTGTCGGTGGTGAGTGTAGACTGAGCACGGAGCTAGAGCTGACGTGCTTCTCCCTTCGAGGGGTGTTTTCCTTTCTCTTCACCAAGCGGTGTTTGCCCCCCGGCCGCACCTCCCTGCACACGCCCACACGCCGGTGCTGTTGGCTGGCCTGTCCTGTGTTCCTTCTGGTGTGTTGACCTGGGTCTTGTTGTCATTAACTCATAATCAGACCTGAGTCCAAATAGAATAGAAATTAAAGGCTTTGAGTAGGGACAAAGGGCTGCCGTGTTCCTTCATATTCTGAGCGAAGATTTTTGTTTGGGAAGCACCCACCAAACACCACTGTGGCCCTGACTTTGTTGGCGCAGTGCTCTGGAAGTCTGGGCGCCTGTGGTCTCAGGCCGGTGGTCAGGGGTGGGGCGCTCGAGGTCGGCAGCTCCACCCGCCCGCCTCCTTCCGGGGTTACCGCATGTTCCGGGGCATCGGGACAGGGACCTGCGAAGTCTGTTTTCAAACCAGGTTATTTTGTGAAAGATCGTAGTGAACTTACCAAAAGTGGTGAGGCTGACGAAGTGAAATAAAAACACTGCAGTGAAACTTACTTTAGTGCAACATAATGAGCTCTGTTTTTCATATCTGGCAGATATTGCCCACTAAATCTAATCTGCAATGCTGAAAATTATGCCATTTTTTATGATTTGTTTAATTTTGACTGAAAAAAATTGACTATTCATCGATTCTTGACCTGCGAGTATTGAGGGAAAAATTTAGTTAATAAGAATTTTCATGAGGTGTAAATTTAAATGTATGAGGACTCTGCGTCTCCTGTAATGCTATAGACATTAATTTAAAATTCTGTAAGAGCCTGAGGGCCTGGGGGTGTCTGAAGAACAGAAAGTGGAGGTGAATACGGTTACCTGGGGGCCGAGGTGTCTGCTGTCACACAGGAAGGTGCTCCTGTTTACCGCCCGTCCTTGGGTATGTGTGGCTCGTGTAATTAGGATGTTGCTTTTGTTATAATTTCTTTGCCTGTGAAGTGATTTCTGCACACTCAAGGGTAACAGTCACCTGGAAATCAGGTCATGCTGTTAGTGCGTGCAGTACACTCTATGGAAAGTTTTCTCCTGGTTCCCCTGTCTGCAGTTCAAAGGGGCTTTACAGAAGTCATAAAAAATGAAGGATCCTAATATTGAAGTTGGAAAATGTGCGTGAATGACATTCTTTACACACCTCAACTGTCAACATTTCTAATCAAATCACCCAGCCTTCTTCCTTCTTAAATGGTACAGGCAATCTTTCCTGTAATAAACGCCCCTACGTCTAATGAGAGGCCCTAAGGCAGCTTCAAATGTATGAATTCATTATAATTGAACAACATAATCTCAGGGCAAAGATGCCTGCTACCCAGTCTCTTAAACTTCACACAGCTTGGGTGTTTTATGAAAAATGTTACACATTCTGTTTACAACGTATTGCTGCTGTTTGAAGTATTGTATGTTCCTGTAGTACATAAGATGGGGCCGCATAATGGAGGAAAAATCAAGGAGGCAATCTTTCATTTTGTTCTTGTATGAAAAATTCAAAAGACTGAAAACTCACCCAGAGAAATTTTGCAAGCATATTATTTTCCAATGTTTCGATCAATTTGTCTGTCAGCCATGCTGAGAGGTGGAAGGGGCCAGCAAAAGCAATTTAGCTTGTGAGGTCCAAAATAGAAATGTTTTAGGAGCCTTGTCACATGTTATTTCTGTATATTAGAACCGCGTGTGTTTTATTTGCTGGTCATATTATGAAGAGAAATTGGTATCAATCATCTAAGTAAGCTATGAATATCTGATATAAATATTACTGTTACACGCATGCACCAGAACAAAATATAAATTAACCTCTTAATGCATGCAAAAACCTTGTGTGACAACAGACTCTTGTTTTGGAGTTTTCCATTTCACAATTCATGGTGCATTTTAATTGATTGTACCCAAGTGACACTCGGTGGAGACATCTTGCATATGAACATTACTGACCCTGCCAGGGCTTTAATTAAGCTATAATCTTCTACAGTAAGTACATCTGGGGTTGATAAATGTATCCAAACCATGCTTCCAGTCTGAGTGTGTTTTTGCTTTTTTTTTTAATTTGTGCAGATATCAGAGTTTGAAAGAACATTCATTTAACTTCCAGTTAAATTTTTAGTTGGGATTTGTTTACATCAA
Source organism: Bos indicus x Bos taurus (assembly GCF_003369695.1). Taxonomy (NCBI): domain Eukaryota; kingdom Metazoa; phylum Chordata; class Mammalia; order Artiodactyla; family Bovidae; genus Bos; species Bos indicus x Bos taurus. Next base: position 3,105,271 of record NC_040101.1, on the reverse strand, counting down.
GTTATGTTAGGAGTGGTGTTAATACTAAGGTGAACATACAGTTTCACTAAAACTTTGTCGTGGGGAACCTGTAATTTCATAATATATGTACTCACATTTCTCCTTCAAATCTTAGAGGAACACAGTAAGGTTATTTTTCAGAAAATGTATAATTCAAGGAAATTAAGTCAGTTGGCTTAAAAAGACCCCAGTTTAATTGCTCAGGTCAGTCAACATCATCTTCCTGTAATAACCTTACTTGGAAGTCCTGGATGTGTCTTCTGGGAAGTTGACTACTGTTCACACATGTCATTATTCTCTGAAAGCTTGTTATTTCTTCCCAGTTTCTCAGAAATTAAAACTAAGTAAAATAGTTTAGTATACTGGATTCTGTGGACACTGATTAATAGAAATAAACTGTGACAAGTAAATCTTTCCGCTTGGCATCAGTATTAATATTCTGTGAAACACAATATATTTTATGTGAAAAAGCATTTTGAAATACAATTCTCAATTAATTATGATTTGGAATACAGACTGTGCCCGCGGATAGTCCTCTCACATAGTGTGATGGACATGGCTGCTTTTTTCAGTGACTGGTACTTTCTATGTATTCATCTAAATGATGCACCAACATTTCTCTCATCTTAATACCCCATTCATGTGTGTGTAGACTCTCCTTAGGTTTTTGGTCTTTGTTTGCTTTGGAGCTATTTAAAGCAACATTTATTGTGAGTATCTTTATATAGACATCTCTGTGTGCTTTGTATAAGTCTGTGTAGAATAAATTCTGAGCAGTAGCATTAAAACGTTAGATCTCTTCAAATTGCTTCATGACTTTAATTTTTACCTTGTACTTGAGGAAGGTCGCGCGTCTTCCCTTCTGTCCGTCGGTCACTTGTGTTTCCTTAGTGAGACGTTTGCTTGTTTGCCCAGCGGGCTGTTTGTTGTCTTTATCTTTCTGAGTTTGCATATTAAAGACTGTCATTTCTATTTGGATACTTTCCATGGATTTTTTTAAGAGAGATTTAATTTTTTTATATAGTCAGACTTTAACTTATTTTGGAAAAATTTTCAATTTACAGAAAAGCTGCAAAGATAACACATAGAGTTCTAACACAGCGCTCACGCAGTTTCTTCTGATAACAGTGTACGGAACCATGGCACATGTGTCAAAACTATTGCCTAGAAATTAACGCTGGGTTTACATTGATATAATTGTAGTCACATTTTCAAATCTTGGTTTCTGAGTATCATGGAATTCTTAATAAAAGATTTGTTTACATTTATTATATATATGTATACACATACATGTATATGTTGGTAGCCATCCATGCTTATTTTCTGTTGCTTTCTTGGTTTCATTTTCACAAAATTTTTTAAAGGTTTAGTTGGAACCCATCTTTATTTTCATCCAAATTGTTAAACAAATTTTTTGAATTGCTTTACTTTTGGCTATACACATTTTACAAAGATAGAAGAAAAAACTGCATGCTGTTTTGTAGTTTATTATCTAATCCTTGACCATATTTTTTTTTTACAGTACCTGATAAATGCATATTTTAAGAGTATAAAATCTACATATGTTATAATAAGAATTCTTGTAAGACCATTAGATTGAGACTGTTTTCTTTGGATCCATAATAGGTGGTTTTATAATTTTGATAGTTAAATTTTCTTATCTTTAAGCAATCCTAAGTCATTTTGAAGGAGGCAAAAAATTCTAGCCCATTCCTGTATTTAGTTTTGCAGTGGCATACCAAGAGCAAAATGTCATGTGACCTCAACAAGTAAGTAAAGCAAGCATTCCCTGAAATCTTGGGATTGATTGAATTTCTAAGTGTTAATCTGTCCCCTGTGATAGTTATTTATTTGTGACTATTATCTTCATTTACAGAATTCACTTGCTAAAGTTTCAGCAAATAGTTTGAAATTGCTTCTTGACCTTTGCGGGGGACAATATCCCTTTAAAAGACTTTTTAGAGTAAATAAACACAAACTTTTGTGGGTTATTAAGCATGTAAAAATCATGTAGTTTTCACTGAGAACCATTACTGAGATTTGGCCTGTCCTGGGCAGCCTTTCCTACTTTAAGGAGGCCGTTTATTCATAACTTTCTTTTTTCCATGCTTATTGAAGTATAATTGACATATTGTAAGGTATTGTACTCATCTCACACGCTAATAAAGTAATGCTCAAAATTCTCCAAGCCAGGCTTCAGCAATAGTTGAACCATGAACTTCAGATGTTCAGGCTGGTTTTAGAAAAGGCAGAGGAACCAGAGATCGAATTGCCAACATCCGCTGGATCATCGAAAAAGCAAGAGAGTTCCAGAAAAACATCTATTTCTGCTTTATTGACCATGCCAAAGCCTTTGACTGTGTGGATCACAATAAACTGTGGAAAATTCTGAAAGAGATGGGAATACCAGACCACCTGATCTGCCTGTTGAGAAACCTGTACGCAGGTCAGGAAGCAACAGTTAGAACTGGATATGGAACAACAGACTGGTTCCAAATAGGAAAGGAGTATGTCAAGGCTGTCTATTGTCACTCTGCTTATTTAACTTCTATGCAGAGTACTTCATGAGAAATGCTGGGCTGGATGAAGCACAAGCTGGAATCAAGATTGCCAGGAGAAATATCAATAACCTCAGATATGCAGATGACACCACCCTTACGGCAGAAAGTGAAGACTAACTAAAGAGCCTCTTGATGAAAGTGAAAGAGGAGAATGAAAGAGTTGGCTTAAAGCTTAACATTCAGAAAACTAAGATCATGGCATCCGATCCCATCACTTTATGGGAAATAGATGGGGAAACAGTGGAAACAGTGTCAGTCTTTATTTTCCTGGGCTCCAGAATCACTGCAGATGGTGATTGTAGCCATGAAATTAAAAGACGCTTGCTCCTTGGAAGGAAAGTTATGACCAACCTAGACAACATATTCAAAAGCAGAGACATTGCTTTGTCAACAAAGGTCCGTCTAGTCAAGGCTATGGTTTTTCCAGTGGTCATGTATGGATGTGAGAGTTGGAGTATAAAGAAAACTGAGCGCCAGTGAATTAATGCTTTTGAACTGTGGTGTTGGAGAAGACTCTTGAGTGGACTGCAAGGCGATCCAACCAGTCCATCCTAAAGGAGATCAGTCCTGGGTGTTCATTGGAAGGACTGATGTTGAAGCTTAAACTCCAAATCTTTGGCCACCTGATGCAAGGATGTGACTGATTTGAAAAGACTAATGCTGGGAAGGATTGAGGGCAGGAGGAGATGACAGAGGATGAGATGGTTGGATGGCATCACCGACTCAATGGACATGGGTTTGGGTGGGCTCTGGGAGTTGGTGATGGACAGGGAGGCCTGGCGTGCTGTAGTTCATGGGGTTGCAAAGAGTCGGACATGACTAACTGAACTGAAAGTATTTAAAATATACAGTGTGATGACTTGATATATGAATAGATATGCATTATGAGAGTATTCCACTCTCTATTAGCACATCCTTCAGCTCATGTATTTAGTTTTGTGTGTGTGTGTGTGAGAGAACCTTTAACTTCTACTCTTCAGCAAATTTCAGATATATAACAGTGTTATCAACTGTAGTCACCAGGAGCTCCTCAGACCTTATTCATAAAATAACTTCAAGTGTAAGCAGGCAGGCTTTGTCTTTGTCTTGTTCATTTCACTTAGTGTCAGGCCCTCTAGGTTCAACCATGTCGTGGCAAATGTCAGGATTTCCTCCTTTTTTCTTGCTATTGTATATAAACATAATATCCCACTGCATTTATATATATATGTACATAGACATTCTGCCTGCTTGTCCCTTACTGGACATTCAGGTTGTCTCCACGGCTTGGCTGTTGTGAGTAATGCAGCAACAAACAGGGAGAACAAATGTGAGTTTGATGGTTTCACTTCCTCTGGTTGTATGCTCAGAAGTGGAATTGCTGGGTCATGTATGTGGTGGTTCTGTTTTTCTTGAGGAACTTCCATACTGTTTTCCATGCTGGCTGTAACAGTTTACAGCCTCAGCAGCTGTGCACAAGGGTTCCCTTTTCTCCATATCTGTGCCAGCATTTGTTACCTCTTGTCTTTTTGACATCCTGGACATCCTAACAGGTATCAGGTGATAACTCATAGTGGTTTTGATTTGCCTTTCTCTGATGATTAGTGATGTTGACCATCTTCTCACAGATTTGTTGGCCATTTGTATGTCGTCATTGGAAACGTCTATTTAGGTCCTTCGCCTCTTGTTACACTGGTTATTTGGGTATTTTTTGTTTTGTTTTGCTGTTTATGAGTGCCTTGGGTATTTTGGGTAGTAACCCTGTATTGGATGTGTGGTTTGCAGATATTGTCTTCCACTCGGTAGGCTGCCTTTCCATTTCATTGTTCCCTTTGCTGTGCAGCTTTGTAGTTTGACGTAGTCCCAGTTGTTGATTGTTTGCATTTGGTGTCAAAAAGTCATTGCCTAGGCTGACATCAAGAAGCTTACCACCTGTATTTTCTTCTTGGAATTTTATGGTTTCAGGTGTGATGTTAAAGTGTTTCATCCACTTTGAGTTGATTGCTGTATATGATGTAAGGTAGGGGTCCAGTTTTCTTCTGTTGCATAGAGCTGTCCAGTTCCCGCAGTCTCCTCTCCTGGAGGGCTGTCTTTTCTCCACTGTAAATCATCGGCTCCATCGTTGAAGATCAGCTGACCACTGTTTAGGTTTATTTCTGGTTCTCTATTCCGTTTTTATACAGAGACCATACTGTTTGGATCACTCGTGCTTTGGAATATAGTTTGAAATCCAGGCATGTGATGCCTCTAGCTTTGTTCTTAAGACTGTGTTGGCTTTTTGGAATCTTTTGTGATTCTATGCAAATTTTAGAATGTTTTCTGTTTCTGTGAAAAATAGCATTAGCTTTTTGATAGGGATTGCATTGTATCAGTAGGTTGCTTTGGGTAGTATGGATGTTGTAACAGTACTGAATTTTCTGATTGATGAATCCTGATACCTTTTCATCTGTGTCTTTTATTTCATGTTTCAGTGCCTTATAGTTTTCAATGTGTATAGATCTTTGAGCCCCTTGGTTAAGTGTATTCCTTTTTTGATGATATTATAAATGGGATTTTAAAAAATTTCTCTTTCTCATAGTTCATTGTTGATGTTTATAAATGCAACTTATTTTTTAAATTGATTTTGTATCCTGAAACTTTACTGAAATCATTTATTCTCAGTTATTTGGTGGAACCTTTATGATGTCCTTTTCATACAGAAAATTTTACATCTTCCTAATTTGGATATCCTTTATTTCTAGCTAATTACTCTTTCTAGAAGTTCCAGTAGTATGTTGAATAAAAGGGATGAGAATGGGCATTCTTTTCTTGTTTCTGATCTTCAAAGAAAAGCTTTCAGCTCTTCTCATCCAGTCTGGTGTTAGCTATAGGCTTGTCATGTATGGACTTCATTATATTAAGATATGTTGCTCCTGTAACTAGTTTGTTAAGGGTTTTATCATATCATATAAAAGGAAGTTGAATTTTGTCAAATGCTTTTCCTTCATCTTGGACTTCATCTTGTGTGTGGTCCACGTGGGTTTGTGTATATTGAAGCATGCTTGCAGCCCTGGAATAACCTCCCCCTGGTTGTGGTGAATGATTCTTTCAGTGTGTTTTTGGGTTCAGTTTGATAATCCTTTGTTTAGGATTTTTGCATCAGTGTTCATCAGGAGTATTGGTTGGTAATTTCCTTTACTTGCAGAGTCCTTGTCTGGCTTTGGTCTCAGGGTAATGCTTGCCTCATAAAATGAGGAGATGTTTCCTCTTCTTCAGTTTTTTGGAAGAATTTGAAAAGGACTGTTATTGGTTCTGTAAAATTCACTAGTGAGGCCATCTTGTCCTGGACATTTCTCTAATGATAAGTTTTTGGTTACTGATGTAATCTCTCCCCCCAGTAATTGGTTTCTTCAGGCTTTCTATTGCTTCATGATGCTATCCTGATAGGTTGTATGTTTCCAGGAATCGGAATCAGTCGTTCAGTTTTTGTTTCATTGTTCATAGTAGTCTCTCACCCTTCTTATTTCTGTGGTATCAGTCATAATGTCTCCTCGTTAAACTTTCGGGTCTATTTCTTTTCGGTAAGTCTAGCTAAAGTTTCGTTTATATTTTTTATCTCTTAAAAAAAAACCAGGTCTTACTCTCCACTGTTTATTAGCCTTTTTAGTCCCTAGTTGTTACTTCTGCTCTGATTCCTATGTTTTCTTCCTTCTAATTTTGGACTTAGTTTGTTCTTTTTCTGCTTCCTTGAAATGAAAAAGTAGGTTGTTATTTGAGATCTTTTTTTCTTAAGTGTTGAGAGCTATAAATTTCCCTCTTAGAATTGCTTTTGTTGCACACCATAAATTCTGCTAAGTTGTGTTTCCATTTTCGTTTATCTCAAGAAACTTTATTTCTTCTGATTTCTTCTTTGACTCATTTGTTGAAGTATGTTGTTTAATTTCCACGTATTTGTGAACTTTGCATTTTCTTCTTGTAATTGATTCCTAGCTTCACAGTATTGTGGTTAGAAAAGATGCTTGGTGTGATTTCAGTGTTCAGTTAAATTTATTAAGACTCTTTTTTTGCCCTAACATATGATCCGTTCTGGAAAATGTTTCATGTGTACTTATGAAGAATGTATATCTTGCTTTTGTTGAGTGGAATGTTTTGTAAATGTCTATTAGGGCCATCTGGTCTAATGTGTAGTTTAAGTTCAATATTTCTTTACTGATTTTCTATCTAGGTGATCTAGACAGAAATGTTGTTGAAAATGGGGTATTGAAGTCCCTATTGTTATTGTCTGAGTTAAGCTGAAGAATTGATGCTTTCGAATTGTGCTGGAGAAGACTCATGAGAATCCCTTGGATAGTGAGGAGAAGAACCAGTCAATCCTATAGGAAATAAACCCTGAATATTCTTTAGAAAGGCTGATGCTGATGCTCCAATACTTTGGCCACCTGATGCAAAGAGCCAACCCATTGGAAAAGACCCTGATGCTGGGGAACACTGAGGGCAGGAGAAGGGGCTGACAGATTATGAGATGGTTGAATGGCATCACTGACTCAATGGACATGAGTGTGAGCAAACTCCCAAGATACAGTCAAGGGCAGAGAAGCCTGGAATGCTACAGTCCATGGGGTCACAGAGAGCTGGACACAGCTTAGTGACTGAACAACAGCAACATCATTGTCATTGCATTGTTGTCTGCTTCTTCCTTTGGATTTGTTAATATTTGCTTTCTACATTTAGGTGCTCCTATGCTGGATGCATAATATTTACAAATATCCTATCCTTTTGATGAACTGACCCCTTTATTATATAATGACCTTTGTCTCTTGCTACAGTCTTTGGATTAAAATCTACTTTGTGTAACCTAAGTACTGCTAATCCTGCTTCATTGGCTTAGAATATATTTTCCATCCTTTTACATTCAGTCTGTATGTCCTTACTGATGAAGTGAATCATTTAAAGACTGCTTATCATTTGGTCTTTTAAAAAAAGTCTGTCTAGGTTTTCTGTGTGTTTTGATTGGAGAATTTAGTCCATTCGTATTGTAAGTAGTTATTGATAGCTATGGGCTTACTGTTGTCATTTTATTGATTGTTTTCTAGTTGTTTTTTAATTACTTTTTCCTTTCTTACTCTCTTGATCTCTTGTGGTTACCATGAGGCTCACGTAAAGCATCTTATCACTATCACAGTCTCTTTTAACCTTATAGCAAATTAGCTTCCTTTTTAAAGGTGCTTTCTGTGCACATGTGCCTGTGTGTTCAGTTACTCAGTTGTGTCCAACTGTTTGCAACCCTATGGACTGTAGCCTGCCAGGCTCCTCTGTCCATGGCGTTTCCCAGGCAGGAATACTGGGGTGGGTTGCCGTTTCCTCCTCCAGAGGATCTTCCTGACCCAGGGATCGAACCCACTTATGCATTGGCTGGCAGATTCTTTACTTTGAGCCACCAGGGAAGCCCATAAGTAAGTTAGGATGATTTAAGTCATCCTAATCTGTTAGAATGATTAGGATTACCTAAGTACCTTTCAAGTTCAAGACAGTCGCTCAGTCATGTCTGACTCTTTGTGACCACATGGACTGTAGCCTACCAGTCTCTCTGTCCATGGGATTTTCCAGGCAAGAGTACTGGAGTGGGTTGCCATTTCCTTCTCTAGGAGATCTTCCCAACCCAGGGATCAAACCCAGGTCTCCCGCATTGTAGGCAGATGCTTTACCATCTGAGCCACCAGGAAAGCCTTTAGTGTTAAGTAATTGTGATTTTAGACCATGAATTTTAAATCATTATAACTAGACTGAAACGCATCTTAATTAATTAATTATTATAGGCAGGGGTTGCAGGTACGGCATCATCACCTGTGGGGCTCCGTTTTCTGGGGGCAGGACCTTGTCCCCAGTTCCTGATACGGCATCATCACCTGCGGGGCTCCGTTTTCTGGGGGCAGGACCTTGTCCCCAGGTCCTGATACGGCATCATCGCCTGTGGGGCTCCGTTTTCTGGGGGCAGGACCTTGTCCCCAGGTCCTGATACGGCATCATCGCCTGTGGGGCTCCGTTTTCTGGGGGCAGGACCTTGTCCCCAGTTCCTGATACGGCATCATCACCTGTGGGCTCCGTTTTCTAGGGGCAGGACCTTGTCCCCAGGTCCTGATACGGCATCATCGCCTGTGGGGCTCCGTTTTCTGGGGGCAGGACCTTGTCCCCAGGTCCTGATACGGCATCATCACCTGCGGGGCTCCGTTTTCTGGGGGCAGGACCTTGTCCCCAGGTCCTGATACGGCATCATCGCCTGCGGGGCTCCGTTTTCTGGGGGCAGGACCTTGTCCCCAGGTCCTGATACGGCATCATCGCCTGTGGGGCTCCGTTTTCTGGGGGCAGGACCTTGTCCCCAGGTCCTGATACGGCATCATCACCTGTGGGCTCCGTTTTCTGGGGGCAGGACCTTGTCCCCAGGTCCTGATACGGCATCGTCACCTGTGGGGCTCCGTTTTCTGGGGGCAGGACCTTGTCCCCAGGTCCTGATACGGCATCATCACCTGTGGGGCTCCGTTTTCTGGGGGCAGGACCTTGTCCCCAGTTCCTGATACGGCATCATCACCTGTGGGGCTCCGTTTTCTGGGGGCAGGACCTTGTCCCCAGTTCCTGATACGGCATCGTCACCTGTGGGGCTCCGTTTTCTGGGGGCAGGACCTTGTCCCCAGTTCCTGATACGGCATCGTCACCTGTGGGGCTCCGTTTTCTGGGGGCAGGACCTTGTCCCCAGGTCCTGATACGGCATCATCACCTGTGGGCTCCGTTTTCTAGGGGGTAGGACATCTTAATTAGTTAATTATCATAGGCAGGGGTTGCAGGTACGGCATCATCACCTGTGGGGCTCCGTTTTCTGGGGGCAGGACCTTGTCCCCAGGTCCTGATGACCCAGACCTTGGCGGTGTCTTCCACCAAAGAGATTGTGTTTCACGTCAGTCACCGTCGTGTTACTCCCATCTCTGGCTGGTTTGAGTGAATCGGATTTCTGATGAAATGACGGACAAAGATGCAGGCAGTCAGGTCCAGATGTCAGCATGAGAATGTGGGCTATGTGCCAGTATGCAGACTCTTCTCAGAATGAGAATCTCTGAGGCTGTTAAGAAAAGTATTTCCTTTCAGGACTTCCTTGGTGACCCGGTGGTTAGGACTCCGTGCTTCCAATGCAGCGAGCATGGGTTCGATCCCTGGTCAGGGAACTAGGATCCTACATGCTGTGCAGCACAGCACTGAGGACAGTCTCTAAGTGTCATAAAACCTTTGTGATAATGCTCACAGTACTTCGTGGTGATGTGGATACACACAAAAATTGTTTCAGTAGATTCTTTGGCAAAATATTTTAAAGCACCAGTTTATCTTCCAACAGCCTCAATCCTTAAAATTAAAACAAACATGAAAAGTGTAGCCAGGCGGCTTTCTCTTTAATTTATACTGCATACCGGCATTTTGTGGGAGGCACTGTGCCGGCCTGCAAAGAACGGGAGCAGAGACGGCTCAGCACGTCATCTCAGCTGCTGAGGTGACGTGCTGGTCCGCCCAGGACAGGGGAGGCTTCTTTTTAACATTCGTTTTAAATGGTTCCTTTTCTGTCACGAGTTTTGGAAGACTGTTTACAAAGGACACAAAGGGTCCCTATGATGGTGACTAGCAGTGGGCTGCGTTTCCAGTGACGACCCTCCCCTCCTGCAGGCCTCTTCTGACTGTGTGCTCAGGGCTGCCCCCTACTGGTGGTCTTGCAGCAGCCCTGTGCATCGGTTTTGTGACTGAGCTGATGAGAAGGGGGTGTGTTACTGGTGGATTTGTTTAAACAAGACCTTTCCAGGGTTGTGATTCCTGTTAACTCAGTACAGAGTATTGATCACAGCTTTCCTCTTCCAATAGGTAGCTGGCAGGCGTTTAAAAGATTACATTATAAGTAATGTAATACTGGATGTATTTTGCTAGCATTAACTTCTTAAAACATTTGTGTGCTTTTTAAAAGTTCCTTTTCCTTACAACCTCTGCAACCTTTTTAGATTTTAATTTGTAAAAGGTTGTTACACATTTATTTGCAAATGATAAAAATCAATCTTTTATTTTTTGGTGAAGTTGAGAGGAAAAAAGTAAGATGTGAGATAATTGTTAATGCAAATGATGTTAATGCTTCAGAATAAAAAACTTCTCCCCATCGTTGCTGTTTGGTATATTTATATTCTCTTTGCAGTTTTTCTTCTCTGAGTGAAGCACTTAGGTTTCAGTGCACCATCCTGCCTTGGCCCTCGGGTGAAAACACGGTTCCTCTGTGCACCCGGGCCTGCCGTGCTGGTATGGCTGCTGCTGACTTCATATCGACTGCAGGGACTGTTGACCGAAAGGAGAGTTATTTCTTTCTTAGAGGAAAGATATTTATGACTGAAAAGAGTCCTAAAAACATGAGAATATTGATCATGGTTTTGAGAGATGCTTGCACTGAATCACTTGATATACCTAAATATCGGCTTTATTCTATCTTTCCTCAAAGACAGATTGCTAACACAAAAGATGAACAATCTTGAGGGGAAAAAAATATCTTTCTGCAAGGTTGTCTTCCCTCCGTAACAATGGGGAGAAAAGAGGCCTGCGTGGATCCCTCAAACAAGGCAGCCAGAGTAAACAGTGTGTTGGAAGCTCTTGTGAAACTGCCTTGGGTGTGCTTGATTTAACGTGTAGTAATAAGTTAAATTAACATCAGATGGAAATTCAAATAGCTAAACATTTAGCCAATCTAACAACAAACAATTATTGTAAAATCAACATAAATATAAAGACAGCAAAAGATCCCTTATCATCTGAGGACCTAATTCATCGTTTTTAGAGGTAATCTTTTGGGGTTCCTTGGAAATTTATAAAGGAAACTTAGAAATGAAGCGAGTCATTCACCAGTCGGGTGTTTTTGTAAGGCAGGTACTTTGTGGTTGCTGCTTCTCCCTTGAGCTGTGGACGTACTTTGGATGACCCTTTGCTGCTCGTGTAGTTCCAAGCTGAAGGGGCAGCAGACTCTCCCTGCTGTGGTACCGAGTGTGACTCCCTCCTGACAGGTGGCTACCCAGGGGCGTGGTTTTGGTCCATCCCGAACTGCGTCTCAGCATTTCCTGCCTGTGTCTAGCCGCATCCCTCTCTCTCTGGGGAAGGGCCCTGCGTCTCTGCGCAGGGAGCAAGGCTGCTTGTGTGACCTTGGAGTGAGCGTGTGACGGTCTGTGCTGCCGACCCGTCTGCACTGCCAGCACTGCCCTCCCCACTCCAGTGCTGTCTCCTCTCCAGGCGAGGGAAGTGCATTCTATCACCGTTCATGGGCGTGCCGTGTGTCTGAGACCCCACAGACTAACCCTGGACTTTGCTCTGGAGAGCTGGAAGGAGAAAGGGGGAATACGTGATGTGCTCGTGTGTCGGTGTGGCACAGAGGACAAGTACAACACCCTGAGGTGGAAGCTGGCCAGCCGAGCCTGAGACTTGGCCTCGGATGGAGCCAGGGAGCCTGCTGCAGAGCAGGAGGTAGCGTGTGCGTGGAGCGGTGGCCCGGTGTTGGCCGTGGTGGAGCGCACAGGGCAGGGAGTGGGCTGCGGGCAGGCGTGCACAGCCGCTGTGAGATGGGCAGGGAAGGCCCCTTGGTAGGACTGGAGAGCGTGGCTGCTAGGGGGCTCCTGCCGAAAAGCAGCCCGAGAGCTGTGCCCTTTGGTTCACGGCCCCGAGCAGTGGCTAGCTCCTGCTCCACTGGTGGGATGGCGCGGGCAGGTCCTATCTGGCCTGCCTACCGGGGCCTGGCAGGCATCTGAAATTTTAATTGCCAACACATAGAAATCAGGAGATTTCACATTTAATTAAGCATGTATGGCTGTTTCTTCATCTTTACCTTCTTTTGTGAGTGTGTGTGTGTGAGATTTAATTTTACTGATTTTATACTATATGGAGATATTTTACATAGCCTAAAATGTACTCATTTAAAGTATACAGTTTAGTGGACTTTAATAGAGTTGTATACATCATAAGCATGGTCTAATTTTAGCACATCCTGCCCCAAAATAGGATCCTCTCACCTATTAGCAGCCACTCCCTTTCCTCTCTTCTTGGCCTCAGGCAACCGCTAATCTATTTCTGTCTCTATGAATTTGGATGTTGTGCACATTTCAGGTAAATGAAATCATTTAGTATTTGGCCTTTTATATTTGGCTTTTTTCACTTAAATGTTTTCAAAGTTCGTATGTGTGAAGCGTATTTCAATACTTCATTCCTTGTTACGAGCAGTATCCCTTGGCATGGATATGCCACGCTTCATCTATTTGCCAGTTGTGGGTGTTTTCGCTCTTGTGAATCATGCTGCTGGGAACATTCACGGGCAGTCATTTGTGTGCCTATATGTTTTCATTTCCTTTGAGTAGATTCTGAGGAGTAGAATTGCTGGGTCCTATTTTTTGGGTGGACTCCGGGAGTTGGTGATGGACAGGGAAGCCTGGCGTGCTGTGGTTCATGGGGTCGCAGAGTCGGACACGACTGAGCGACTGAACTGAACTGATGGCAAGTCTATATTTAGCATTCTGAGGAACTTCCAAACAGCTGTACCATTTAACATTCCTATCTTCAGCATACTGTTCATGGGGTTCTCCAGGCAAGATAATTATGCTCAAAATCCTTCAAGCTAGATGTTAGCAGTACATGAACCAAGAACTTCAAGATGTACGAGCTAGATTTAGAGAAGTCAGAGAAACCAGAGAGCAAATTGCCAGCATCCCTTGGAACACAGAAAAAGCAAGGGAGTTCCAGAAGAACATTTTACTTCTGTTTCAGTGACTATGCTAAAAGCCTTTGTGTGGATCACAACAAACTGGAAAATTCTGAAAGAGATGGGAATACCAGACCACCTGACCTGCCTCCTGAGAAACCTGTATGCAGATCAAGAAGCAACAGTTAGAACCAGACATGGAACAATGGACTGGTTCCAAATTGGGAAAGGAGTACATCGAGGCTGTATATTGTCACCCTGCTTATTTAACTGGGCTTTCCTGATAGCTCAGTTGGTAAAAAATCCACCTGCAATGCAGGAGACCCATTTAATTCCTGGGACAGGAAGATCTGCTAGAGAAAGGGATAGGCTACCCACTCCAGTATTCTTGGGCTTCCCTTGTAGCTCAGCTGGTAAAGAATTTGTCTGCAGTGTGAGGGACCTGGCTTTGATCCCTGGGTTGGGAAGATGCCCTGGAGAAGGGAAAGGCTACTCACTCCAGTCTTCTAGCCTGGAGAATTCCATGAACTGTACAGTCCATGGGGTCGCTTATTTAACTTCTGTGTGGAGTACATTATGCAAAATGCTGGGCTGGATGAATCACAAGCTGGAATCAAGATTGCTGGGAGAAATATCAATATACTCAGATATGCAGATGACACCACCCTTATGGCAGAAAGTGAAGAGGAACTAAAGAGCCTCTTGATGAAAGTGAAAAAGGAGAGTGAAAAACCTGACCTAAAACTCAGCATTCAGAAATCTAAGAGCATGGCATCCAGTCCTATCACTTCATGGCAAATAGATGGAGAAACAGTGGAAACAGTGGCAGAGTTTACTGGGCTCCAAAATCACTGCGTACAGTGACTGCAGCTCTGAAATTAAAAGATGCTTGCTCTTTGAAAGAAAAGCTATGACAGCCCTAGACACGGGATTAGAAAGCAGAGGCATCACTTTGCTGACAGAGGTCCGTATGGTCAAAGCTGTGGTTTTTCCAGTCGTCATGTACAGTTGTGAGAATCGGACCATAAAGAAGGCTGATGCTTTGGCTTGATCCTGAAAAATTGATGGTTTCTAATTGTGGTGCAGAAGACTCTTTTTTTTCTTTTTCTTTTTTCAGAAGACTCTTAAGAGTCCCTTGAACAACAAGAAGATTAAACCAGTAAATATGAAAGGAAATCAATCCTGAATGTTCACTGGAAGGACTGATGCTGAAGCTCCAATATTTTGGCCACCTGATGGAAAGAGCTGATTCATTGTAAAAGTCCCTGATGCTGGGAAGGATTGAGGGCGGATGGAGAAAGGGGTGACAGAGGATGAGATGGCGGGATGGTATCACCGACTGAATGGACATGGAGTTTGAACAGACTCTGGGCAATAATGAAGGTCGAGATCCTGGCATACTGCAGTCCATGGGGTCACAACGAGTTGCATACAACTTAGCAGCCGAACAGCAATCAGCAGCGTATGAGGGCTGCAGGTTTTTACATACTTAGCAGCACTTGTTCTTGTCTTTTGGGTTTTAACCATCAGAGTGGGTATGAAATTGTGCTCGTTGTATAACATAGAGGCAAATAATGGAGCTGGGAATGATGAGCTGGGTTTTTCTTTTAAATAGAACTGCTTATTGGGTGTTAAAATTATAGTTGGCCACAGGGGGCATAGTCTATAAGCTATTTAGATTCTCAAAAACAGTATTTTAGAGATCTGGATGACATTAGAAAGTAAGTACCTGTGTTTAAAGTATATGGTTTGACATAATTGGACATGCATTACAGAATCAAAATGTCTCCGTCACCCCTCTTACACCTTTGTGACGCCCCTCTTTTCCCTTCCCTGCATCCCCATATCTCTGTCTTCACTACATGTCAGTTTGCATTTTCTGAAAGTTAATAATGGACTATGTATATTGTCATGTATGTTTAATACATGTAGAATCTTGGAGCTTTAAAAGTGGAACCATGCCATCTGTCCTCTTTCCAGCATGCTTATTTTTGGACTTATCTATGTTGTGTGCACCAGTAAGCCATTCATTCCTTTGTTTCTGGATAGTGTTCCATTTCAGGGTATAAGAGGTGTTTATCCCGAATCTGTTGTATAGTGGGGGTTCCGCCCAGTTTTGACTGTTACAGATAAAGCTGCTATGGACATTTGTGTAAGTCTTTGTACAGACATGCTTTTAGTTCGCTTCTAAGTGGAGCATATGATCAGTGGATGTTTAACAAACATCACAAATAACCGAACGATTTTCTACAGTAGTTGTGTCACCTTGCTGTCCTACCCGTGTATATGTGAGTCCCAGTTTCTCCACATCCTTTCTTTACATTTTAGAGTCTGTTTCCTTCTGCCTACAGGACTTGAATGTTTCTTCCAGTGGGTGAATCCCCTGGAGATGGATATGTGTGTGTGTGTGTGTGTGTGTGTGTGTATGTGTATATATAAATTGTTAGTTTTGTGGCCTGAAAACTGTTTTAATAGTTGAAAGTTTTTTGCTGGGAACAAAATCTAAAGTTTATAGCTTTTTCTTAAAGGTCTTGTTCCATCATCTCCTGACTTGCATTGTTTAGGATCAGAAATCTGCTGTCATCCTTACTTTTGTTTCTGATATTGCAAGCCCCACCCCTACCCCCAACACCCGGCTTTTGAAAAGATTTTCCTTATCATTGGTTTTGAGCAGCTTTGACTGTTTTACACTTTTGGGGGTCTTGCTCATAAGAGTTGTCAGTCTGAACTAGAGCCCTGTTCAGTCCAGCACTCATGATTCCCCACCGCTGAGATGAGACTCCTGAGTGATGTCCCTGGTGTCCTGTGAGCTCTGTAAGTGGTGTCCCTGCCACCTGGTGGAAGCAGGTGCCTTTCTTCTTGAGTCTGATTATCTTGTAATGCTCTGGCTGATCTTGGTGCATCTCTGCCCTCTCAGCATCTGCTGGTCAGCCCTCTGCTCGTCTCTGGAGTTCCCTCACTGTGGCTCTCCTGTTGTGTGCTTGCTTATGCAGGCCGTCACCCCTCTGCTCTCCCTGGACTGGGCCTCCGTCTCCTCCACTCAGGTCCTCTTGGCTCTGCCCAGGTTCCCTCTGCCTTTGCCACAGCATGGAAGCTCTCTAGGCAGTCAGCCAGGACAGTCTCAGGGCGCTCCTTGTCTGCTGCCCATCTCCCAGGTTACTGACCCTCACTGCCTGATGTCCAATGTCTGGAAAACCAATGCTTATACATTTTTCCTGGTTTTTTTTTTTTTTTGTCTTTTTGCTTGTTTAAAGTGAGAGTGAAAACCCTGTCCCTGCCCCTCACCTTGGCTAGAAGGAGCAGTTGTTAACAGCTGCTGTACTATTTCTAACAGAGCATCCACACACTATGAATAAACCCCAAGGAAATTGTCAAAAGCGCATCAGTTCAGTCGCTCAGTCGTGTCCAACTCTTGGCAACCCCATGAATCGCAGCACGCCAGGGCTCCCTGTCCATCACCAACTCCCAGAGTTCACCCAAACTCATGTCCATCAAGTCAGTGATGCCATCCAGCCATCTCATCCTCTGTCGTCCCCTTTTCCTCCTGCCCCCAATCCTTCCCAGCATCAGAGTCTTTTCCAATGAGTCAACTCTTCGCATGAGGTAGCCAAAGTACTGGAGTTTCAGCTTTCACATCATTCCTTCCAAAGAAATCCCAGGGCTGATCTCCTTTAGAATGGACTGGTTGGATCTCCTTGCAGTCCAAGGGACTCTCAAGAGTCTTCTCCAACACCACAGTTCAAAAGCATCAATTCTTCGGCACTCAGCTTTCTTCACAGTCCAGCTCTCACATCCATACATGACCACTGGGAAAACCATAGCCTTGACTAGATGGACCTTTGTTGGCAAAGTAATGTCTCTGCTTTTGAATATGCTACCTAGGTTGGTCATAACTTTCCTTCCAAGGAGTAAGCGTCTTTTAATTTCATGGCTGAAATCACTATCTGCAGTGATTTTGGAGGCCCCAAAATAAAGTCTGACACTGTTTCCACTGTTTCCCCATCTATCTGCCATAAAGTGATGGGAACAGATGCCATGATCTTAGTTTTCTGAATGTTGAGCTTTAAGCCAACTTTTTCACTCTCCTCTTTCACTTTCATCAAGAGGCTTTTTAGTTCCTCTTCACTTTCTGCCATAAGGGTGCTGTCATCTGCGTATCTGAGGTTATTGACATTTCTCCCGGCAGTCTTGATTCCAGCTTGTGTTTCTTCCAGCCCAGCGTTTCTCATGATGTACTCTGCATATAAGTTAAATAAGCAGGATGACAATATACAGCTTTGATGTACTCCGTTTCCTATTTGGAACCAGTCTGTTGTTCCATGTCCAGTTCTAACTGTTGCTTCCTGACCTGCATGCAGATTTCTCAAGAGGCAGATCAGGTGGTCTGGTATTCCCATCTCTTTCAGAATTTTCTACAGTTTATTGTGATCCACACAGTCAAAGGCTTTGGCATAGTCAATAAAGCAGAAATAGATGTTTTAGATGGAACTCTCTTGCTTTTTCCATGATCCAGTGGATGTTGGCAATTCGATCTCTGGTTCCTCTGCCTTTTCTAAAACCAGTTTGAACATCAGGAAGTTCATGGTTCACATATTGCTAAAGCCTGGCTTGGAGAATTTTGAGCATTACTTTACTAGTGTGTGAGATGAGTGCAATTGTGCGGTAGTTTGAGCATTTCTTTGGCATTGCCTTTCTTTGGGATTGGAATGAAAACTGACCTTTTCCAGTCCTGGGGCCACTGCTGAGTTTTCCAAAATTTGCTGGCATATTGAGTGCAGCACTTTCACAGCATCATCTTTCAGGATTTGAAATAGCTGAACTGGAATTCCATCACCTCCACTAGCTTTGTTCGTAGTGATGTTTTCTAAGGCCCACTTGACTTCACATTCCAGGATGCCTGGCTGTGGGTCAGTGATCACACCATTGTGATTATCTGGGTCGTGAAGATCTTTTTTGTACAGTTCTTCTGTGTATTCTTGCCATCTCTTCTTAATATCTTCTGCTTCTGTTAGGTCCATACCATTTCTGTCCTTTATCGAGCCCATCTTTGCATGAAATGTTCCCTTGGTATCTCTGATTTTCTTGAAGAGATCTCTGATCTTTCCCATTCTGTTGTTTTCCTCTGTGTCTTTGCATTGATCGCTTAGGACAGCTTTCTTGTCTCTCCTTGCTATTTGTTGGAACTCTGCATTCAAATGAGTATATCTTTCCTTTTCTGCTTTGCTTTTCGCTTCTCTTCTTTTCACAGATATTTGTAAGGCCTCCCCAGACAGCCATTTTGCTTTTTTGCATTTCTTTTCCATGGGGATGGTCTTGATCCCTGTCTGCTGTACAATGTCACGAACTTCATTCCATAGTTCATCAGGCACTCTATCTATCAGATCTAGGCCCTTAAATCTATTTCTCACTTCCACTGTATAATCATAAGGGATTTGATTTAGGTCATACCTGGATGGTCTAGTGGTTTTCCCTACTTTCTTCAATTTCAGTCTGAATTTGGCAATAAGGAGTTCATGATCTGAGCCACAGTCAGCTCCTGGTCTTGTTTTTGTTGACTGTATAGAGCTTCTCCATCTTTGGCTGCAAAGAATATAATCAGTCTGATTTTGGTGTTGACCATCTGGTGATGTCCATGTATAGCGTCTTCTCTTGTGTTGTTGGAAGAGGGTGTTTGTTATGACCAGTGCATTTTCTTGGCAAAACTCTATTAGTCTTTGCCCTGCTTCATTCCGTATTCCAAGGCCAAATTTGCCTGTTACTCCAGGTGTTTCTTGACTTCCTACTTTTGCATTCCAGTCCCTTATAATGAAAAGGACATCTTTTTTGGGTGTTAGTTCTAAAAGGTCTTGTAGGTCTTCATAGAACCATTCAACTTCAGCTTCTTCAGCATTACTGGTTGGGGCATAGACTTGGATTACTGTGATATTGAATGATTTGCCTTGGAAACGAACAGAGATCATTCTGTTGTTTTTGAGATTGCATCCAAGTACTGCATTTCGAACTCTTTTGTTGACCATTATGGCTACTCCATTTCTTCTGAGGGATTCCTGCCCGCAGTAGTAGATATAATGGTCATCTGAGTTAAATTCACCCATTCCAGTCCATTTCAGTTCCCTGATTCCTAGAATGTTAACATTCACTCTTGCCATCTCTTGTTTGACCACTTCCAATTTGCCTTGATTCATGGACCTGACATTCCAAGTTCCTATGCAATACTGCTCTTTACAGCATCGGACCTTGCTTCTATCACCAGTCACATCCACAGCTGGGTATTCTTTTTGCTTTGGCTCCATCCCTTCATTCTTTCTGGAGTTTTTTCTCCACTGATCTCCAGTAGCATATTGGGCACCTACTGACCTGGGGAGTTTCTCTTTCAGTATCCTATCCTTTTGCCTTTTCATACTGTTCATGGGGTTCTCAAGGCAAGAATACTGAAGTGGTTTGCCATTCCCTTCTCCAGTGGACCACATTCTGTCAGACCTCTCCACCATGACCCGCCCGTCTTGGGTGGCCCCACGGGCATGGCTTAGTTTCATTGAGTTAGACAAGGCTGTGGTCCTAGTGTGATTAGATTGACTAGTTTTCTGTGAGTATGTTTTCAGTGTGTCTGCCCTCTGATGCCCTCTTGCAACACCTACTGTCTTACTTGGGTTTCTCTTACCTTGGGCGTGGGGTGTCTCTTCATGGCTGCTCCAGCAAAGCGCAGCCGCTGCTCCTTACCTTGGATGAGGGGTATCTCCTCACTGCCACACTTCCTGACCTTCAACGTGGGATAGCTCCTCTAGGCCCTCCTGTGCCCGCGCAGCCACAGTTCCTTGGACGTGGGGTTGGTCCTCCCAGCTGCCGCCCCTGGTGTTGGGCATGGGGTTGCTCCTCCTGGCTGCCGCCCCTGGCCTCGGCCTTGGGGGAATGGGGTAGCTCCTCCTGGCTGCCGCCCCTGGCCTTGGCCTTGGGGACGTGGGGTAGCTCCTCCCGGCGGCCGCTCCTGACCTCGGACGCGGGGTAACTCCTCTCGTTGCCACCTCTGACTTTGGACGCAGGGTAGCTCCTCTCTGCCGCCCCCCCCGACCTCGGACGCGGGGTAGTTCCTCTCGGCCGTTCCTGCGCCATCGCAGTCTGGCACTCTCAGCCACTGAATGTCCTTTTAATAGAAAATCCTTGCCCCCCTGAATGTATGACATAATGTATCTATGGGACAGACTTACAAAACACCAAAACTTGGAGGAAATGATTTTACATTTCCATCTCAGAAGCACTCAGGTAACGCTTTCTGTCAGCTTTTTTATGTCTCTGTATAACTGGTGTCTTCTTGGCTCCTCAGTTTTCATCATGGCTCTCCTTCTCTAAATGGCTTCATGGGTGCGGTAGGTGGAATTCTAGATGATCCTCACTGATCCATGCCTTTATATGGCCACTTCTCTGACAGTGAACTTGTAAAAGGAATATTTGGGGCTTCCCTGGGGGCTCAGTGGTAGAGTACCTGCCTGCAGTGCAGGAGACCTGGGTTTGATCCTTGGGTCAGGAAGATCCCCTGTAGAAGGAAATGGCAACCCACTCCAGTATTCTTGCCTGGAGAATACCATGGACAGAGGAGCCTAGTGGGCTACAGTCCATGGGGTTGCGAAGAGTTGAAGGCAACTAGCACTGAGTGTGAGTAGGAGCTGTGGACATGATGAGATAAAACTCCCACAATTACAGGGCAGGAGATTTCTGCAGATGTAATTAAGGTCATTAATCAATTGAGCTGATCAGAATGGAGATTATCCTAGAGTGGGCCTGTCTTAACTAGCTGTGCTCTACAGAGGGTTCTGAGATCAGAGACAGGGGTCTGCCTGCTTCTCTGACCAAGCAGTCTTACGTGGTGAAAAGCAGATCTACCAGCAGGGAACCTCAGGTGACCTTCCTGAGCTGAGAGCTGTTCCTGGTTGTGGCCGAGAGAAGCTCAGCCCTCAGTCCTGCAAGGAGATGAATTCTGCCAACAGCCTATGAGGTAAGAGGACTCTCTGAGTGTCAGCAGGCTGAGAGCCACTGCTGTAGGAGGGCTTGGTCTTCACCTGGTGACCTGCCCTGGACTCCTGAGCTGTGGACTCTGGAGATAAGAAATTGGTGCTGTGTTTTGCCACTAAGTTTCTGGGAATTTGTTTGCAGAAATAGAAAGGTAATGTGCTTGCTTTTTTTTTTTTTGCATCATTTTAAAACTTTCTGTAAATGAAAGTATGTTTTGTTCTCATGCATATTTGTGCTGGACTGTTTTTAGTTGGTTGTTCCGTTGTCACACTCGTCCTGTGCTGCCACACCCATGTGCTGACTCTCACACACCCGGGAATAGGAGCAGTGGTTCAGCATAGCTGAGACTTGGTGCATGGCTTCCGTTGGAGATGCTTATGAGAACATGGGCCTTGGGACCCTGAGATCCAGCTCTGTGGTCATGGACGCTTGCTCATCCCCACCCTCGCTCACCTGGGGAGTGGTGGGGAGTGGCTCTCCTCTCTCATGGGGCTGTTGCAGGATTTGCAGAACACTCAGCATCCTGTGAACTGCCAGCAAGTGCTCAGTCGTTAGTACTGCTTTTATACCCACGGTGTTAAGTATCACATGTGTACTTAAATACCTGCTGAGCTTAATTGAGGGAGGGATTTCAGAGCCTCCAGGAGGTACTGGCTCAGCCTGGATGGAGGGTTTCAGAGCCTCCAGGAGGTACTGGCCCAGCCCATCAGAAGGGAGGCTCCACTCTCCATGTCGGCAGCAACAAGCAGTGTGGTGCCATTGCTTTTCAACTCTGGTGCTCTGGGTACTGCTCATCAGCCTGTTGCCATCTTACTTGGAAGTACGTTTTTATATTTAATATAAAATTTAATATAAAAATGTAGTTCACTTTACAGTTCAATTTCTCTGAGTATTTTTAATAAATTGAGATGTGCCTAAATGAAATTTTCCCTGAAAATTACCTGGAGTCTCTAGTTCTATGTGGATTGCAAACTGGTGTTTAGAAGTTAGACTCCTCAGATGAGTGCTCAGCAGTATTTACATTTTAATAAATAAAATGACTGGATACAAGGTGAGCAAATTTTCCTCTATATTTTGTGAATCTATATCAGCAAAGACTAAGAATCTATTTCTCTTTTGTAATGAATCATTTCTACCCATGGAATTGCTGGTGGAGGCAAGAAAGTATGAATCTTATTTTTGTGAACCTAGCCAAGAAAAAGAACGTAAACTTTGAAAAGTGTGTCATTTACCATTCACAGCCTAGTGAAAAACTCAGAGTAGAAACTCTCCATAAAAACTCTGGTATCAGTGTTTAAGATACAGCAAGGTAGAGCATGCAGGCATTAGGGGACTCACAGCCCACAGTTTACTGGTACTCTAAATGCTGTGGATCTTGTGCCAGCAATCACAGTCTTGATTTATGACCACCCGGGCCCCTCCTGAGCATACGTTGGTGCCCTGTACAGTTTAACAGACTTGGTGAGGCATTCCTGCCTGCCTTCTGCAGCTCATGGGAAAAAGCTGGTCTGTTACCTTCACAGATCTGAGGGGTGCTTGGGTCAGACCAAGTGGCCATTTAGTTAAAATGTGTCTGGAAAGGACATGGGGTGAAAGTGGTGTTTGGGCCTAAGCGACGAGTGGGCCGGGCCAGGTGGGCAGGCGGCTGTGGTTCCCGTAGGGTGAACTTGGTCGGAGTTTGGCGTAGGACAGTCCTCGAGGCGGAGGGCAAGTCAGGGCAGCAGCTTTCCTGTGTGTGGTGGGCAACTGGTTTTCAAACTTAAATTTTTGACAGACAGGTCTTGATCGACTCTTTGAGGTGCATTTGTGTTTCTTCCTTTTGAGATCATTGGTGCCCCCTCCCTCCCCAATGATTTCCTTAACACTGGCTCAGGCAGAGACTCCAGAGGCACAGCCCTGTGTTGTTGATGGATCTGAGAGAGAAGTGTAACACTTCTTATTTTTTTTTATACCCTAATAACAAAAATGCTTTGATTTCTTAGCTATCTTTAGAAACAGAGTCATGCCGTGTCACGTTCTGGCACTCTTTTAGCTTCAGGAAATACCAGAAATGCCGATACTGTGATCGGTCCCACTCTGCCTCCTTTAAAGGTGAGCTGTCAACACCACAGAGACAGTCAGGACTCCAAGCAAGGAGTTACACTACACTGAAGGTTTAAAGAGTGCCAATTAGAAGTTTCGTGTAAATAGGTTTAAAGGTTTAAAAAAATCAGATTCTTGAGACATATTAAGATGTGTTTATTGAGACAGATACGTTTAATCTTACGTTTCGCCTGTGTTCTTTGAGAGCTTTAATTTTTCTTCTGAAAAACTCAGAGGGTATTGCCTTGGAAGCTGGATCTGGAGCAGCTCTTTGACACGCATCAGTATTTAAGCTGCCTTTGGACGCAGTGAGCTTGTGCCAGTGCACCCGGCAGCTTGCTCCTGCCTGCTGCCCCAGAGCATGTGATCCCGGTTCCGTCATCTGTGCTGAGGACCACCAGCAGCAGCCCCCGCCCCCCAGACAGTGGGCGCAGCAGACACTGGGATCCTGGGAGGCTGTTCCAATTGTAGCAGCCCCTCTACTCCCCCAAACATACTGTCTCCGAAGGTGGTGCGCCTCTGAACACCAGTACACCCCACCCCTCCAGGAAAACAAGTGCGCGTGTTCACTGAGGGCTGTGACACGGCAGAGTCGCTCTGAGGCCGTCCACATCGAGGTGACATGTGACTGGGGATGGCAGGGCACTGGGGGCAGCCCGTGGGGCTTCCTTCTGGCTGCGGTGAGAGGAGGAGCAGTGTGTCCCCAGGGCCTGCCTTCATGCCTTGCCCCAGGATCGCGAGTCTTCATCAGAGCTCTGAGACTTGGTTCATTCACTTCATAAGTCATATGGGAGCGATAGCATTTGAACTGTTTCGAGTTCTTTTGTAGAAAAACTAGGCATAAAGGCCAAAACCACAAAGAAGAATCCAGAGGTTTCCTGGGAACAGACCTAGGGTACCCAGTCATGGTTCAAGAAGACTGACATATTTGCTCCTTTTTACCAAGTGTCTTTACTAAATCTTAGAATTTTTTTCTCTCAACTAGAGCTTGAAATTATATTCTTGGAAAGTATACATTCTTCCATTTTTTGAATTTCCCAAAGAAAGCCCGCTTTTCAAGCACTATGATGACATTATGTGTAGCTGCTGTCTCAGGCCTGACCTTTTGTGGTGGCAGATCAGTGAGAGAGGTGTTCACGCAGGAGGGCCCGATTCCCACTTGAAACCAGACTGGTTAACATGTGGTCCATGGGTGGTCTTCAGGGAGACCTGGAAATTCCTTGGAGTTGGACAAGAAATGCTGACCTTCTGTGGATGTAATGCGTTTGATCTTCTTCTTCGAATGGATCTCATAGCTTCCTCTAAATTTTCAAAGGTATCTATGCACATGTTTACAATCATAGAGACCCTATATAGAACCCTTGCTTTAAATGCACAACTTTGCACTTAATTTTTTAAAGTCCCTAATGTGATATATACCAAGTGATTTTAAATGATCTATTTTGTAGATAAAAATGGGTGTGGCCCAGCTATCCATAGTGAGTCGTCAGGGAATTCCACTTGTTTTTTACACTCAAGTGAAGGAATAGGAGACCATTTTGGAACTTCATGCTAGTTTTTGAAAAACATCAAACAGATTTTGGCCTGGAAGGAGATGTTCAGGGACTGGGTAGGAACAATCAAAACAAATACCCGTGGTTACAGAAAGTGACCTGAACGCAAGAATTACTGCTGGACGTGGCTGAATAGGTAGCAGTCAGATTCTGCAGCCCCGATGGCGCTCCAGTTTTCACTGGGCATCTCGTGTCCTCACACTTCTCCCTGCAGAGCGAAGGCGGCAAGTCCACTGATTCAGTCCTGACTCCTGGGTGAACTTCAGTGTGGCTCTTTGCATCAGGACGTCTGTGGTGTCATGGAGGATGGTGTGAATAGTGCCGTGGCCTTGCCAGCTTACATGCCACTCCTGCCCCCACTCACTCGCTCCTCAAACTTCACACCTCGTTACTGTGTTGATAAATTAGAAGACATAGAAATGTTGGTCACTCATTTGTGTCCCACTCTTTGCAACCCCATGGACTGTGGGCTTCCAGGCTCCTTTGTCCATGGGATTTTCCAGGCAAGAATCCTGGAGTGGGTTGCCATTCCCTTCTCCAGGGCATATTCCTGACCCAGGGATTGATCCCTGGTCTCCTGCATTGTAGGCAAATTGTTTGCTGTCTGAGCTACCAGGGAAGCCCCACTGATAAATCGTTTTAAAATACAGTGAAATCTAAGCTAACCAAAATGATGTTGAAAAAGAGTGTTCAGCATGGCAGTTATTCATCTCTGTGGAGGCCCAGCACATGCTCTTTCCTCAGGACGTCTCGCCAGGAAGGACAGATGGTCTTCACAGTGGAGAGTGAGCATGTGTGAGCCACCAAGACTTCGTCTGTGGTTCTGCTGCACCCTGGAGGGGGACATGCTCTGAGAATCTTAGGGTTGCCGTGGAGGGGATTCTTGTTTGTCAGAACACCTTCCTGTCTTAGTAACTAACCTGTAACAAAAACAAGACTGAATCTGCTTTGGATGTGACGCCACGCTTAGAGCAGTATTGTTCCCTCAGATGGCCAAGGCTCTGGGTGATGTCCAGGGACAGCCAGCCTGAGACTTAGTGTCCCAGGCTGTGACCGTGATCAGCTCTTGCCCTCCACAGCTCTGTCTCACCAGTGGAGCGCACAGGACAGGGGAAGGACTGCCCAGTGTGTGTGTGGTGGGGGGAGGGGTCGTTACAATGAGGCCCGAGCAGGCGCTGCTTCACAGCTTGCCTGGGGCCTTCGTGCGCCAAGGATAGTAAAGTAAACTCCGGGACACACGAGTCCCTGCTGTGGACCTAGGAGTCCCCCTAAGCCTCCACTTGACTTTCCTCTCCTGTAGATGGTTAGGGTGAATGAGCGCGAAGGTTCCACACACTGATGGATACCTTTCTTTATTTTGCCCTTAGTTGAGCTGCGGTGGGGAGGGGGACGTCCAGTGCTGGATGTCAGGAGGTTCACGTCCCAGGGTATCCTGCTGCATCCGAGCTCTCCAGCTACAGAGGAACCTTCTTTACAAATTGCTGTATTGTCATAGGTGGCATTCTGGTTAAAAGTTCATCTGGATTTCAACCTCGCGTGAAATTGCAGAGCTGCCACTGGAAAGCTCAGCCTTAGTTGAGAACCTTTAGGGAGCTCTCTGACATTGCAGCGAGGATTGAGCAAAACATGCTGGGTTCCACTTACTCAAATTTGGGGGAGTGGAAAAACCTTAAGTTCTCTCATTTTTATCGTCTACTTTTCAGTTATATCCAGAAAGAAAAAAGAGAAGAGAAGCATCATTATTACATTGTGAAAACCTTTTTAAAATCTTTTGAAAGAAGAAATCTGTAGGGTCTGCCACACAGTTTGCCAGCCCCTCTGTTCGCTTACCTTGGATTATCCACCCTGAAGATGATGTGGGCTTTGAATTGTTCGGAGGCCTCAGTCTTTCCCTCCACAGCAGAGGTCAGCAGACTACAGCCTGTGGCCCACATCTGGCCCACCAGCCGCATCTGTTCTGCCCGAGCGCTAAGTGGGGTTCTACCTTCTCAAGGTTTGTAGGAAATGAAGGTTAGGAAATAGCCCTCCTGTGGGGTGCAGTGCCCAGAATGCTGCCCCTCCGCTGAGGAACGCCTGCAGCCTCTGCTCTCTGGGGTAGAAACACGAGACTGGGAGGCTTCCAGTGCTTCTGCTTCCTCTGCGGGACCTGTCCAGGCCTGCCCTGCCTGGGCTGCCACCTCACGGCCTCGCCATCTGGGCTGGTTCCGGTGAACCATCTCAGACCCTGTCTCTTCCAGGCTTGTGTGCACCGTCTGAGCATGCCGGCCTCACCCCTTTGGTCCTGGCCACTTGTGATGGACACGTGCGAAAGAACTCGAAGGTCCTCTAGGCAACAAGTTGAAACCACTTCCTGCTCCTCCTATTTGGAGGAGGTGAGTGTGCGCAGCAGCCCTGCGCTCTTGTCACTTGCAATGTGGCTGGCAGTTACCTGTAGGCTCTGAGCGGCTGGGCCATGCAGGATGTGCTGACTGGGGAAGGTTGGCAGATAGTTTGTGAGCCGGTTTTTTTTTTTTTTTTCTTTAGCTCAGTGAACTAGGCAGAACAACAACCATTACTTTCATTGGATTACTTGTTTCAAAATTAAATTAATCAAATTAAGTAAACATCTGTATTGTCTCTCACTGCCCCAGCAGGCTGCCCTCAAAATGGCCTGCTTGGATGTCAGCTGGTCCTGGGGTGTCCTGAAGTGAGGGAAGTGGCTGTGACCTGCCGAGGTGGCCAGCTTTCCACACACATATGAAATTCCTGAATTAATAGGAAACTGTGCCGCATTGTCTGATAACTTACTGGAAAGCAATAATTAGAAAACAGTTTTTATAGTGGAACTCGAGGTTTAGCTATCCAGAGAAATTGGATATTTCAAAATACTCATAGTTGGTTAGGAAACATTAGTATTAATGACAAATTAATATTAATATCAATATCAGACTTGAGCTTGTAGCCTTGGGAAGAGAAAGGAAGGACTTTAAGGGCCAGGTTTAAGTAACCCCTGGCAGCATTTTTCATCTGAAAGCATTTTTTTTCCCCCAGAAACTTAGATGCAAAAAATTCCACACATTGAGAAGAGGCGTCAACATTTGAACTGCAAATGATTAAACCTTTATGACTAAAGTAATAGGTTTGGCTTCAGCCTTCCCAGTGGAGCAGCAGCAGAGGTCCTTCTCGGTTCGCACACAGAAATGCACAGCTTGATCCGGACCCAGCCCTGCTTCCCTCCCAGGCTTGTGTGCACCGTCTGAGCAGCACCACGCTGTGGGCAGCAACATGGAGGCTGCAGGTTGGGTTTCTGGACGTTTTCTGTGTCACTGAGGCTTCCTGACTGTTTTCCTTCATTGGGGTGTTTCTGAGCCATGGGCAGACTTTGGTGGCTCAGAACTGTTCTTGAGAGATTCCAACCTTCCAGCATTGTGTTGACCAATGACGAGACCACCTCAGGAGGCCATCTGGCTCCAAGCCTGTGAGTTGGAACTTTGTGAAAAGTTCTCATCCTGCCTTGACCTTGAGGTCTTCTGTGCAAGTCTTCCCACCAATGACAGAATTCCAGTGATCGTGGCTAGTATGTTAGTTACTTTGGGGAGCAGAGAGGGAGTGTGTATTTCTAGCTCACTTTCATTCGGTCTAAAATAGCCAAAGGCCCTGGGGAAACAGTAAAGAAAATGTCTTCCCACATCACCGTCAGTCTTGAGGGAAGTGTTGTCGGCGTCCCAAGTTTCTGGACACTTCAGGGCAACAGAGATGTGATATTAGAACACTTGCTGTCGGAGTGGCCACTGTGATAAAAACGGAGTTGAGCATTGTCACAGCAGTACATCACAGCCATGGAAATTCCCCACAGCTCATTGGTCCATGACCAGCAGAATCCCCGGAGACTGACAATTAATCGGGCTCGGCCGAGCCTTTCCCTGGCCAGTCACAGATGTCACGTCTCAGCCTTCCCCAAGAAGAAGGAAAGTTTATTTTTGGTTTGTTGAACTACTCTACCCTTTGATCAAATGACCCATTTTTCTCTCTGTTTGGAAGAAGTATTTTAATTTCCACGTTACCAAGTGTAATACTAAATCATGTACATTTTGAGTCTTGGTTTTTATTGCTTTTAAAAAAATAACAAGTTAATATTGTAGTGTTGATTTGAAGAAAAATGTTGTGAATATCCCTTTACCAGTCACTTATGCTTAAAAGAAATATGCTTCTTACAGTCTCCAAGTTAGATTAAAAACGTAAGACCTCTGGGTACACAGTATCTTAAAAAATCAATGCAGTTTAACCAAGGATTTCAAGACTGGTTTGAAGACCAGTATGCGTATTCATCTTGTCATGGCAGATTCAGCAGGTGAAAGTTAGGGTGTGTCTGGAAAGCTCGTTGTGCCGAGCCGTGTGGACCTACGGGTTACAGTCTCAGTTTTGGGGTGTGTGCCTGCTCACTGGCTGAAGGAGTGAAGTGGACCGCACTGCTTGTTTCTGTTTCCCTTACTTGTCTTTCAAGCTTTCAGGTAATTAAGGCCTGTAATGCAAAGGTGAGCTTGCTGCAAGGCTCACACAGAGAGGGGTGGGGCGGCCCCCGGCCGAGACTGAGAACCCCGTGTCCTCCCCAGCATCACCAGGGGCTTCCTGACAGCTTCCACTCCTCCCTGCCACCTCTCCCCACTCTCCACACCGAGGTGAACTTCCTGCTGTGATTTATGTAGCTTTCTGATGTCTACACAGATTTCTGGATGGTCTTAGAAATGTCACATACTGCTTTGGGAATGTGTGCAGATATATTTCATGCATTTTACCTTGCAATTAAAAAAAAACTTTAATGTTTTAGTGTACTAATACTGAGGTTTAGCAAAAGAGAAAGCAGGTTTTCCTCAGAAGCAAATCTCAAGTCTTAGACATCTAAATGAATATATTTCTTAATCTCCCTCCAAACTTATTTATTTATATTTTTGACAACAGCATTATAATATTGACTATTTTTGCAAACTCATATAAACAAGTAATTGACACAACTGAAATTCTTGTCACATATTTATTGCACTATCAGCTAAAATTTTTAAGTGACAAGAACCAAAATAATCATTAATTTTTATAGGGCAAGGATCTGGCTTTTTGTCTGACACAAAGCTGTATAAAAAACTGCTTCTGATTTTATGCACATTGTTTTTAGTTAATGATTTTCAGCTGTTTGTTGTTCCTCTGATAGCATGAAAATGTACCATATGCTCAGCCAAAAGACAAATGATTAGCAAATGAAATTCCGGACAGCTGTCTGACTGAGCGCGTTGGGTTGATAGCATTCTGCTATCATAATTAGCTTAAGCTTTGGGTTAATTAACTTTCTACCTGGATATGCATAATAATAGCAAACTGCAAAAAGCAAGAAGCTTTCAGTACATCAACAACATTGCTGTCTTTTTTATTTGGTATTTCAAGAGCATATTAGAATTTCAAGAGTGATTAATCCTGGGAATATTGTCATCTACTGTAGATTTTATTTGCAAGCCAGATAATACTGAAACAATTGGAATCTATTATAGAGCAGAAATAGCATTTTAAAATTGTAATTAAAGTTTCTAAAAGCAATTGCTAATTTCAAATGCCTTTGTTGGCAGGAATATTAGACTTCTTGTATGGGCAGCTTGTCGGGTACAAAAAATACCAGCACTTACACTGTGAAGAATAAAACTTTCTTTTATTTAAGTGCTGTATTGAAATCATCAATTATTTTTATGTAATTTGAAACTAAGATTATTCTGTAGTTTAGGAAAGTGCTGCTTAAACCGTGGGCCTGGAGACAGGAGCTCTGGGCCCGGCCCTGGTCCTGTCCGCACGTTTGGCTGCAGGGAGGTTGCAGGCTGGGCCCGGGCCGTCCCCTGACCTCTAGTCAGGATTCGATGTGTATGTGTGTGTCTACCGGCACTGGAGGTCTAATTTTTTAAAAGTCAGTGCTATGTATTTGTAGCTGGGTATTTATTTTCTACCCAGAACAGTTTATACATCAATCCACTGATCTGATAAAATGGGGAGAGCAGTGGCTTCGTCTCCTCCCTCGTCTTGTTTGCATGATTTACCAAAGCACTCTCTTAAGATCCTCGTCATCTTGCGGGGCTGCTCAGGGCCTTTGGAGAGCACAAGCTAGTGAAGTGGATTGCGGATTTGGAGTAAAAACTGTAGTTTACATTTCCCGAAGCACCAGAGCGCCTAGCACTTAATTCTGAAATAAGTCATGCCTGTTGTTACACTCAGAAGAATATTTTATCTTCTGAAAGAACTTCTTTACATATGCAGTGGACGGTGGGTTGGTGGTGACAGTGAATCCGCCTCGGCTCCAGAGGACTTTCCTTAGAAAATGTAGCAGCCGTAAGTGTGCACGTGCTGCTTTCTCAGGTTTGTGACTTGGGGCCGTCTGTGGGCTTAGGAGCACCCATTTGGTTGCTTCATGCAAGTTTTATAGGCCTGTCAGAAGCCATTTTTCAAAATTGGCTTCATTTGAGAACATGAGGAGGAGCCCACTCTGCTGGGGTGGTTAATGAAAGGGGAGGCTCCCGGGGGTCCATCCGCTCTGGGGGAGGGTGGGGCTGGGAGGGTTCTCTGAGAAGATGGGGTGCCCCAGCAGGGTCCCGCCTGCACCCGAGGTCGGCCTTCCTGGCTGGCAGGCTGTGGCCCTGGGGCCTTTCCTCATTTTTGTAATGATGTCTCCAGCAGTCCTTACTCCAGTCTTTCAGAAGATGCTGCCAAAGACTTCTTTTTCTTTTTGTTTAGTCTGCCTCAGGCTGCATAAATAAAGATGGCAAAGGGGTCAAGAAAAAAGAAGTAAACAGGAATCACAATTTTGGTTTCAAGCCCTTAAATTTGGTTCACAGCTTCCCTGCTGTGTAGCAGGCACATATGATTATTTGTTTGCCTTCTGAGATTTATGTTTAATATTTTATGAAATTAAGCATGAACAAGTTCAGGATGCAAAACTTCAGGACAGACATCCTGTTTCTACACACAAATAAAAGAACTTTTAAAAGGTGAGACTTGGAAACCCTCTTATGGGAGCAATATTTTGAATAGGTTATTACTAGCTATTGAGAGACATAGGGGGAATAAAGAAAGAGAAAAACACATCCAGGTCTCATTTTCAGCTTGAATATCTTGATTATTTTGAATGCCACTTCAGACATATTCTAAACTAATGATATTTTTTAAAAAAAACAACTTATTCTACTATTTGCACTGCCTGATCTTTAATTTCTTTTAATGTCAAAATTATTTATTTGGCCTGTCCTATTCCAGATGTGACTGTTGAGGGCATGTTAATTTATATTCTGTTTTCATGGCCCCCGTCCCCATCTGTACATCATT
The DNA here is from genome assembly GCF_003369695.1 of Bos indicus x Bos taurus. Taxonomy (NCBI): domain Eukaryota; kingdom Metazoa; phylum Chordata; class Mammalia; order Artiodactyla; family Bovidae; genus Bos; species Bos indicus x Bos taurus. Next base: position 3,073,028 of record NC_040101.1, on the reverse strand, counting down.
TCTGAATTTCATTTTCTCCCTGGGGAGTTCACCTATTCCTATTGTAGGTTTTGTTTGCTGTGTAAACAGATTAAAGACAATGCAAAAATCCCTACAATACCAGAAAATAATTCTTTTCAACAACATAGTGGATCATATTTAAAAAAGCATTGAAAATGCAGTCCATGTGAGGCACCATTTTTTCCACTTTATTGTACTCTGGAGGAAAGGCTCATGTTACTTGGACATGTTTCCCCTGGATTTGATAAGTTCATTTTTATTAAAAATACGTCCAAAACCGCATTTCACAATAATCCTCAAACACATGTTGTGGACATTTCTTTGTTTCGTGTCTTAGCTTGGCGTTGCAGTCTGAGGCAGATGCCTTACTCAACTGGTGTGCGCTCACGCGGCTACGAAGACAGGTTCTGTCTGCTCCGTTTGTATGAAAAGCAACTTTAAAGAACAGCATTTTTTTTTTTTTTTGACATTTACAAATAAAGAGGGACATGAGTTATTTATGCTCCAGTGTTGCTGCAAAGTCCTTATCTCCGTGTGGCACTAAACAAGGATTTGTTGTGGGATTTTCGAGGGCCGCGTAGTGCTTCAGTGCTAAGCACCCAAAACTCTAGGGGACTGGCACTAATTTCCTCTCTCTCGTAAAACAACATAGTATTCATAACAACTCAGGAGGCTTGACATAAGTAACGATGGCATGTGCAGGCGAAGATTACCGCCCAACAGTGTAATCAAGGTGCGAGGCACTAATGCAAGTTAAATGGAGACAATAATGCTGAAACTTGCATTGTGGGATTAGGAGAGCACTTGAAGTGCTGACGTCCGCACATCCCACCTTCCTGCCTGTCTGGCTTTCCGCTCCTGTTTATACTTAATGATCTCAAAATTTGTATGTCGTTAACACCATGTACTGAAGTGGGAGAGACATGGTCTGGGAGGGAGAAGACTCCCTGTCTTCGTTGACTTTTGTCTCTTTTGGTAATTGGTGGCTTTTGCTGCCGTATTAGGGAGCAAAGCGCGGGGCAGGGAGGCCCCTGAGGTCTCAGTAAACATGCTGTGGGCACGGAGAGCCCCGTGCTCCCCAGCGCTAGGCAGTCATTTACATACTTTGAATGAAAAGTCATTTGTGCCTGCAAAATTGTTATTGCTGGAACAAATTTAAATACTAGTCATATGGAAATTTGAAATAAAGTCATATTAAATTTTGATGCTCAGATCAATATTGTGGAGCCCAGGTAATTAAAGTGGGTTTGTTTATTTGGCTCCTTATAAATAAAAAGGGCTTAATACAGACTAATTACACAGAATCTTTCGTCTACGGTAGGATAATAATGGCAGCAATTTAAAGTGATATTAAATGAGAATTAATAAAGGAATATTGAGTCACTTTGACTGTATTAAGCTGTGAAATGATTCCTCATCTCAATTTAACTTTCTGTCTTGAGCATTATGATTGATAAGCAGTGAATTTTTGTAGAGATAATCTATAACTATATTTGATTGCAATATTTAATTAATAACAACCACACTCTTAACTTTCTGTTATTTTGAAACAGATTAGAGAGGCCCATTTTTACAGTGTCAGCTTGTCGGACCGCTCAGAGGACATGTCGTCTACTTGCTGAATGAGGGACCTGGGTAGGGGGGTGGGAGTGTTGTCTGGCTTGGAGGGTGAACAGCAGGTAGGCAGGCGCTTGACTTCTGTTCAGCTTATAAGGGAGGAGCTTGCTGGCAGTGCTATCCAGACGGACCTGTGGGCAGAAATAGTAAGAGCAAGGCAGCTTGAAGGGGCCCTGGAGCCCCGTGCGCCTGCCGAGGGGAAGGCGGGACCGGAGGAGGCAGCACCTGGGAGAAATGAGAATGGCTTGGGCAGTACCTGAGATTAAAATGGACTGTCCAGTAACACGCAGCTGGAGACTGAAGCTCCAGTCTGTGTTAAATCACCTACGAAGACACGTTAAAACATTGTGCTAGCAATCCGTGACGTTGGATGCTGTGACCGTTAAGTAATTTTCAGGTGGCTTGGCTCTTGCTGGATTGTTTGTGTTTTGCTTTGTTCTGTTTGCAGAGAAACTTGTGTATAATTTCCTTTCATCTGCTTTGCAGCATGTCATCTCCACGTTAGCATTCCTGCCCTTTTAAAGGGTCCTGCTGAAGGTCAGGACCTCACACTGAACACCCTTTTTATATATATTACAAATTGCCAGAATTGTTCATTAATTTCTGTCTTTGAAATGCCATGTCAAACCTCTAAAGGAATTCACAATGCCAGTGTCCCTTGGACAGCTTCTCACCATGGTCCAGTGCGAATTTCTGATGAAATTACAGGTGCAGGGAAATGCAGAATTAGAAATATATCTGATGTTGCAATACTTGCGAAGCTGTAGCTTTGTTGATGACAGGACAATTCCATTTTTGACAGTTTAATTTACTGTTGCCAGTGGACAAGAGCAAGAGGAGAGCGCGGGGTTAGCCACCTGCCCCCTCGTCCCGTGTTTCACATGCGAGGTTGCAAAATCATGACTCCCTCAACCTGTCGGGCTCAAATGAGAAGGTTTTCAGCTGGGAAAATGGAATATATCAGTGCATGTAATATTGCCTGACCTCATAAAACAAAAGGGAAAATTGCAGATTCTGACAGCCATTATGAATCTTGTATCAGCACCCAAAACGACTGGGAGCCGAGGTACAGCACATGTTTATAATAGAAAAAAACAGAGTTGCCACGTCGACTTGCAATATGGAGCAAAAAATGACTTGTCAGTAATTCGTTCTCAGATGTTAAAGAGGCTGTTGAATTTACTAGTATATACACAGAAGAATGTTTAGCCCGGAGCAGAGTGTGGAAATAGTCTCTGCACAGAGGGGTCTGCTGAAGTTAGTCACAAGCCAGCCGGTAACGGGAGGGAGAAGGTAGAATTCCGTGTTCCCACTGTGGCTCTGTCGTGAGCCGGTTTCTCCCTGGGAGATGTACTCAACCTTTTTGCTCTCCGCCATCGTAAAATGTATAAATAGTAAGACTTCTGAAATAAAGCAAATAACATTGTTGTGAAATTATGAGAATCATTTGAATTGAATGTATTTTATTGGAAAGCTGGTGTATTGAGGCATGGCTTTTTATCTTATGCTTAAAAAGTTTTATTTATATTAAAATAAGGCATAATCTCTTTGCATATAATTATATGCTCTTCAATTTAGTTTTTCTGCTTAATAGTCTATCCTCTCACCTCCTTGCCTATTTCTTTTATGTTATTCCGTGAAAAACGTTTATGAGTACAATAATAATCTTGGCTGTCTTCAGTAATTTCATTTTAGCTGGAAAGGGTTCAGTGTGAGAACACAGGAACTTTGTAAAGTGAGGGATGAGACCCAGCTTGTGTCCCTGTGCTGGCGCTTCATTCTTTGTTTCCTTTCATCTTCATCTCACATGCTAGACGTGGGTTCTGGTTATTTTTTCCTTTCCTGTTTGTTTAGAATGAGACACAGCAGCTGAGGTAAGGAGAATAGAGCTTGTGTAACTAATTCAGTGTCCCTTTGGGGCCCCTGCTCTTGAGTCATCAGCCAGTGGCAGCAAGAAGTCATGGTGTTTGCCGTGCTCGGAACCCCTTAGGTCTCTCCTTAGCAGGTCCAGGCTGAGTGGTGCTGAGTGGGTTTCTTGCAGGGCAGGTATGTGAGACTTACAAATAGAAAATGACTTTGAGAGGCAAATAAGGGGTTTCACTCGGGGGGGAGATTATCCATAACTCTCCTATTTCTGGCCTCAGCAAAGTCTTCTGGTGTCGTAGAGCTTCACCATGCAGACTGGGGGGCTGTGGTCTGTGTGGGTGACCAGATGGGGAGTGTTACTGCCAGGCTGAAGGACGGTTGGGGGCAGTGCTGGTCTGGCTGCTCTGGGGGCCTGCCCCACGTCCTTTCAGAGCCTCATGCTGGAAGATGGTGATGGGAGTACCGGCACGTGTGGGATTCTCTGCTGTATGCTGATACTTAGGGCCGGGCCAGCCAGCCTGCTCCCTCCTGCCCAGAGCTTGTGGTCTGAGAAGGCCAATGTCTAAGTGCGCTCAGTGAGTGACGTGCCGAGTGTGACGGAGCTCAAGAGAGGAGGCCTCGGTCGGCGCTTTCCTCGCGGAAGGTGCTGCAGAAGTGGCAGGCTGGAGGCTGGTGGCGTGGGCCAAATGTGAGTGTGCGGCCTTTAGAAACAGGCCCAGAAGCTTGGCAGCAAAGAGGAAGGGTGGAAAGTGACTTCTGTGTTGAAAAGGAAAGGAGTGAATAGAAAGCTGCTGGCAGACACTGAGTGCCTTAGATTTGGAGGTGTTTCCATATTCAGTACATTAGTGTTTGGATTATTTTGGAATATGTACTCATGTGTTTAAATATGCAGTTAGCATTATCCTATAGTCCGCGTGTGAATTAGAATCTTTCAGAGACTTAGAATGTATCAGAATATCTTTGATGTTAGAATATGTTGGTGTTTCAAGAGCCTGTGTGCTTAGTTGCTCAGTTGTTGTCAGACTCTCTGCAGTCCTTTGGACTCTAGCCTGTCAGGCGCCTCTGTCCATGAGACTCTCCAGGCAAGAATACTGGAGTGGGTTGCCATTTCCTTCTCCAGGGGATCTTTTGACGCAGGGGTCGAACCCATGTCTCCCGCATTGCAGGCAGATTCATTACCATCTGAGCCATCAGGGAAGCCCAAGACCCTATGATCTTACAAGAATTTCACCTTAGTCTTTGTATATATCATTACTGTATTAAAGCCAAAGGCCTTAGAACACCTTGCAAGGCTGGTGTGATCTTCAATCCACCCCATCCTTCTTCTCTGAACTCGTCCTCAGCTCTGCCGCCCTGCTGTACTCCAGTGGTGTTCCCCCCGGCTGTGCCTTGAGCTTGCCCAGCATGGTCTGCCCGGTGCCTTTGCATATGCTATTCCCCCTGCTACCTGGCACACTTGACCGTTGCGTCCATTCACGTAGCTGCCTGTCATTTCCTTGAGTTCTCCGCCTTGTGCAGTAATGACCCCCATCCCCACCATAGCACTTCTGATCTCAGTTTCTTGCTCTAAAAAAAAAATCTAGAACATGAGTTTGCCAACTGAGACTGAAGGCTGGCTGCCTGTTTATGTAAATCCAGTTTTATTGGAACACAGCCATGAACCATGTTGTTGTATGGCTGCTTTTTGCTAAGACTCCAGAGTTGAGCAGTTGTAATAAAGACGGAACGGCCTGTAAGCCTAAAATATGTAATACGGTCAACCCTCAGCCCTCCACACTCAGGGGTCAGCCCTACAGGTTCAAGCAGCCGAAGAACCTGAGGGTCCAGAGGCCAGCTGTGCTACCCAGCTGTAGAGGGCTCAGGCACCTGCAGACGTCGGTGTTTATGGGCCATCCTGGAACCAATCTCCCCTGGGTACCCAGGAAGGACTTTCCTGGGAGAAAGTTTGCAGAGACCCAGTCTCACATGTAATTCAGTATTTACTTGTTTTCCTGTCTCTCCCATTGAAATGCAAGCTCTGCAAAGACAGACCCTCTGCCCATTTGACTCACTGACGTATCTCTTGGCCCTAGAATAGTATCTGGCACACGGTAGGGTACAGAGTCCCTATTGAAGAAATGAGATCTGAAGGTCCCAGATAACAGAGTGATTTGATGGGCAGCAGCTCACCGTGCCTCTGATTCTTGGGCTTTGATGTTTCGTCCTGAGTTAGTTTTTAGTTTGCAGTCTTTATAGTGCAGAGAATGAGTGAATGCATCAAATCATAGACGTAAAAGAGGCTGATTTCAGAGGTCCCTGGAAACAAACTCAGATGGAAGTTGCATGCACATGATTTATTGGGTGAAGTGAAAGTTGCTCAGTTATGTCTGACTCTTTGTGACCCCATGGACTACACAGTCCATGGAATTCTCCAGGCCAGAATGCTGGAGTGGGTAGCCTTTCCGTTCTCCAGGGCATCTTCCCAACCCAGGGATCAAACCCAGGTCTCCCGCATTGCAGGCGGATTCTTTACCAGCTGAGCCACAAGGGAGGCCCAAGAATCCTGGAGTGGGGAGCCTGTCCCTTCTCCAGGGCATCTTCCCGACCCAGGAATCGAACCGGGGTCTCCTGCATTGCAGGCAGATTCTTTACCACCTGAGCCACCAGGGAAGCCCGATTTATTGAGCAGGACTCCTCAGATACATGTACACCCTCTAGGAAGGGTGAAAGGCACGACCAGGCTGGGGGAAGCCAGGGCCTGCAGAGTCACCTGGTTGCAAGTGAGGTGACAGCCTGCCCCTGGGGTGCTCTGGGGCTGCAGCGGCCTTCCGCGTCATCCCAGGCTGAGGCCAGGGCTCGGGCCTGGGTCTCCCTGCAGCAGCCTGGCGTTGGCCGTAACCGCCCTCTGGGAGGGCCGGGGCTGTGAAGGATGTGCTTCCCGTCCAGGGCAGCAGCACGTGGTACAGCTCAGAACCTGCCTGAGTTTGCAGGTGTGGTGTGGGCCCTGAAGAGGAGTCTCGCAGGCACCACAGTTTCAGTGCTGAAACGTGGGCCTCCGTGTCCTTGGGCCCCTACCAGCACCAGTGCGTACTGCACACGAGCTGTCACGTGCAGGGCCGTAGGGCAGGCAAGCTTCTTTCCCCGACAGCCCTGCTAGGCGGTGGCCCCCTGTGGGTAGGAACACGTACCAAGGAAACTGGGCTGGTCACAGAGCCTACTGACTTTTAACCTTTAATGATAACACGAGGCAGGATACTTAACTATTCCACTGTTTTGAAATAATTTTATTAGTTGTTTGCTTAAGGGAGTCTTTCATTTTGGCATCAAGCTGCCCGGGACCCTCATGCCAGCTCTGAGTATCTCTGGGCCCTTTCCTCCTTGCCAGCCCCCTGCCTCTGGAGCAGTGCTTACACGCTGTCCTCTCCAGATGCAGGTGGGAGCCTTGGTAACAGCCTTTAACATTGTTTGGGCCATGCTTTAAAATGGTTACACACCCTGTTATAACTGAGTTCAGACACATAGCTGCAGCCCTCCTGAGGAGCCAGTCTGTCTAAAACATTATTATTTTATTTTTTAATCCCTGTTTGCACTGGGATAGGGAAACCATGCTACAAGCTATTTGCGGACAACATGACTGAGGGTGTTTGGAATCAGCGGGGCCTTCAGGGTCTGTTCTGGAAGGTTCATGTAAAAATAGAGCCTACTTCAGTGTCTCGGGCCCAACAGGGAAGAGAAGTCCCTAAGGACTGGGATGCAGAATGAAAGCAAGAGGAAGTCATTTTGCAGGAATCAGATAACAAATGTGCTTTGCTTCCTAACAATTAACAACAAGACCAGAAGCGGCGTCCTTGGTCCACATTCTGCCTGCTGGTTGCAGTGTCGTCCATGCAGCCTGGGCGCTTGGCCGGGTTTGTACTCAGTTGGGCCCTGCCCCAAGGGGGACCCCTTACCTTGCGTGCCTGGATGCTGGGCCAGGAGTGTGCCCTCTGAGGGTCCCCGTGTCTCTGGGGAACACTGCTGCCCCTCCCCTGGCTCTGGGGGTTTGGCTGGGCTAACCCCCAAGCGTGCCGTGTCATTATATGTCATGTTCTACTTTGCCATTTCACAATACCAGTGCTTCTTTTAATATAAAAAGGTCTAAAAGAGCCTCACCAGAGCGCCCATTCCCCCCATTTCACTTCCATCAGAACCGGGTTCTTTTTGTGCAAAAGGGAGTACATACCTGAAAGAAATGGTCGCTGTCCAACTTTGCTTCTAATTCATAGTAAACAGGTGGTTTCTTTTTTTACTGTGGTAAAATACAAATAACTTAATATTTTCCACCTTCGGCATTTTCAAGTGTGTAGCTCAGTGTACCTCGCACAGTGTACATCCAGGTACATTCATGTTGTCGTGCAGCCGTCACCACCACCGTCTCCGCAACGTCCTCATCCCCCCACCTGAAACGCTCTGCGCACTAAGCAGCCTGCCCGCGCGGCTTCCGTGCCGTGCCCCTGACCCTCAGGGCCACGCGGGAGCCCCGCTTCTGTGCCCGGCTCCTTTCTCTCCGGGTGCCATGCTGTAGCCTGTGTCAGAACCCCCTTCCTTTTCCAGGCTGAGCAGTGGGGGGCAGGGGTGAGATGGGCCCTTGTAAGAGGAAGCGGGGCCGCCCCGCCTGCGTGGCCCAGGCACGGTCAGGCCTGCACCGTGTGGGCTGGTCCTCCCCGCCGCCCCCTGGGCCAGCGAGCTTGTCTTGCTGCCGGGAGCAGAGCCCCTGAGCTCCTGGTGCTGGCTGTGGCTTCTTTGTGCGAGACTGTCAGAGGGATCCTCACCCTGACACACGCACGCACACACTGCTTTTTCTCCTTCAGATCAGCGGCCTTGGACAGCTTCTGTTTCTCTGGCAGCCGTTTCAAGCTGCTCTGTCTTGTCATTTTAGAGTTCAATATTTGCTGCTCTGAAGGAAAAAAATGGGGATGGGTTGGCCCATTGTACTTGGTCTCTTGACCTCGATGTTGCCCATGAGCAGTGAAGGATAACTTTTGACGAGCCGTGTCAGATGTGACAGGCAATCTCGTTGGGTTGAGTGGAAATGTGCTGTACAAGTTTGAAGCCCTGGTTGGGGGCATTTTTCTGGTGTTCAATGCATTTAAATTGACACCAGACTTCAGCGTGTTGTTCATTCCAGGCCTGGTGCTGGAGGCTCACGTTGCTTAACTGTGGCTGGGGAGGCCGTCCGCGGCCTCTCCGTAGTGTTCCCGCCTGCTCCCCGGCGGTTTACATCCCGCTTCCATTGTGCTTTTCCTCTCCCTGTTTTAAGCCTTACTTAAGAAGTGCATGTTTTTGCTTTCAGTTGAATAGAGATTTGCGGGATTTTTGTGTCCATGTGGAATGAAGAAACGGAGGGGAAAGGTTATATATATCTTGTCCTTGACATAAGTGGCGTTTTCTTTCATTGCGTAGAGTGAATGGGCAGGTGTGATTTTAAGAGAAAGTCACTCTACTTGTTTCTGCTTCCTGGAAGTTAGTAGATTTGTTCCTCTGGGTTGTAAGAGAAAGCTTGTCCTCTGGTAGGAGAGTCGGAGGAGCTCTTCCTGCCTCCCTCAGCCCGGCCTGGGCAGTGCCTCCCCTGTGGCCCTGAGATTGCAGTGCTGCTTGTCCTGTGTAGGCCTGGGGCTCTATTCTTCCTCTCCGTGCTGTATTCCAGGGGGAGGATGAGGATGGAGGTTTTACTCAGAAGTCTAAGCTTCTAAAACTGCTTTTCTGTATGTCCCAGGTCATCTGATGGTTCAGTTCCGTTTAGTTCAGTCGCTCAAGTCGTGTCCGACTCTTTGCAACCCCATGAATTGCAGCACGCCAGGCCTCCCTATCCATCACCAACTCCCAGAGTTCACCCAAACTCAGTCTGTCGAGTCAGTGATGCCATCCAGCCATCTCATCCTCTGTCGTCCCCTTCTCCTCCTGCCCCCAATCCCTCCCAGCATCAGAGTGTTTTCCAGTGAGTCAACTCTTCGCATGAGGTGGCCAGAGTACTGGAGTTTCAGCTTCAGCATCAGGCCTTCCAAAGAACACCCAGGGCTTATCTCCTTTAGAATGGACTGGTTGGATCTCCTTGCAGTCCAAGGGACTCTCAAGAGTCTTCTCCAACACCACAGTTCAAAAGCATCAATTCTTTGGCGCTCAGGCTTTCTTCACAGTCCAGCTCTCACATCCATACATGACCACTGGAAAAACCATAGCCTTGACTAGACGGACCTTTGTTGGCAAAGTAATGTCTCTGCTTTTGAATATGCTATCTAGGTTGGTCATAACTTTCCTTCCAAGGAGTAAGCATCTTTTAATTTCATGGCTGAAATCACCATCTGCAGTGATTTTGGAGCCCAGAAAAATAAAGACTGACACTGTTTCCACTGTTTCCCCATCTATTTGCCATAAAGTGATGGGACCAGATGCCATGATCTTAGTTTTCTGAATGTTGAGCTTTAAGCCAACTTTTTCACCCTCCTCTTTTACTTTGATCAAGAGGCTTTTTAGTTCCTCTTCACTTTCTGCCATAAGGGTGGTGTCATCTGCATGTCTGAGGTTATAGATATTTCTCCCAGAAATATTGATTCCAGCTTGTGCTTCCTCCAGCCCAGCGTTTCTCATGATGTACTCTGCATATAAGTTAAATAAGCAGGGTGGACAATATACAGCCTTGACGTACTCCGTTTCCTATTTGGAACCAGTCTGTTGTTCCATGTCCAGTTCTGATTGTTGCTTCCTGACCTGCGTACAGGTTTCTCAAGAGGCAGGTCAGGTGGTCTGGTATTCCCATCTCTTTCAGAATTTTCCACAGTTTACTGTGATCCACACAGTCAAAGGCTTTGGCATCGTCAATAAAGCAGAAATAGATGTTTTTCTGGAACTTTCTTGCTTTTTTGATGATCCAGCGGATGTTGGAGGGCAGAAATCTCCATTGTCAGCGGCTGCACTGCATGCTTTTGTAACAGAGAAGATTTTCTTTGACTTCAGCCCACCACATTCCTGCCTGTCTTCAGGAACACGTCTTAGCGTCCAGGACACTTTCCTTAGTCCCCAGTGCGAGCACTGCCTGCGTCCTGCACATGCAGTCTTGTTGTGTGTTGAACTTGGGTTGGTGCTATTTTCGGGGCCAGCAGATCCCCTGAAACTTAGGTTGATGGGAGGGTGGGGACAGCGTCTGTCTCTCTCACGCCCCAGGTAGCACAGTGTCACATTCACTCTGGGGAGGAAGGTGGCCTGGGCTTCAGCGTGTAGGATCCGTAGTGTGCAGAGGCCTCAACCCTAAAGTGCTGAGGGGAGGACGGAGTGGGGACACAAGCGGATGCTGGTGGTGGGAGGTGGGCGTGGGGGGCTCCAGGGTTCACTTCAGCCTGGGGAGGAGGGAGGTGGACTCCTGCTGGCGGCCGCTCCAGAAACATTGGTTTACAGGCAGTTGAAGGCTGCTTCCACAGTTAGCTCATGATAGGGTCAGGGAGCAGAGGCGTTCTGCGTGGAAAGTGGAAGCTAGGAGCGTGGAGTGGAGTCCACCATGAGAACAGACACACCAGGCTGGCAAGGCAGCCATGCCCCGAGGGGCAGCTGCTGCTGTGCAGGGGCTCTCAGGTGCCCAGGAGGACAGGCCAGGTGGGATGGAGGAGCAGGGACGAGAAGGGGGATGGGCACAGAGGCCGTGCCCTGGCTGGAAGGGAAGGGGGCTTCCTTAGGACAAAGGCCGCGATATACCAGCAAGGGTGTCTCGGGAGACAGCTCTGGCCCCCGAGTCAGCTTGGGCGGGGAAGGTGCTTGACTGGCCTTTGTCATTGTCCGCTGCAAGCCCATCCGTGCCTCTTCTCTCTGAACAAGGAGGGATTCCCCGAAACATGGATGCTTTCTGTTGAGTCCGTCTTTCTTATGTGCAGAGCTGGCGTCTATGCCCCGGCCCTGGCCACTCGGCTTCTCTAGCCTGGAGCCCCGCCAGCTTTCTCCCTGCAGCTGCAGGCCCCCACTGTGCACACTCTCTGAGCACCCTCCTGGCGGGTTCACTGTCCGAAAGGGTCCTCTTCCAGCTACCCTTCCCATCCTCCGGGTAGCCTCACACCTTCCTGGGTGTGAGGGGCGTCCTTGGAGGCCCAGTGCACAGCTACGGCGGCAGTTCCTCATCTGAAGCACTGAATGCCCAGTTTGTACCAGAGATGGAGTTACACAGGACTCTGTTTTCAAAGAGCCCTGATGGGGAAAAGAAGTCAGAGTCACATTAATAGAACTTACTTGGTATCCCTAAAGACTTTTTTAAAGAGATTTTTTGTTACTGTTTTTTATTAGATTTCTGTCTCACATTCCGCTGAGTTTTCATTTCAGTTGACTGTATGCTGGGAAGTCCACACCTTGTGGTGGGCTCACATACACGGCAGCGGACCAGAGAGATGCCTTCGTCTTTGCATGAGGCTGTCAGCCCTGTTGGAGGAATTGCACTATTAAATAATTAAATCTTTATTGAGTTGAGCCAATGAGAGAGGGTGCTATGGAAACATAGCCTTGTCTGAGAAGGAGCTGAAGAAGGCCCCCTAGGAAGGTATATTTCAGGTAGGCCCAGGGGGAAATTTGCCAAACAAGCTGGGGCATTGTGTCCTAAAGTCAAGGGTTCACCTGGGCACCCGTCTGAGTTTGTGCTCTGCAAAGGTCAGTCGGCAGTCAGTTCATTAAGCCCCTGCTCCTGTTCTCGGACATTTCTGGTTTTGATCTCTTCTTTGGGCCCATTCTGCAGGGAAGAACAAAAGTGTAGGAAAGGAGTTTTTCATATAGATCTTTGTTGCTGAGTTCCCCAACTTTCTCACAATCTACTCTGACCTTTTCCAGTGCTCCAGTGTATCGTCACTAAGAACAGCATTTTGCTACACAACCAGAATGCAGTGATCAACATTTGGACATTACCATAGACAGAGCAGCATCTCCTCCACAGCCCATGTCCACCTCATCACCTATCCTCCCCAGAGCGGGACTCACTCCATCAGTGCAAAGCACCTTAAAGCTGACACCGTTTCCCAGTTTTCTTCATGACCTTGAAAATTTTGAAGACGATAAGCCAGTTACAGTGTAAGGTCTTCCTCAGTTCAAGTTTCAGTTGCAAAGTCGTGATCAGACACGAGTTTTGAGCAGGAAGACCCTGGAGGTGATGCCTTGTCCCCAGTACACCTGACACTTGATCCTGAAGTTGACAATGTGACGCTGGCTCTTTTGGTGAGGCTGGGGCCCCCTGCAAAGTGCTAGTGCCTCGCTGTGTAGTTAGGGGGATTGCTGGAACCCCGCAACCTCCCCCCGTGAACCTCTCGCTCACGGGTTTGCCGTGCACCCGTGGCTGAGCTCCCTTCTCTTCTGTGAGGGGTGGCTTGCCTTTCTCCCTTGTCATCAGTAGATTCACGTCAGTGTGGACTCAGTGGGCCTTTTAGTTACTGGCTTTTAATTTGTTGTTAAGTTGCCTGAGATCAGCCAGTGGGAGCACTTCAGGATGGCGCTCATGTTATACTTGGATGTCCCGTCACTCCTGGAGCACATCCTCAGCTTCGGGCGCCATAAGATAATCCAGCTTTATGTCATGTTTTTCCTATCTCCGTTAGGAAATCAGCTCTTTCTCTGGGGAACCCTAGCTTTCTCGGTGGAAATTGCATTCAGCCACCAGAACTGGCAGCGTCTGTATGCTGGGTGTGCTCGGGTGCCGTCGTTTCTGCCAGACAGCTTCTTTCATTGTCACCCCTGAGAGGTCTTCAGACATTTCCACCCAAGCACACCGCCTTCCTGCATGCAGTGCTCTTGACACAGACCATGCTGCATATTTGTTTACATGCTGTGGGCTTGTTGTTAGGCCACAAACCATTGTGATAGCTAAAATCTGTCCTTCTTCCACAAAGAAGCCAGTTTTGCTCCTCGTGGACAACATGACCCCATTTAAGAACTCAAGACATTTTTAGCCAAAAGAGTTGAGAAATTTTATGTGTGCGTGTATAAATACATCTATGTATACTTGTTTATTTGTCTCTACTACACTCTAGCTTTTAAAAAAACCACAAGTTAAACATATGCCACTGTTTTCAGTTCAGCCCCTCAAAGTGAATTCTAGAGTCTTTCTCTGCTTACTTGCAAAACTTTTCTATAACAGAACATGGTTTTCCACTGTCCTCAGTCACTAGGTCAAGATTCTAATACAAAAGAAAGTTCAGTTCAGTTCAGTCGCTCAGTCATGTCCGACTCTTTGCAACCCCATGAACCTCAGCACACCAGGCCTCCCTGTCCATCACGAACTCCTGGCGTCTACCCAAACCCATGTCCATTGAGCCGGTGATGCCATCCAAACATCTCATCTTCTGTCATCCCCTTCTCCTCCTGCCCTCAGTCTTTCCCAGCATCAGGGTCTTTTCAGATGTCAGCTCTTTGAATCAGGCGGCCAAACTATTGGAGTTTCAGCTTCAGAATCAGTCCTTCCAATGAACACCCAGGGCTGATCTCTTTTAGGATGGACTGGTTGGATCTCCGTGCAGTCCAAGGGACTCTCAAGAGTCTTCTCCAACACCACAGTTCAAAAGCATTAATTCATTGGCGCTCAGCTTTCTTTATACTCCAACTCTCACATCCATACATGACCACTGGAAAAACCATAGCCTTGACTAGACGGACCTTTGTTGGCAAAGTGATGTCTCTGCTTTTGAATATGCTGTCTAGGTTGGTCATAACTTTCCTTCCAAGGAGTAAGGTGACTTCACGGCTGCAGTCACCATCTGCAGTGATTTTGGAGCCCAGAAAAATAAACTTAGCCACTGTTTCCCCATCTATTTGCCATGAAGTGATGGGACCAGATGCCATGATCTTAGTTTTCTGAATGTTGAGCTTTTAAGCCAGTTTTCACTCTCTTTCACTTTCATCAAGAGGCTCTTTAGTTCTTCACTTTCTGCCATAAGGGTGGTGTCATCTGCATATCTGAGGTTATTGATATTTCTCCCAGAAATCTTGATTCCAGCTTGTGCTTCCTCCAGCCCAGTGTTTCTCATGATGTACTCTGCATATAAGTTAAATAAGCAGGGTGGACAATACACAGCCTTTTCGTACTCCTTTCCCGATTTGGAAGCAGTCTGTTGTTCCATGTCCAGTTCTAACTGTTGCTTCCTGACCTTGCATACAGGTTTCTCAAGAGGCAGGTCAGGTGGTCTGGTATGCCCATCTCTTTCAGAATTTTCCACAGTTTATTGTGATCCACACAGTCAAAGGCTTTGGCATAGTCAATAAAGCAGAAATAGATATTTTTCTGGGACTCTTGCTCAACAGCAGCGGATGTTGGCAATTTGATCTCTGGTTCCTCTGCCTTTTCTAAAACCAGCTTGAACATTTGGAAGTTCACGGTTCACATATCGCTGAAGCCTTGCCTGGAGAATTTTGAGGATTACTTTACTAGCGTGTGAGATGAGTGCAATTGTGCAGTAGTTTGAGCATTCTTTGGCATTGGAACGAAAACTGACCTTTTCCAGTCCTGTGGCCACTGCTGAGTTTTCCAAATTTGCTGGCACTTTGACAGCATCATCTTTCAGGATTTGAAATAGCTCAACTGGAATTCCATCACCTCCACTAGCTTTGTTCATAGTGATGCTTCCTAAGGCCCACTTGACTTCACATTCCAGAATGTCTGGTTCTAGGTGAGTGATCACACCATCATGATTATCTGGGTCATGAAGATCTTTTTTTGTACAGTTCCTCTGTGTATTCCTGCCACCTCTTCTTAACATCTTCTGCTTCTCTTAGGTCCTTACCATTTCTGTCCTTTATTGAGCCCATATTTGCATGAAATGTTCCCTTGGTATCTCTGATTTTCTTGAAGAGATCTCTAGTCTTTCCCATTCTGTTGTTTTCCTCCATTTCTTTGCATTGATCGCTGAGGAAGGCTTTCTTATCTCTCCTTGCTATTCTTTGGAACTCTGCATTCAGATGCTTATATCTTTCCTTTTCTCGTTTGCTTTTCACTTCCCTTCTTTTCACAGCTATTTGTAACGCCTCCCCAGACAGCCATTTTGCTTTTTTTCCGTTTCTTTTTTTGCATTTACTTACAAAAGAAAGTAGTTTGAGAATTTATGACCATACCATTGTTTGAAAACTTACCTAGACTTCAATGTTTGTGTACATTGAAAAATATCACCTTCATTGACTTTATAATTTACACAAAACGCCCATATTAAGGACACAGTTTAGTGGATTTTGACAAATGAGTACACTCCTGTAACCACCAGTCCACAAGCTTCCTTTATGTGGTGCCCTGGTCACAGCGCATGTCCCTGGCTCCAGACGGTCATTCATTGATTAAACTTGTCTTTCCTGAGATTGTGTACAAGTGGAATCATAGTTTTGTGTCCACATTCTTTCACTCAACATAATGATTTTGAGATCCAAGCACACAGCCCGGTCAGTAGTATGCTCTTTATTGTTGTATGGGGGAACCCTAGCATGGTTCTCGCTTCTCCTGTTGGTGGACGCTCCTGTTGCTTCCAGTTTCCAGCTATTTGTGAGTGAAGCTGCTATGAGCATGAGCGTGGAAGTCTTTACGTGGACGTGTGCTCTCCTTTCTCCTGGGCACGTGAGCCCAGGAGTGAAGCTGCTGCATCACGATGTGAGTGTATTTAACTTGATAAGAAGTTACTGGACTTTTCTGAAGCAGTTGAATAATTTTGCATTGCCGTTGGCAGTGTGTTAAAGAGTTACAGTTGCTCCAGAACCTTGTCAGCACTTGGTGCCGTCAGTATTTTACATGTTAGCAGTTTGACTAGTATAGTGGAATTTTACTGTGGTTTTAATTTGCCTGATTGGGTTGAACGTCTTTTCATGACTTACTGGCCATTCCTTATGCAGTGTTTCATTACACACACACCCTTCTTTTTTTATTGAGTTGTTTCTTACTGTTGAGTTCTAAGTATTTTTTAAAAATTCTATATACACGTCCTTTGCAGATAAATGTATTGAGAATATCACCTCTCAGTCTGTGCCTTATCTTTTCATTTTTCTTAACAGCATCATTTTAAGAGCAGAAAATTTTTTTTCTTGGATGGTTTGGACTCCGAGTCTCCTATCTGAGAAATATATTCTTAGGCTAAGCTCACAATAGTCTCCTCTTATGTTTTGTTGTGTATGTTTCGTGGCTTCACATTTAGGTTGGTGATGCACTGTGCTCGAGTCGTGTGGCGCGGGACTCCCTCCTTCCTCAGGGTGCCCAGGGCCGTCTGCGTGTGCGTTGCTCCTGCCGCAGATGCTTTCACCTTTCGCATGTCTTGGTCCCTGAGTCACAGTGACCGTGTCTGCACAGGTCTGCTGCTCGGCTCTGGGTTCTGTTCTGTTCTCTGTCCTCACACCTGCCCCTCATCGCCTCGATTTTTTTTTTTTTTTTTTTTAGGAAGTCTTGGTGTCCTAGGACAAGTCATCCAAATTTGGTCTTTTTAAAAAATGTTTTGGCTGTTCTTGATTCTTTGTACATATTTCCATTCTGGAATAAATTTATTGATTTGTACCCCAAAAGCCAGTTGATTTTGATTGGGATTGCATTGAATCTGTGGGTCAGTTTGTAGAGAGAGTTCACACTTTTGAGTCTTGCTCTGTGGTCATAGTATATTTATTTGTCTTTTTTTGTCGTGATTTGAGGGTGTATATATTCTTAAATTTATCCATAGTTTTTTCACATGTTTTTGATTCTTTTCAAAAACATGTTGTATTTCTATTTTCCAGTTTTTCTTTGTTAGTAAAACACAGGAGCTTTTTGTAAACTTGTTCATTCTGTGAATTTACTAAATGTATTTATTAGTTCTGGTGACCTTTTTATTTTTTGAGGATTCTTTGGGATATTCTGCGTGCATGCCCCTCTTGTCTGAGAATCGTGTTTCCTCCCTTGCCGTGTGTGTGCTTTACTCCCCGTGGCGTGTTGTGCTGGCTGGGATCAGCGCACTTCACGGAGCAGGAGTGGCGGCACAGGACGCCCCCCTGCTCCTGGTCTAGGGGTGGAACCCCAGTGATCAGCGTTAGATGGAACAATGGGCTCTGCACACATTCCCTTCACCAGCTTGAAGGTTCTCTTTCCTGCAGGCTAGGAGTGTATGATGGAAGGGGGTGTGATTTTGGCAGATGCCATTTTTGCATCTGTAGAAATGTTTGTGTGGTTTATTTTTCTTTTATTGGAAATACATGAAATAAATTGATTTTTCTAAAGTTTAACCTTTCCTGCTTGTACTAAATCTCTTTTCCTTGAAAATAAACGCACACAGGGACCTCCTCCCACCTCTCTCTATGGACATATGTGTGCGTGTATAACTCTAGCAAGGTCTCTGTGTGCGTAGAAGCGAATATGTAAATGCTGCTGCCATGCATTTGCTCACAGTTTAAGAATTGAATAAGAACTAAGAGTAAATTAAGAACTACTCTATTGTTCAGGAGACTTGTTTGTCTGTACTATTCTAATAGCTTTCTCCGGCTTTATTTATCAGAGTAATACTGGCCTCATGAAATGAATTGGCAAGTATTGCCTCTTTCTCTGCTGTTTCAACGTGCTTATTTAGGATTTCTATTTTTCCCGTAAATGTTTGATACCATCTGGGGCCTAGACTTTTCTTTATGGGAACGGTATTAATAATTTAATGCATAAGTTGTTGCACTTACTGGCCTTACTTGTTCGTAACTCACCCTCAGTGTCCCTTTGAGGGCATAATACTGCGTTCTACTGTCCTTTTCTTGGTTCTTGACGGGCATTCCCCTCTTTCTCCTTTGGATTAGTCTTGTTAAAGGTATACCAATTTTATCAATCTTTTCAAAGACCAGTTTTGCTCTATGATTTTTTTCTATTGCCTTCTTCAATTTTGTATTTTACTGATTTCTATTTCTTAATTCCTTCTTTCTTCTTCAGTTCATTCATTTAGTTATGTCTGATTTTGTGCTCCCATGGACTGCAGCACTGCAGGGTTCACTGTCCATCACCAACTCCCAGAGCTCGCTCAGACTCTTGTCCATCAAGTCAGTGATGCCGTCCAACCATCTCATCCTCTGTCATCCCCTTCTCCTCCTGCCTTCAGTCTTTCCCAATATCAGGATCTTTACCAGTGTAGTCAGTTCTTTGCATCAAGTGGCTGAAGTATTGGAGTTTTAGCTTCAGCATCAATCCTTCCAATGAATATTCAGGACTGATTTAATTTAGGATTGACTGGTTGATCTCCTTGCAGTCCAGGGACTCTCAAGAGCCTTCTCCAACATAACAGTTCAAAAATATCAATTCTTTGGCACTCAGCTTGCTTTATGGTCAATCTACATTCCATACATGACTAGTGGAAAAACCATAGTTTTGACTAGACAGACCTTTGTTGGCAAAGTAATGTCTCTGCTTTTTAATATGCTGTCTAGGTATGTCATAGTTTTGCTTCCCAGGAGCAAGCGTCTTTTAATTTCATGGCTGCAGTCACCATCTGCAGTGATTTTGGAGCCCCCCAAAATAAAGTCTCATTGTTTCCCCATCTATTTGCCTTGAAGTGATGGGACTGGATGCCACAATCTGCGTTTTTTGAATGTTGAGTTTTAAGCCAGGTTTTTCACTCTCCTCTTTCACTTTCATCAAGACGCTCTTTAGTTCCTCTTTACTTTCTGCGTTAGAGTGGTGTCATCTGCCTATCTGAGATTATTGATGTTTCTCTCGGCAATCTTGATTCCAGCTTGTGCTTCATCCAGCCTGGCATTTCACATGATGTACTCTGCATAGAAGTTAAATAAGCAGGGTGACAGTATTCAGCCTTGATATACTCCTTTCCCAATTTGGAATCAGTCCCTTGTTCCATGTCTGGTTCTACCTGTTGCTTCTTGACCTACATACAGATTTCTTAGGAGGCAGGTAAGGTGGTCTGATATTCCCATCTCTTTAAGAATTTTCCACAATTTGTTGTGATCCACACAGTCAGCCATGAAATTAAAAGACCCTTGCTCCTTGGAAGAAAAAAGCTATGACCAACCGAGACAGCATATTAAAAAGCAGAGACATTACTTTGTCGACAAAGGTCCATCTAGTCAAAGCTATGGTTTTTCCAGTGGTCATGTATGGATGTGGGAGTTGGACCATAAAAAAGCTGAGTGCTGAGGAACTGATGCTTTTGAACTGTGGTGTTGGAGAAGACTCTTGAGAGTCCCTTGGACTGCAAGGAGATCCAACCAGTCCATCCTGAAGGAAATCAGTCCTGAATATTCATTGGAAGGACTGATGCTGAAGTTCCAGTATTTTGGCCACCTGATGCGAAGAACTGACTCTTTGGAAAAGACCCTGATGTTGGGCAAGATTGAAGGCAGAAGAAAGGGTCGACAGAGGATGAGATGGTTGGATGGCATTGTTGAGTTGATGGACCTGAGTTTGAGCAAGCTCTGGGAGCTGGTGATGGACAGGGAAGCCTGGCGTGCTGCAGTCCATGGAGTTGCAAAGACTCAGACACGACTGAGTGACTGAACTAAACATAGTGAAAGGCTTTAGCACAGTCAGTGAAGCAGGTGCTTTTCTGGAACTCTCGTGCTTTTTCTGTGATCCAGTGGATGTTAGCAATTTGATTTCTGGTTCCTCTGCCTTTTCCAAGTTCAGCTTGAACATCTGGAAGTTCTCTTCATCTGGAAGTCCTGTTGAAGCCTCGCTTGGAGAATTTGAGCATTACTTTGCTAGCATGTGAGATGAGTGCAGTTGTGCGATAGTTTGAACATTCTTTGGCATTGCCTTTCTTTGGGATTGGAATGAAAACTTAAGTTTTTCCAGTCCTGTGGCCACTGCTGAGTTTTCCAAATTTGCTTGCATACTGAGTACACCACTTTGACAGCATCATCTTTTAGGATTTGAAGTAGCACAGCTGGGATTCCATCACCTCCACTAGCTTTGTTCACAGTGATGCTTCATAAGACCCAGTTGGCTTCACACTCCAGGATGTCTAGATCTAGGTGAGTGATCACAGCATCCAGTTATCTGGGTCATTAAGTTCTTTTTTGTATAGTTCTGTGTATTCTTGCCACCTCTTCTTAATATCTTCTGCTTCTGTTAGGTCCATACCATTTCTGTCCTTTATTGTGCCCATGTTTGCATGAAATGTTCCCTTGGTACCTCTGATTTTCTTGAAGAGATCTCTAGTCTTTCCCGTTCTGTTGTTTTCCTCTGTTTCTTTGCATTGATCACTTAGGACAGCTTTCTTGGCTCTCCTTGCTATTCGTTGGAACTCTGCATTCAGATGGGTGTATCTTTCCTTTTCTTCTTTTCTCAGCTGTTTGTAAGCCCTCCTTGACAACCGTTTTGCCTTTTTGCATTTCTTTTTGTTGGGGATGGTTTTGATCATGGACTCCTATACAGTGTCAGGAACCTCCATCCATCAGCACTCTGTCTATCAGATCTAATCCCTTGAATCTGTCACTTCCACTATAAAATTGTAAGGGATTTGATTTAGGTCATACATGAATGGTCTGGTTTTCCCTACTTTCTTCAATTGAAGTCTGAATTTTGCAATGAGGAGTTCATCATCTGAGCCATGGTCAGCTCCAAGTCTTGTTTTTGCGGACTGTATAGAGCTTCTCCATCTTGCACTGCAAAGATATAATCAGTTTGACTTTGGTGTTGACCATCTGGTATTGTCCATGTGTAGGGTCGTCTCTTGTGTTGTTGGAAGAAGGTGTTTATTATGACCAGTGTGTTCCCTTGGCAACACTCTCTTAGCCTTTGCCCTGCTTCAATGTGTACTCCAAGGCCAAACTTGCCTGTTACTCCAGGTATCTCTTGACTTCCTACTTCTACATTCTAATCACCCGTGATGAAAAGGACATATTTTTTTGGTGTTAGTTCTAGAAGGTCTTGTAAGTCTTCAAGAACCATTTAACTTCAGTTTCTTTGGCATTAATGGTTGGGGCATACACTTGGATTACTGTAATATTGAATGGTTTGCCTTGCCCTATCTTCATCCATTAGAGGGCAGATAGAATGAAAACCACAACCATAGAAAACTAGCCAATCTGATCACATGGACCACAGCCTTGTCTAACTCAATAAAACTATGAGCCATGCCATGTAGAGCCACTCAAGACAGACAGGTCCTGGCGAGAGTTCTGACAAAATGCAGTCCACTGGAGAAAGGAATATCAAACCACTTCAGTATTCTTGCCTTGAGAACCCCATGAACAGTTTGAAAAGGCAAGAAGATATGACACTGAAAGATAAACTCCCCAGGTCGGTAGGTGCCCAATATGCTACAGGAGATCAGTGGAGAAATAACTCCAGAAAGAATGAAGGGATGGAGCCAAAGCATAAACAACACCCAGGTGTGGATGTGACTGGTGATAGAAGTAAAGTCCGATGATGTAAAGGGCAATATTGCATAGGAAACCTGGAATGTTAGGTCCACAAATCAAGGTAAACTGGAAGCGGTCAAATAGGAGATGGCACGAGTAAACATCGACATTGTGGCAATCAGTGAACTAAAGTGGACTGGAATGGGTGAATTTAATTCAGATGACCGTTGTATCTACTACTGTTGGCAAGAATCCCGTAGAAAAATGGAGTAGCCGTCATAGTCAACAAAAGAGTCTGAAATGTAGTACTTGGATGCAGTCTCAAAAATGGCAGAATGATCTTTGTTCATTTCCAAGGCAAACTATTCTTTATTCTTAGGATGTAATTTTAGCTCTTCTTTTTGAAATTAAAAACTAGGTCATTGGTGTGGACTTTCTCCTGTAATACATGATCAAAGTTGTAAATTATCCTCTGAGCAATATTTTGGCTCTATTCCACAGATTTCCATGTGGTTTGTTTTTATTACTCAACTTGAGATGCTTCATTGTTTCCATTATGTTTCCTTCTTTGACTCATGGAATATTTAGAAATGTGTTGATTTCCATACTTGGTCCCTGTAGACAAGTGCTCCCCGTGCATTTGAAAAGAGCGGGTTCTGCTGTGTGCGGTCTTCTCCACATGTGTGCTGGGGCAGGTTGTTTGATGGTGTTGGTCAGGTCTTCCATCTCGTCCCTGTTGTTCTGTGTCCTTATTCTGTAATAGAAAGGAGTGTGAAAAATGTCTAATTATAGGTTTGCCTGTTTCTCCTTTAGTTCTGTCCATTTTTGCTTCACGTATTTTGAAACTTTATTACTAGGTACTCAGTCATTTAGCGGAGAAGGCTATGGCAGCCCACTCCAGTACTCTTGCCTGGAGAATCCCATGGACGGGGGAGCCTGGTGGGCTGCCGTCTATGGGGTCACACAGAGTCGGACACGACTGAAGTGACTTAGCAGCAGCAGCAGCAGTCATTTAGAATTGTTATGGTCCTTTTATCAATTGGCTCCTTAACATTGTGAACATCCATCTTTATCCCTGTTTTTCTTATTCTGAAGTTAACCCTGATTTTATATTGCCAGATTGACCATAATCAGTCTTTGTGTGCTATACAAACACATTTCATTTTATTATGTCTTTATTGCTTTTTTTTTTTTACAAATTGGTTTTGTGGCCACCCTACATTGTCAGGTGGTGGTTAGAATTTCTTGGCAATAAATTATTTTTTAATTAAGGTATGTCCATTGTCTTTTTAGACATAATGCTATTTCGTGGTTACTGGGCTACTTGGAAACATAACTTCTCTATGTATTGGAAAAGCAAAACATTTCTGTGGCTGTCTTTATTGTGATACTCTCTTTGCTGTGGTCGTCTGGAACTGAACTTTCAGTATCTCTGAGATGTACTTGCACACCTTTCCATCCTTTGGTTTTTAACCTATTTTTTTTTAAAGTGTGTTTCTTGAAGAGGGTATATGGTTATCCAGTATACCAAATTCTTACCATTTATTTGGAATGTTACAGTTAATGTACACATCAATGTGGCTGAGTCTGTTCTACCATTTTGCTGATTGTTTTCCATTTTTCCATTTGTTTTTTTCCCCCTAGTCTTCTATCCTAATTGAGTGTTTCGTTTGTCTAGCAGCACCATGAACTAGAACTTCTAGTAGTGATGAAATGCGCAGTGTCTACGCTGTTTGGGATGGTAGTCAGTAGCCACATGTGATTATCACACACTTGCCCTATGGATAGTAGAAGTAAGAGAAAGGAATACTGAATTACATTTCACTTGAAATAATTTAAATATAAATAGCCACTTGTGGTAGTCGCTGCCACTTTGGACAGTGTGGCTATAGGGTATACAGTATGTATCTTTAACGTCCCATGACCTACTTTGAAATGGTATTTGCTGACCTCACATACAATGTAAGAATTGCACAACAGTTCCTTACTGTTCTTTACATACTTATTGTTAGGGATTTTACTTCTGTTATAAACTCTAAGCCATTATTTTTGCTTTAAGCAGTCCTTTAGAAATATTTGTTTAAAATAGAAATCAAAATAAAATGCTCTTACTTTCAGTTCAGTTCAGTCGCTCAGTCATGTCCGACTCTTTGCGACCCCATGGACTGCAGCACTCCAGGCCTCCCTGTCCATCACCAGCTCCCAGAGTTCACCCAAACTCATGTCCATCGAGTCAGTGATGCCATCCAGCCATCTCATCCTCTGTCATCCCCTTCTCCTCCTGCCTCCAATCCCTCCCAGCATCAGGATCTTTACCAATGAGTCAACTCTTCACATACGGTGGCCAGAGTATTGGAGTTTCAGCTTCAGCATCAGTCCTTCCAAAGAACACCCAGGACTGATCTCCTTTAGGATGGACTGGTTGATCTCCTTGCAGTCCAAGGGACTCTCAAGAGTCTTCTCCAACACCACAGTTCAAAAGCATCAATTCTTCGGCACTCAGCTTTCTTCACAGTCCAGCTCTCACATCCATACATGACCACTGGAAAAACCACAGCCTTGACTAGATGGACCTTTGTTGGCAAAGTAATGTCTCTGCTTTTGAATATGCTATCTAGGTTGGTCATAACTTTCCTTCCAAGGAGTAAGCGTTTTTTAATTTCATGGCTGCAATCACCATCTGCAGTGATTACCTATTTTGATATTCTAAGTATGCTGAAAGCCCACTGGAGGGTTTTAAGTGACTTCCTCAGGTAGACAGCTGCCTTGTGGGTGGTAATTCGGGGGAGGGGAGCAGAAGGGCCGTCATCAGGTGATGGTCTATGCGATGCTGAGATGGAACAGGCAAAAGGAAGGTGCTAATAAGGGGTCAGATTTGGGATCTTTCTGGAAGTTGGACACACTAGTTATTACATAAATGTGTCTTCGTTGTTTGAATAGCATTCTCCCACATTGTTGCCCTGTTTCCTATCCTGTTTGCTTTTCAAAAATAGTTGCGGACATTAAAACAGCTGTACCCATGTGTAATTTTAATTAGAAAGTGTTGATTCAGTGAATTTTGTGAATAATTTGCTGTAAATAGAGCTGTCCTCATAACTCTTAGAATTCATAATGTTCTAATAGGACAAGGCAGAATACAATATAAAGATATTTTTATGTGTTGTATTTATCCCTTTTTTATTTAAAGAGGAGTAAGTGTAACAGGTGGAACAGGTGATTTGCTGTACTGCAGTTGATTAAGAGCAGTGGTTTATGGCGCAGACTTGTTGAACTTCCTCTACTTCATCCTCTTGAGGAAACGTCTGTGGGTTTCGCAACTTAAAAGTGCTGTTTTCTGGCATGCTCCTTAGTTGTGTGTGTGTGTTCATGAAGAGTGTTTAAGCACGTTGAGAAAGGAGGAGTTGGGCTGCAGGGCCCTCTGTACTAAGTAGGGAACACCTGCTTCCCAGGCTGAGGTGTGACTGGTGTCCTCTTACATGAGCGATTCTGTCACCTTGCCGCAGATCCACTTCCCCGCTGGGTTAAATATTTTCTCATCTTTGCATCACATTTTTACCATATTTTGGCTTTTAAGCAGAGGTATGGTTCCACTTTGAAAGCTCTGGAAATAATTCTCAGATTGCATATGTTTACCTCAATTTTGGTATCCAGATTGTTTGCCTTGAAATTAAATGATGATATTGTAAACTGTCAATGGATTAATCAATTGTGGAACCTAATGCTATCTAGTTTACATAGTCTTGAATAATATAAATATCTAATGTAATGTTACTTCCTTGATTGAATTCCATATGATTTCACATAGATGAGGTTAGTATTGAATATGAACAGAGCTATAGTAATGGCTGTCAGTTCAGTTCAGTCGCTCAGTCGTGTCCGACTCTTTGCGACCCCATGGACTGCAGCACGCCAGGCCTCCCTGTCCATCACCATCTCCCGGAGTTTACCCAAACTCAAGTCCATTGAGTCGATGATGCCATCCAACCATCTCATCCTCTTCTCCTTCTGCCCTCAATCTTTCCCAGCATGAGGGTCTTTTCAAATGTCAGCTCTTTGAATCAGGTGGCCAAACTATTGGAGTTTAAGCTTCAACATCAGTCCTTCCAGTGAACACTCAGGACTGATATCCTTTAGGATGGACTGATTGGATCGCCTTGCAGTCCAAGGGACTCTCAAGAGTCTTCAACACCACAGTTCAAAAGCATTGATTCTTTGGCACTCAGCTTTCTTTATAGTCCAACTCTCACATCCATACATGACTACGGGAAAAACCATAGCCTTGACTAGATGGACCTTTGTTGAAAGTAATGTTTCTGGATTTTAATATGCTGTCTAGGTTGGTCATAACTTTCCTTCCAAGGAGCAAGTGTCTTTTAATTTCATGGCTGCAGTCACCATCTACAGTTATTTTGGAGCCCAAAAAAATAAAGTCTGCCACTGTTTCCACTATTTCCCCATCTATTTGCCATGAAGTGATGGGACTGGATGCCATGCTCTTAAATTTCTGAATGCTGAGCTTTAAGCCAACTCTTTCACTCTCCTCTTTCACTTTAATCAAGAGGCTCTTTAATTCTTCACTTCCTGCCATAAGGGTGGTGTCATCTGCGTATCTGAGGCTATTGATATTTCTCTGGGCAATCTTGATTCCAGCTTGTGCTTCATCCAGTCCAGCGTTTCTCATGATGTACTCTGCTTATAAGTTAAATAAGTAGGGTGACCGTATACAGCCTTGACATACTCCTTTTCCTATTTGGAAGCAGTCTGTTGTTCCATGTCCAGTTCTAACTGTTGCTTCCCGACCTGCATACAGATTTCTCAAGAGGCAGGTCAGGTGGTCTGGTATTCCCATCTCTTGAAGAATTTTCCACACTTTGTGGTGACCACACAAAGGTTTTGGCATAGTTAATAAAGCAGAAATAGATGTTTTTCTGGAACAATGTTGCTTTTTTCTATGATCCAGCGGATGTTGGCAATTTGAACTCTGGTTCCTCTGCCTTTTCTAAAACCAGCTTGAACATCTGGAAGTTCATGGTTCACATATTGTTGAAGCCTGGCTTGGAGAATTTTGAGCATTACTTCACTAGTGTGTGAGATGAGTGCAATTGCTTACAAGTTGCAAGATGCTAACAGTTAGCATTTTCATAGCTACTAACCCATCAAAGCCAAAATTGTTTTGTAACCTTGATTTTAGAACTTGTGTAAAGCAAATTATAGAGAGTGCTTTCTGTTTGGCTAGACAGTAGCTTCTATAGGCTGAGAAGTGCCGTTAGGTTCAGGGAGCAGCAGAGACCTTGGGAAAGGGTGTGGTTGATGCTGTCTGTGTCCAAGGGGACACCCCCAGAGTCCCTAGCACTGAACGGTGCTCCACGGGTGACCAGGCTCAGCAGGCTTCAGGCTCAGGGATTCAGAGGAAGAACCGTGGCTCTGGGGCCTGTCTGGAAAGCTTGGAGAAGAACAGTGCCCTCTCGGACCTGTACCTCCCGTGTTTATTCCTCAGTTTTAGTGTGATTAGACACTCACCTCGAGAAATCAGAGGAGGACTGGACCTGCCCAGGAAGTGCACTTGTTGGGGGATGTGGGAGGGGGTTGAAAAATATCCAGTCACTATTTTTAACACGTGGATCTGTCTAACATATGTGACTTCATTAACTGGAGATGGTGACTTCGTTAATTGGAGATGGTGACAGGCTAAACTAAGCTGGGATTCCCCAGGGACAGACTAGAATTTCTGTAACCAATCTAATGAAAACAAACCTGAAGAAAATGGAATATACCTTTCTCGTCCCTGCCCACTTCCCCACCCACATCAAATAAAGCAGCTTTCACAGGGAAGAGTTCCGTTTTCACCCCAGTTTTATGATGCAGTGACTTTCTGTGTTCCTGATGCGGGACTGTTGGTATTTTTTCTTTTTTTAATGTTTTTATCTGGTGCTTGGCCCTGGACCTCGAGGCACAGGGAAGAAACCTGTGCTCCTGGGTCCCCACCAGAGGCCCCCTTCTACAGCTGTGGGATTTCATCGGAAGAGGCCTCTCGTTTACAGTGCTTCATATCTTGCTCTCGTATAAATACCTGCTACATTTCAGCTGGGAGTTATCACTGTTACATATTCTAGAAACTTGACTGTCATCTAAGTGGTTTATTTTTTTCCCAAAGCTAGAAGGAAAGTAGAGAAAGAATTCCATAGTATGGATGTGATTGTGGGCCAAGAGTTGTTATGAAAAGGAACGAAGAGTAAATTGTATTCCTGCTTTATCGTGTTTGCGTCCACTTTCTTGTTTCTTTCGGAGTGAGTCTTTGTTGTTCAGTCATTAAGTGGAGATGGCATTAGAATGACTACTTTGGAGGCATCTTATTTTTTGGTTTTAATTCTGGTTGGTAATAAAAATATTTTGATTCCGTTAATGAGGAGTTTGGTATTTAGGCAAAATATGTCTGTAAAGCAGTTTCAGATACTTCGGGGCATTTTCTATATAAGAGACTTTTGTAGAAATAGGACTTTACTCTTCATTTTTCCTACTGGTCTGTTCATCAAAACCATAACTTTATGGAATTTGCTTCTGAGAAGTGAATTTAAATTTTTCTCAAAAAAAAAACTTTATGAATTTACCACATATGTTTTGGAACACAAAAATAAAACTGAGCATAATGTCCAGTGAGCAGACGTTTTCCCTTAACGTGCGTTTCACGTGTAACTGATCTGCAGCAGGGCAGTTGTGGACGCTGTTCCTGTTGCGTCCCCAGAGTGCTGGCCCTGGGCTCCCCTTCTGCGCCTGTGGCCTGGCCTGCTGCTGCTGCGAGGCTCTGTGCCCAGCCCCCTGTCCTGGCGCAGCGGGCTCGCGTGGAGCCAGGCTCCAGCCCTGCATCAAGTCGTTTCCAGGAGCGTCGCAGAGCCAAAGCGGTGGGCTAGGGTGGGAAGCAGTTCGGGACAGCCCTGTCTGTGCTCTGAGCCAGGAGGGCACCAGGCTTGTGCTCGAGTCCACTCTGAAGTGTAGGTTCTAAGAGGGGAGCAGCTCCACCTGTTAGGAATCCCAACTGGAATAAGGATGAGACTTGCTGGAGTGTTAAAATTATTGAAGAAACTTGATTTGAAGTAAAATTTAACTGGCTTCACACATCTTCCTTTTCTTCCAGTTTGAAAGGAAGATTAGAGGAATTTGTCATCTCCAGGACAGAATCTCGTCTTTCCTCACAGGAGGCCCGAGCAGCCATTTACAAGGCCTAAATGCAAACCCCACCACTGCTCCGCAGGGCTGCCTTGCCGCCTGTGGGAACCTGCGACTCACAGCAGCGCCCAGAGGAGCTGTGGGGGGTGGGGGGTGGCGTGCGCAGTCTGGACTGCTCTGCTGCCTGCTCTCGTGGCCGCGTGTCCTGGGCCCCACCTGACAGAAGGGGTCCCCGCCCCATTTCACCTCCCTAACCCTGAGATATCAGGCATTTTGTAGGATTTCCCTTTTAAGTGGTTCAAATTTCCCGAAAATACTCTGAGTAATTTGGGGTTTCCTGGAGCGGTTGCTTTCTTTTCTGTTTAATATGCCAAGTATGTAGACGTCCAGAACTGTGTGTTCTCTGTGAAAATACCTTTATGAGTGTAGGTTTTGAGGGGACACAGGTAGGTGTCACTGTGCTGGTGAAGTTAGTACCATCTCTCCCCCAACCCCCGCCATGCACGCACACTCAAGGTACGCTGTGTGAGTATGTAATAGAAGGCTTTCTGTTCTTTGACGGAAGAGATTCACGTTGTAGGCTATCTATGGCTAGTTTAGAGCTTTAGAATATTAGAATTTTCTTTCAAGTCCTTTTATGATGAAGCATGAGGTTTTAACTCCATTTCCAGAAACAGGATGGTTAGGCAGTATAAATGCAGTAACTTAGTCACCAGCACTGTTTGTGTGAGCGATGTCACCTTCTAGTTCTTCATGAAGGCTGTGCCTTCACATGGATGGTCTTCAGGGAGAAGTTAAGTCAGTCTGCGTTTCTGCTGGGGCTCACAAATAAAGCACATTCATGGTCTCGGCTGAGTCCCAAGTGGAGGTTTTCCCACAGCTCTGAACCATAATGCAGGCTTTCACGGTGAGAAGCCTGCCAGTGGGACTTGAAAGGGAAAGTGTGGCAAGCTCGGTGGAGGGGTGTTTCTGGGCTCACTGGATGTGTCTCTACCATCTCTCCTTGTAAGCCTGAAATTATCCAGTAGTCAAGAAGGAAAATGCAGTTTAGGCACAAGTATGCCACGTGATTTGTTCTTTTCATGGAGACACTAAAGCATGTGTCAGGGCACTGCCTGTGCCCTCAGTGCGCAGGTCTGATGGGGAGACACTGAACCATGTGTCAGGGCACTGCCTGTGCCCTGAGTGCGCAGGTCTGATTGGGAGACACTGAACCATGTGTCAGGGCGCTGCCTGTGCCCTCAGGTGTGCAGGTCTGATCCTGGAGCAGGGGCCCTTGCTGCAGACACTTGAGTGCGCGTGGGCGGCAGGGTTGCAGCCGGGCTCTTTGTCTGGGTGGCACAGCGCGTCTCCGCCTCTGGCCAGCTGGCTGCGCCCGCCTTCCACAGGCGCCAGGCCCTCAGTGCGCTTAGTTACCATGCGACTCTCGCACCATCGCACCCCTGAGGAGCAACAGGTGCTGGCACGGGTGTTGTCTGTCCACATGAAAGGGCCTGGCCACTGCGATTCCTCTTCTCTTTGATCTCCCTGTAGAAGGTCGGCTTGTCTGCCTAGAGATTCCTCTGAAGGGCAATTTAAAAGTTGGATTTGAGCAACATCAAGTGAAATGTCTTCCCATCTCATGCCGTGAGGGGCTCTTTGGTGTAGTTCATGGCTGGATGCAAGGAAAGATATTAACCCTTCCTTTGAAATCAACTGTCTTGTAGGCTGAGATTCCATCTGCCTTTCTCCTTTGCTTTTAGGAAAAATAACCAAAACATTTTTGTGCATATACAGCTTCCGAGCCCTAGAAAATGAACTCATCGTGCTGCTTAAGATCCACCTTGAGGCTCAGTTACCCTTACTGTGTCAGTGCCCATGAGGGTGAATGCACTTGGGGGGACGAGACACTTAGAACCGACAGAAAAGGAGACAGAAGGGGGATTTTCATGGGCAGAGCTGAGATGCTTTTCTCAAGGTGTTGTGATCAATAAAATAATCCATTTTTAATGGTGAGCTGGCAAGGGCTACTAAATACCGATTACTGGGTAAAGTGCTATCAGAGAGTGAAGTCATTTTGTGAATTATTACATTGCACTAACATGCTCATCCTGTGGGGGAAAAAAGGCCAGGTTGCTTCTGATTGTTTAAAAAAAAAGACTCACTGTAAAAGTAGTTGCCTTATTTTGTAAATATTTTAGACAAGGGCATTGTTATCCAGAAATAACAGATTTACACTTGTTTTGTTTTTAATGAAAATGGGAGGAGAAAATACCTTGAAATTTCAAACCTCATCAGTATCAGTATGATCATAAAGCAAAGCCAGAGAAAGTAGCTTGTGGCTTGTATCTCTCATCCATGTCCCCATTTATAGATTTTGCTTCTGGACTTTTTCTGTTAGAACCAGTATGACTTTATAACCAGTGAATATCCCCACTTCTTAGGAATTTGTAGCTCCACTGTGACAAGATGGCCCAAGATTTATATGGTCCTATTTAAGAGTAGACAGGGTTTGTTTTTTTTTTTTTTTTTAAACAGGGATAAGAGTGAAGCTCTCTGTTCTCATAAACTGTGCTGAAGAGCCAAGTGATAGTTTGTTGACTGGATATGTCATCCATCCTGCCACACATGGTTCAGACAGAGAGAGGAATGAAAGATGCAGGGCGGGGACAGTTCTGACGGACAGCCGCTGCTCAGAAGCTTTACTGTCTGGGGCTATTTACATTTATAATAGCCATGACTTACACGTACACGTGGCTTTTTAATTTTTTGAGGTTATGAAAGGTATACATGTTTTGTGCCCCCCCAAAAAGGGGTAAAGTCATTCATATTCCCGTCACAGATATTGATGTGTGTATTTTGGCAGTCATGCTGGTTTCCTTTTCATGCATACAATAAACAAGCCTTAATACAGCGTGGGACACATTGCAGTTAATGTGATGTGCCTTTTTATACAACAACATATGTATTATTCCATATCATTCCATACTATTTTTATTGGATATGTAGTAGCCTGTCTTACAGGTGTTATCACCATTTATTTAACATAATTTAACACCCTGTGATTAGTTATTTAGGTTATCTTCAGTTTTAACTTGTGCCCAATTTTACTGCTGGGCCATCCTCGGAGTTAATTGCATGTGGGTTGCTCTAGAGTTGATAAAGCACTTTCTAATGGCATGTCTCATTTGATTGGCATAGTGGCCCCATGAGGCAGGGAGGCCACTGTGTCACAGATGAAGAGACTGGAGCTCAAAGGATTAAAGTGAGTGTTTTTAAGATGTGACCCCTCAGTACAGACAAGAATAAATGCCAGGTATTTTGGCGTTGATACGATTGAAGACCAGATGTTTTTTAACTCCAGTGTCAGTGATGCCTTCATCTTTTCAACAAACATCTAAGTGCTGAGTGTGTTTCAGGCTTAGCAGATGAGACAGACCCGTATACACTGTTACATGAGGAAACCAGGTTGCTTCTTGGGTAATTCGGGGAATACTTGTGCTTATTTTATTGGTCACAGGAAAGGGACTGTTCACCCAACCAGTCAAGAGCAAGTTCAGAGTATTGTCTTTGTTCTGGGGGTGACTGGGTGCTTTGAGGGTCAAGTTAAGGGTATTCTCCTTCCTTAGTGACTGGTCCCATGTCTCATGCTGCTGAGAGAACTGGATATGTTACTAAGCAGTGTTTAGGTATAATGAAATAAGTGAAGTCAGGATCAGGTCATTTCAGTCGCTCATTCGTGTCTGACTCTTTGCGACCCCATGGACGGCAGCATGCCAGGCCTCCCTGTCTATCACCAACTCCCGGAGTTTACTCAAACATATCCATTCAGTCAGTGATGCCATCCAACCATCTTATCCTTTGTCGTCCCCTTCTCCTCCCGCCTTCAGTCTTGCCCAGCATCAGGGTCTTTTCAAATGAGCCAGCTCTTTGCATCAGGTGGCCAAAGTATTGGCGTTTCAGCTTCAACATCAGTCTTTCCAATGAATATTCAGGACTGATTTCCTTTAGGATGGACTGGTTGGATCTCCTTGCAGTCAAATGGGTATATCTTTCCTTTTCTCCTTTTCCTTTCGCTTCTCTTCTTTTCTCAGCTATCTGTAAGGCCGCCTCAGACAACTATTTTGCCTTTTTGCATTTCTTTTTTCTTGGGAATGGTCTTGATCCCTGTCTCCTGTACAATGTCATGAACCTCCATCCATAATTCTTCAGGCACTCTGTCTATCAAATGTAATCTCTTGAACCTATTTTTCACTTCCACTGTATAATCATAAGGGATTTGATTTAGGTCATACATGAATGGTCTAGTGGTTTTCCCTACTTTCTTCAAGTCTGAATTTTGCAGTAAAGAGTTCATGATCTGAGCTACAGCAGCTCCCAGTCTTGTTTTTGCTGACTGTGTAGAGCTTCTCCATCTTTGGCTGCAAATAAAATAATCAATCTGCTTTTGGTATTGACCCTCTGGTGATGTCCATGTGTAGAGTCTTCTCTTGTGTTGTTGAAAAAGGATGTTTGCTATGACAAGTGCGTTCTCTTGGCAGAACTCTGTTAGCCTTTGCCCTGCTTCATTCTGTAAGGCCAAATTTGCCTGTTACTCCAGGTGTTTCCCAGGTGGCTCAAATGGTAAAGTGTCTGTCTGCAATGCAGGAGACCTGGGTTCAATCCCTGGGTTGGGAAGATCCCCTGGAGAAGGAAATGGCAACCTACTCCAGTAGTCTTGCCTGGAAAATCCCTGGACAGAGGAGCCTGGTAGGCTACAGTCCATGGGGTCACAAAGAGTCGGACACTACTGAGCAACTTCACTTTTCACTTCAGTTCCAGGTGTTTCTTGACTTCCTACTTTTGCATTCCAGTCCTCTATAATGAAAAGGACATCTTTTGGGGGTATTAATTCGTCTTGTAGGTCTTCATAGAACCATTCAACTTCAGCTTCTTCAGCATTACTGGTTGGGACATAGAATTGAATTACTGTGATATTGAAGTCGGGATAGAACATCATGTAAATATAGCCCTTTGAAAATAACTGCTAATCTCTTATGTCTGAAAATATTTTCTAAACATAGTGTTATGTGAATTAAGACAAAATGCCTTTTTTTCACAAGGTGGAAAAAAATGCAAATAAAAACGTCCATTTATTCAAGGATGACCTGAAACCTGGTATATTATATCTTCATATGATGCTGCTGATACTGTGAATTGCTGTCAGTACTGTAACTGGATGCATACGGATACATTAAAATGTCTGTAAAGGGGACATTAAAATGTAAAAAGTCATTAAAATGTTAGCAAGAGGGAAAGGCTACCCACTCCAGTATTCTGGCCTAGAGAATTCCATGGACTATATGTAGTCTGTGGGGTTGCAAAGAGTCGGACATGACTGAGCGACTTGCATGTCACTCATGACTTGACTCATTAAACTAATACAATATTGTAAAGTTTAAAAATAAAATAAAATTTTAAAAAAATGTTTAAATTCTTTGATTCAGGAATCTCACTCTGAAAATGTATTTTCTAGGGAAAACAGAAAACAGAGAAAAAGCTATCAGTATGTACATTGGCAGTGTCACTTATCACAGTGAGAAATAGAAACAAACCTAAATGTCTAATAGTGAAATAGTTTAGAAAACAGCACCACATCTACCTCACCAGACTCAGCGTCCAGATACCTGTGAGACTGTCAGCATAGCAAACTAAGTAAAGAAGCAGATTAAGACACTGGAATGTATATACATTATAGCTACGCATGTAACAGAAAAACACTTGAGAATGTATGCTGAAGTGGCACTAAGGTTGTCTTGTGGGGTGGGGAGGATCAAGGAAGTTCCTATTTTTGTTGTCTGTGTTTAAAATTTTATGTAGTACAGATATATTACTTTTTAAGACATTAGTTAATGGCTTTGTTTTATTAAAATGGCATATGAGTGAGTGAAAGTCACTCAGTCATGTCCAGCTCTTTAGGACCCCATGGAATTCTCCATGGGATTCTCCAGGCCAGAATCCTGGAGTGGGTAGCCTTTCCCTTTTCCAGGTGATCTTCCCAACCCAGGGATCAAAGCCGGGGCTCCCACATTGCAGGCGGATTCTTTACCAGCTGAGCCACCAGGCAAGGCCAAGAACACTGGAGTGGGTATCCTATCCCTTCTCCAGAATATCTTCCTGACCCAGGAATCGAACCAAGGTCTTCTCCATTGCAAGCAGATTCTTTACCTACTGAGCCTCCAGGAAAGCCTAAAATGGCATATGTGTCTTTTTAAAGTGTATGCAGTACAAGCAAAATATAAAATGACAAATCACCTCCTATCCCCTATCTCCAAAAATAGTCTGACATTTGGTAAACATCCTTCTAGAAATGACTTTTTCCATGTATAAGTATTATTTTAAATAGGTAGTAACAGATACACGGAGAAGGCAATGGCACCCTACTCCAGTACACTTGCCTGGAAAATTTCATGGACGGAGGAGCCTGGTAGGCTGCAGTCCATGGGGTCACGAAGAGTCGGACACGACTGAGCGACTTCCCTTTGACTTTACACTTTCATGCATTGGAGAAAGAAATGGCAACCCACTCCAGTGTTCTTGCCTGGAGAATCCCAGGAACAGAGGAGCCTAGTGGGCTGCCGTCTATGGGGTCGCACAGAGTCAGACACGACTGAAGCGACTTAGCAGCAGCAGCAGCAGGTACACAGATACTAAAGAGCAAATAACTTTAAATTAAAATGGGTTTGTCTGATAGAGCATAAGTAAGTATCACCTGCAAAGCACTACTGTTTTGGGCTGTGCCGTCTGTGATCTCTCAGCTGCTCTCCTCTGCCCTTCAAGCAGTGAGAGTGGCTGTGTCCCAGTAGAGCTCTCTCACTCTTCATCCTTTGTTTGGGTCTGTGTTTCTACGTAGCATCCTTTCCTTCTGCCTGGAGTTTCTGTAAACATTTCTCATAGTGGCAGACTGCTGGTGGCGAATTCTTAGAACTTTTATATGTGCAAAAACTCTTCATTGCTCCCTGATATTGAAAGAGATTTTCTCTAGG
The DNA here is from genome assembly GCF_003369695.1 of Bos indicus x Bos taurus. NCBI lineage: Eukaryota > Metazoa > Chordata > Mammalia > Artiodactyla > Bovidae > Bos > Bos indicus x Bos taurus. Next base: position 3,037,116 of record NC_040101.1, on the reverse strand, counting down.
TATGGAATTCTAGACTGCTAGGTTTTTTCCTGTCTGCTTTGTAGATTTTGCTCCACTGTCTCTGTTTGCATTGTTTTCAGCAGGAATTCTCGGAGAAGGCAATGGCACCCCACTCCAGTACAACTTGCCTGGAAAATCCCATGGACGGAGGAGCCCACTAGGCTGCAGTTCATGGGGTCGCTAGGAGTCAGACACGACTGAGCGACTTCCCTTTCACTTTCCACTTTCATGCATTGGAGAAGGAAATGGCAACCCACTCCAGTGTTCTTGCCTGGAGATTCCCAGGGATGGAGGAGCCTGGTGGGCTGCCGTCTATGGGGTCGCACAGAGTCGGACACGACTTCCGTGACTTAGCAGCAGCAGGAATTCTGCTGTCATTCTTTCTTTTTGTTCTCTCTGTGTAAATGTCTTTTTTTCTCTGACTGCTTATAAAGCTCTCTCAAAGTTTTTGAGAAATTTAGTTATAATGAGTCTTGGTGTAGTTTTCTTCATGTTTTTTGAACTTGGTTTCATTGGACATCTTCAATCTGTGCATTCATAGTTACATTAAATGTGGAAATATTTTGGCAATTTTTTCTTCATATATGTTTCTTCTTCCCTTTCAGAAACTCCAGTTCTGCCTCTATAAAGTTTCCTGGAGTTGCCCCAAAGCCCAGTAGTGTACTGCTTCTCTTCCTTCCATTTTGGGCCTTTTTTCTCCCTCTGTCCATTTTGGGTAGTTTCTGTAAGTATTCAAGTTCACTTATCCTTTCTTCTGGAGTGTCTAATCTGTTACTGCTGTCCAGAGTAGTTTTCATCTTGGATTTTGTCATTTTCATCCGTAGAAATTCTGTCTTTATTTCCAAATTCTACAATTCTAACGTTTTGAGCATCTAAAATGGTTACAACAACTGCTTTTTGCGTTCTTGTCTAACATCTGAGTTCCTTCCGGGTTGCTTTCAAGTAGCTGTTTCTTCTTCTAAGGAGTCTTAGTTCCCTGATACTTTCTTGCCTGGCCATTAGCTGGATATCTGGAATTGCAGATTTTAACTTGTTGGGTGTAGGATATTTTTGCATTCTAATAAATATTCTTAAGCTTAGTTCTGAAATGCAGTTAAATTTGTCAAAATAACTTTATTCTTTGGGGTCTTCTTTTAAAATTTGTTAGGAAAAAATCAGAGCAGTGTTCATCCCAGTGCTAATTGTTTCCCCTGAAGCAAGACCTGAGCGCTCTCCCTAGTGCTCCACGAATCATGGGGTTTCCCAGTGTACCTGCTGGGCGTCAGGTGCGTGCACAGCCCTGTGGGAACGTCTTTGCTGTTCTCTCATTTTCCCTCAGTGTGGTGTGTCCCTCACATGAGTGTGCTACTCGTCCTAGGTGGGTGCTTGAGCTGGGCCACCAGAGTCTGTTCGGTTCTGTGTCCACTTCTCTCCTGCAAACTCTGCTTGCTCTGGTCTCCTGGGTCCACAGCTGCGTTTACTCTGTGAGGGCAGCATTCTCTGCCTGTGTACTCACTCAGTGCCATGACCTTGAAATGCTGAAGACAGTAAGCTGGGGCCATCATGACATTCACCACATTCATTTCCCATTTTTCACAGACCACTCTACTTGACTATCCAGTGTCTTAAACTGTTGTTTCATATATGTTGTTTATTTTTCTTCTTTCTTGTTTGCTTTTGGTGGGGAAATAAATCTTGTTCCTATAACTTATTGTCTTGCCTAGAAACACAAATGTTTAGGTGATGGTTTTTGAAAATTATTTTGAAGTGAATAAAGTTAAGATGTTACAGTATTAAGACATTGGTTTCCCCTAAACCACCTGATTATTATTAAACTTTTCTTCATTTCCAAATGTTTCTCATATTGTAAACTAGACCATACATGAAAAGAAGGTACATGAAAACAAGACCCACACCCCTCAGAGAAAAGAATACAAAGAAGTTTCTCACAAATGGGTCACAAAGAAACCCTGCCCTGTGTATGGTACCACAGTGCGTATGGAGAGAGGATTTGCGTTCTCTGTGCGAGATGCACTTTGAAGAAGTAAATTTGGTTTCCTGAGTTATTCTTTTATCATCTTTTCTTTAAACACGGGGCTAGAGTTTGTATGGTTTTAGTTGTAAGAAATCCATCTGTGAAATTAAAATTTTATCATCACAACTTTTTGCTCCATGGTTGAAATTTCTGCAGTAGAGAAGCCCCAGAAGTTCACATCGTCTTCATGCATTGGGTCATTGTCTTACTTGCCCTGGATAGAAGCACTCTCAGGATTGTTGAAGACGGGGTGCGTGACCACCTCACCAGCACAGTGCCCAGCAGGCATGTGGTGACCGACGGCTTTGGGGAACTGAGCCTGCTCATGTCGCTGAGGATGGGCCTCTCTGTCAGTCAGCTTGCAGCCCAGCTCAGAGTGAACCCTCCCTGGAGTGCAGGATCTCCAGGCAGTCTTGGCCGAAAGCAGGCCTTAACGCTAGTATCCCTTCATTTTTAAATTATACCTCATTTATTTTTCTTGGCTTCTCTGGCTGAGGTCTCTTTATTTTGAACAGAAGTTGTGATGATAGGCATTCTTGTCTTGCTTCTAAATTAAAAAAAAAAGTGTTGTCTTCTAATGATTGACTCTGAGTTCTACAGATTGTTTTGTGGATGCCCATTTCTCTCCAGAATGTAAGTCCTTTTTGATACTGCGTTTTGTCTTCAGTGAGGCCATGCTGACATTTGCACTTGTAAGGAAATTTTTAGGAAACGTATGTGAGCAAAACAAATTAGATAATCTTTTGAGTAAATGAGGTGTTATACAATTGAAAACTGGTCATATTTGGTCATATGCAAGTTATTAGTTCAGTTTTAAACTCACCAAGTGAAGCTGAAAGTTACGCTTTCTAATTACAGAGTTGAGTTTAAATCGACAGGAGCAGCCACACTTGGCTTGTCTAAATCTGAGGGTATATAACTCTGTAAGGTTTGCCAAGAGCTGCTTCTCTTAAATATAGTGTTTTTGTTTCTCACATACGTTAGATTTGCAGTGACCTGCACTCCTTGTCCCTTAGTGTGTTGTGATAGGTAACATAATGTTTCTCTGCACACTTCGCTGGGCATAAGTGGAGTTCTCACCTCTTAATCAGCGCCTTGAACAGTGTTCTTGTTTTCGTCCCTTGAATAGAAAACTGCTGAGAAGTGGACGGGGAATGTGTCTTACAAGCTTACGGTGCAGGTGGCCTTGCAGTGCCCTCTGACTACAGAGCCCTTGACAAAGTGGAGAGCCTTGTACAGTTGGCTCTGTCTCTTTTCTGAAATTTGTACATCCATGGTAACCGAGGAACCTTGAGATCATGATTCCTCATATGGTCTTTCCTAATGTCCATGTAGATGCTCAATACAGGCTGGTCCCTTCTTCCTTTCTGGCTGAATCAACTGGACTGGGGCTATGAGAGGCCAGGGACCAGCCTGGGAGCAACATGTAAGGAGGAGCTCACTCTCAGATGTGTACAAGTGTTTTGTACTGAATTGTGTCCCCCAGAATTCATATTTTGGGGCTCTAGCCTTTAGTCCCTGAGAGTACAGACTGTATTTGGAGATAGAGCCTATTAAGAGATGATTAAAGTAATATGAGAGTCACAGGGTGGGCTTTGGTCCAGTCTGACTGGTATCTTATAAGAACAGATGCCAGAGGTGCTTGTGAATACAGGAGAATGACGGCAAATAGGTGGCTTTCTGAAGTAGGTGGCCATCTGCTAGCCAAGGAGAGAGGCCTCAGAATGAAGGAGACCCTGCTGACCCCGTGAACTTGCACATCCAGCCTCCGGACCTGTGAGGGAAAAAAAGAAGTTTCTGTTGTTAAGCGGCCCGGCCTGTGCTATTTCCTAATGGCAGCCCTGACAAACGATAATAGGTGCCGTGCTGCACTGCACGACTCTGGAGTGATGCCTGCTCAGACCTGTCCTCGGTACAGGTCCTGGCTCACCCCAGGCTCCAGCCTGCAGGTGGACACAAGCTTCCTGAGTCAATCAAAAGGTGATGGGCGGTTGTTGAAGGAGCACATGAGCCCAGTAATCTCTCCTTCACGTCCTTGCAGAAGGAAATGTGTTTCTGCTTCTGCTAAGTGCATCTGAATCTCTGAGACACAGCAGTGTTTGATGGGTGTAGACTGAGCCCATGGCTCAGCCTCTTCCCTGAAGAGAGTGGCTGCTTCTCCATGAGAGTTCCTTGAGGACTAAAGAACAATTGTTAATAACAATTGTTAATCTCCCAATTGTGTAATCGCCCATCACACATTGTTTCCTGGATGAAATGCTTGAAGGTGTAATGGATGTAAATTTCATGGAATTAAAAAAAAAATGAAAGACTTCAGAAAAAGGTCCAAGAGAAAACCAAAGAGCGAAGAGAATGGGAAATGGACATCTAGGTATATCACAGTGCAGTTTTAAAACATCAGGAAGAAAGTTCTAAAGTACTATGGAAGGAGAAAAGGAGGCCATGTGTAAAGAAGCAGTGATCATACTGACTTCAGAGTTGTCAACAGCAGCTCCAAACACAGAGACAATGGGGGAAGGTTTCAGTGTGTTGAAGGAAGGCAACTTAGAGAGCACAGAATCTCACGCCAACTGAGACTCTAAGAGGGCTCGATAGAAGCGTTCTCTTACGTGAACACAGAATCTCACGCCAACTGAGACTCTAAGAGGGCTCGATAGAAGCGTTCTCTTACGTGAACACAGAATCTCACACCAACTGAGACTCTAAGAGGGCTCGATAGAAGCTTTCTCTTACGTGAACACAGAATCTCACGCCAACTGAGACTCTAAGAGGGCTCGATAGAAGCGTTCTCTTACGTGAACACAGAATCTCACGCCAACTGAGACTCTAAGAGGGCTCGATAGAAGCATTCTCTTACGTACAGGCCTCAACACAATGACGACAGTAAATGTGAATGGACTAAACTTATCAGTGAAAAAGATAAAGATTGATAGACTGAATATAATTCTATACACCACTCATGAAGGATGTACACACATGCAGACTTTAAAAGTAAGTGGGTGGAGTGAGCATGCTGCTGCTGCTAAGTCGCTTCAGTCGTGTCCGACTCTGTGCGACCCCATAGACGGCAGCTCACCAGGCTCCCCCGTCCCTGGGATTCTCCAGGCAAGAACACTGGAGTGGGTTGCCATTTCCTTCTCCAACACATGAAAGTGAGAAGTGAAAGTGAAGTCGCTCAGTCGTGTCCGACTCTTAGTGACCCCATGGACTGCAGCCTAGCGGGCTCCTCCATCCATGGGATTTTCCAGGCAAGAGTACTGGAGTGGGGTGCCATTGCCTTCTCCGGTGAGCATGCTAGGAGAATACTAACCAGAAGGAAACTGGGAGAGTCATATGCATACATAAAATAGACAAGAGAAATTATACTGTTGTGATTGAAGGGTTACTACATAGTTAATAAAATAAATGTATTTGTATTTTCTTAGTATAAACAAATTTACACTCATTTTTAATATAAACAAAATAAGCATGTAACCGAAAGTTAAAATACAACAGTAATCTTGAATCTTAAGAGCATAAAGTGATGAAGTACCCATTTTAAGAAATTAGTGGGGGGAAACCCTAAAAGTAAAGGAAAGATAAAATTACCATGTGTGTGTGTGCATATATGTGCTCAGTTGGGTCCAGTTCTTTGTGACTTTATGAACTCTACTGACAGGTGCCTTTGGGATTTTCCAGGAGAAATACTGGAGTGAGTTGCTATTTCCTCCTCCAGTGGAAATTAGCAAAATACAAAACAAATAGAAATACAGTAAACAAAACCATAAGTTGTTTCTTTAAAAGAAAAAAAATTGGTTAAAGAAAGGTGAGACATGTATGAATAATATCATTAAGGAAATGGAAAAGTACAGAAATGTTAGATTTAAATGTTAATAAAACATAATGTCTTTGGGTATATGTTAAAGTCTTGAAAACCTGAACAAGATTCACATAACTCTAAAAATTCATATTCATTTGAATAATTCTAACTTCAAAAGTAGTAAAAACTGTGGTTATGATCTTCCCACAAAGAAAACCACCTGACTCAGTTTTAATAGTTGATTTCTTCCATTTCTGAAATACATCCCAATTTCACATTAACTTTTCCAGAAAACAAAAAAGATGAAGCACACTCGCCATCTTGCTCCTGCTGTCAGGTCAGCAAAGCTCTGATTTGGAATTCAGACAGACATACTGTGACCATCGCAGGCTATTTCACTCATTAAAATAGATGAAAAATATTCTAAATACAGTAGCAAATTAAATCTGACATAATGTGGGAAAGTCAGGTGTGCAAGAAATGTAATGTTGGGAAATTCATGAATCTCTAGTAACCATATAAAGAGAAGCTCAGCAGCACTAGTGATTTAGAAAAGCGTCACATTAGTGACACACATGATGCGCACCTTCCATCGACCAAAACCCGGGAGCCTCACAGTGCCGACTAGTGGGAGGGGTGGGGAACCCTCACATATTGTCCGCAGGAGCGCAGATACGAGGGGCTTTGACGGGAATTTAGCATTGTGTGCTGTTGTGAGCTTTCCCCTAGGTACATACCCACCAAGAGAAAGATTGCAGAAATACGAGACATACTGTAGAATGTTTTTGGTTTTGTTTTCTGTGCTGTTGACAATAGCAAGAAGTGTGGGAACAATCACATGCCTATCATCAGCAGTGACACTGTGAAACACTGCGCAGACTGCTCTGGTGAACAACATATTATGCAATGGTTCATGCACAAGATCTGCAGTGGTGTGCATCAGTACAGATGAATGTCAGCCATACAACTGTGAAAAGTAAGCTCAAAGATTACATCTTGTACAGTTCTTCTAATGAAATGAAATACAACTGAAATCTAAAATACGTTTTGGCAAGTCGTATAGATGGAATAAGGCTGCTTTTAAAAGAGAGCAAGTGAGTAATAAACATAGTAGTAATCAGGAGGAAGATGACCTCAGAAAATGGGTTCAAGTAAACAGGGCTTATGTGGATTGGTATGAGTTTTAGCTTTTGTCTAGTTGATGGGTTCATGGGTATTTCATTCATTTTAAAATACAACATAGTCCAATAGTGTGTTAGGAACTAAGGATTGTGATTATAGATACATTTCTGTGCAGTGAACATTCAAAAACATATACTGTGGTAGGGTTCTCTAGTATATGATTTTATATAAGTATGTGAGATACATGTACATATGAGATATATAGTGTGGTTAACTCTTGGTGAACTATGTGTTTGGATAGATATTAATGGTCTATATCCATTATACAAAGTAGTTTGACTGCCCGAAAAGCCCTTCATGCTCCCCTGCTATTTATCCACTCCTATCTCTTAAACTCTGGAAACCACTGATAGTTTTACTGCCTCCATAGGTTTGTTTTGGAAGAAAAGCTATGACAAAGCTAGACAGTATATTAAAAAGCAGAGACATTACTTTGCTGGCAAAGGTCTGTCTAGTCAAAGCTATGGTTTTTTCCCCCAGTAGTCATGTATGGGTGTGAGAGTTGGACCATAAAGAAAGCTGAAGAATTGAGGCTTTCGAACTGTGGTGTTGGAGAAGACTCTTGAGAGTCCCTTGGACTGCGAGGAGATCCAACCAGTCAATCCTAAAGGAAATCAGTCCTGAATATTCATTGGAAAGACCAGTGCTGAAGCTCTAACACTTTGGCCACCTGATGCAAAGAACTGACTCACTGTAAAAGACCCTGATGCTGGGAAGGATTGAAGGCAGGAGGAGAAGGGGACGACAGAGGATGAGATGGTTGGATGGCATTACCGTCTCAATGGACATGAGTGTGAGCAAGCTCCAGGATCTGGTGATGGACAGGGAAGCCTGATGTGCTGCAGTCCATGGGGTCGTAAAGAGTCAGACACAACTGAGTGACTGAACTGGTAGTTTTATCTTTCCAGAAAGTCATATATAGTTGGAATCATATAATTTGTAGCCTTTTCAGATTGATTTCTTCACTTAGTAATATGCATTTAATTTTACTTGCATGTCTTCTCATGACAATAATGGCTCATTTCTTTTTAGTGCTGAATAATATTTTGTTGTCTAAGTGTACCAGTTTATTTGGCCATTCTCCTACTGAATAATCTTGGCTGTTTCCAGGTTTTGGCAGTTATGAATAAAGCTGCTATAAACATATGTGCGCAAGTTTCTGTGGGGACGTAAAGTTTCAACTCCTTTAGGTAAATACTGAAGATTGTGACTGCTCTTTGTATGTAAGAGAGTGTGCACTCTTATAAAGAACTGCCGAACTGTTTCACAGAGTGGCTGTACTGTTTTGCATTGCCAGCGGTAATGAATGAGTGTTCCTGTCTCTCCTTGTTCTCACCAGGATTTGGTTTTTCAGTGTTCAGGGTTGTGGCCATTCTGATACATGTGTAGTAGTATCTCATTGTTTTAGTTTGCCTTTTCTTGAAGACATACAACGAGGGACATCTTTCCATCTGCTTACTTTGCCATCTGCGTGTCTTCTTTGGGAAGAAAGTGAAAGTGAAGAAGGTGAAGTCGCTCGGTCGCATCCAAGTCTCTGTGACCCCGTGGACTATGGCCTGCCAGGCCCCTCCGCCCACGGGGTTCTCCAGGCAGGAACACTGGGGTGGGCTGCCACCTTCTTTGCCAAGGTGTCTCTTTAGGCTTCTGACCCTCTTTTAAAATCAGGTTTGCTTGTTTTCTAACTACTGAATTTTAAGAGTTCTTTATTTATTTTGTGTGTGATAGTCACTCCTTGTGACACTATGGACTATAGCCTGCCAGGCTCCTCCGCCCATGGGATTCTCCAGGCAGGAATACTGGAGTGGGTTGCCATTTTCTTCTCCAGGGGATCTTCCCAGCCCAGGGATTGAACCTAGGTCTCCCACATTGTATGCAGACTCTTTACCATCTGAGCCACCAGAGAAAAAGAGTTAAATATAGTTTAGATCCATCTTTTGTCAAATGTCTTTTGCAAATGTTTTCTGTTAGTCTGTGGATTGTCTTACTTTCTTGACATTGTCTTTCCCAAAGCAGAAGTTTTCAATTATAGGCAGGTCCAATTTATCAATTATTTCTTTCGCAGATTGTACCTTTGGTTTTTTAATAAAAAAAATCATCACCATATGCAGGGTTATCTAGGCTTTCTCCATTATATAGTTTTGTAATGTACATTTAGGTCTAATATCCATTTGGGGTTAATTTTTGAAAAGGGCATAAGGTCTGTGTCTGGATTGATTTTTTTTTTGGCAAGTGTTTTTCGAGTATCACCTGTTGAAAAGATTTTTCTCCATTGCATTGCCTGTGTTCCTTTGTTAAAGATTGATTGACTGTACTTATGTTGGTCTGTTTCTGGGAGCTGTGTTCTCTTCTGTTAGTCCATCTGTCTGTTTTTCCACCAGTACTACACTATCTTGATTGTTGTTGTTCAGTCATTCAGTTGTATCTGACTCTCTGCAACCCCATGGACTGTAGCACGCCAGGCTTCCCTGTCCTTCACCATCTCCCAGAGTTTACTCAAACTCATGTCCAGTGAGTCGGTGATGCCATCCAACCATCTCGTCCTCTGCTGTCCCCTTCTCCTCCTGCCTTCAATCTTGCCCAGCATCAGGGTCTTTTCCAGTGAATCAGCTCTTCACATTAGGTGGCCATAGGATTGGAGCTTCAGCCTCAGCATCAGTCCTTCCAGTGAATATTCAGGGTTGATTTCCTTTAGGATTGACTGGTTTGATCACCTTGCTGTCCAAGGGACTCTCAAGAACCTTCTCCAATACCACAGTTTGAAGACATCAGTTCTTCAGTGCTCAGCTGTTTTTATTGTCCAACTCCCACATCTGTACATAACTACTAGAAAAACCATCGCTTTGACTATACAGACCTTTGTAGGCCAAGTAATCTCTCTGCTTTTTAATACACACTCTCTTGATTACCATGGTGGTTTAGTAAGTCTTGAAGTTGGATAGTATAACTCCTCCAACTTTATTCTTCTCTTTCTATGTTGCGTTGGTTATCTTGGGTCTTTTCCCTCTCCATATAAAGTTTTATCATGGTTCAGTTGTTAAGTCATGTCCAACTCTTTGTGACTCCATCTAGTGTAGCACACCAGGCTCATCTGTCTTCGATTGTCTTCACTATATGAACTTTAGAATCAGTTTGTCAGGAGCCAAAAAATAGCTTGCCTGGGTTGGGTTTTTTTTTGTTTTTTTTTTTTCTTTTTAGTGGGAATTGCACTGATTCTCTCTATCAGTTTGGGAAGAACTAACATCTTGACAATATTGAGTCTTCTGTCTATAAACACGGAGGAGGGCATGGCAACACACTCCAGTCTTCCTGCCTGGAGAATCCCAGGGAGAGAGGAGCCTGACGGGCTACAGTCTGTGGGGTTGCAAAGAGTCAGACACGACTGAGCGACACACATCCGTAAACAAAGATTGTTGTTTACTTGCTCAGTTGTGTCCAACTCTTTGTGACCCCATGGACTGCAGCACGCCAGCCTTCCCTGTCCTTCACTATATCCCAGAGTTTGCTCAAACTCATGTCCATCGAGTCGGTGATGCGGTCCAACCATCTCATCCTCTGTCATCCCCTTCTCCTGCCTTCAATCTTTCCCAGCATCAGGGTCTTTTTCAATGAGTTGGCTTTTCACATCAGATAGCCACAGTGTTGGAGTTTCAGCATCAGTCCTTCCAATGAATATTCAGGGTTGATTTCCTGTCTGTCCATTTATTTAGTTCTTGATTCTGCTTATTAGACATTTTGAAGTTTCACTTGTATAGATCTTGTACGTGTATTGTCAGATTTATATCTAAGTGTTTCATTTGAGGGGGCGGGGATGCGAACGTAAATGTATTGTGATTTTAATTTTAAATTTCACTTGTTTATTGCTGGTAGTTTGAAAGCAATTACCTTTTGTATATTAACCTTGTATCCTGCAATCTTGCTATAATTAGTTCCAGAAGGATTTTTCAGACAGTTGTTTTGGATAGTCTACATAGATGATCATATCTATGAAAAAGACAGTTTTATGTCTTGCTCACCAATCTGTATACATTGTATTTCCTCCTCTTTTCTTGGTGCATTATCTAGTACTTCCTGTTCAGTGTTGAAAAGGAACTGCCAGAGGCGACATTCATGCCTTATTCCTGATCTTAGTGGGAAAGTTTCAGGTTTCTCATCATTATGTATGATATTAGCTGTAGATATTTCTTTATCAAACTGAAGGAAGTTCTTCTCTATTCTTGCTTTTCTGAGCGATTTTATCATGAATTTGTGTTGGTTTTTCTCATGCTCTTTCCATATCACTTATGAGCGTGTGATTTTTGTCTCTCAGCATGTTGATTTAATGGATTACATTAATTTTGAAATGGTGACGCCAGCCTTGAATACCTGGTTTAAATCCCACTTGGTTGTGGTATATAAATATTTTATACATTATTATTTTTATTTACTAATAAATACTTTGTTGTGAATTTTTACATCTGTGTTCATGGACAGTAGCAATATATGGTCTATAGTTTTCCTCTTTTGTAATGTCTTTCTGGTTTTGGTATTTGGGTAATGCTGGTCTCAGAATGAATTAGGAAGTATTCCCTCTTCCTTTATCCTCTGAAACAGATTGTAGAGTTTTGGAATAATTTCTCCCTTAAATGCTTGGTAGAATTCACCAGTGAATCTGGCTGGACCTGGTGCTTTCTGGTTTGGAAAATTATTTATTGATTAAATTTCTTTACTAGATATAGGCCTATTCATATTATCTATTTCTTCTAATGTGAATTTTGGCAGATTGTGTCTTTCAAAGAATCAGTCCATTGTTATCTACATTATCAAATAATGGATACAGCGTTCATATTATTCCTTTATCATTTTAATATCCATAGGATCTATAGTGATGTCCCATATTTCATTTCTGAAATAAGTAGTTTGTGTCTTCTATCTTTAATTCTTAGCTTGGCAGAGGCCTGTCAATTTTATTGATCTTTACCAAGAACCAGCTTTTGGTTTTGTTCTTTTTTCTTTATTGATTTATGCTCTAATTATTCTTCCATTTACTTTGGTTTTGATTTGCTGTTTTTCTTCAGTTTCCTAGGGTGTAAACTTAGATTATTGGTTTTAGATCGACCTTGTTTTCTAATATATGCGTTCATTGTTATAAATTTCCCTCTATGCACTACTTTCACTTCATCCAACAGATTTCAGTAAGTTGTGTTTCTGTTCTCATTTATTTCAAAGTAGTTTAAACTTTATCTTGAAGTTTCATCTTTGACCCGTGTATTAGTTAGAAGTGTGTTTATTCTCTAAATATTTTGGGTGGGATGTTCAGTTTTCTTTCTGTTATTGATTTCTAGTTTAATTCCCTTATGATCTGAGAACTGACATTGTATGATTTCTATTTTAAATTTGTTAAGGTATGTCTTATGGCTCAGAATGTGGTCTGTCTTGTTGAATCTTACATGGGAGTTTGGAAAGAATGTATATTCTGCTTGTTGGATGAAGTAGTCTATAAATGGCGGTTATAACCAGTTGATTTGTAGTGTTAGTTAAATTATGCCCTGACTGATCTTCTGCAGGAATGAAATTACTGTTCCAGTGGGTTACTGTTCAGCTTTAGTAGATACTGCCGTTTTCCCAAAAACTCGTGCCTTCAAGATGCGAGAATTCTCTTTGTGTCAGTATTTGGTATTGTTGGTCCTGTTTAGTTTTAGGTATTTTGTTGCTGTGGAGAAGTATCCTTTGCTTTTAATTTTTTAATGAATAATGATATTGAGCAGCTTTTCATAAGCCTGGTGTTTATTCTTAGTCTTTTTGCCCATTTATAAAATCTTGCCTGTTCTAAGGTGCTTTTTTTTTTTTTCTCCAGAATTTTTATACCACCTTTCATGCGTTGGCCTTTAACCCATGTAAAATTTACTTCTGAACATGATGTGATATAGGGAGTCAAGTTTCTCTTCTTTTTTCTATATACGTTTATCCAGTGGTTCTACCAACTTTCTTTTTCCCATTAGATTGCTTTTGTCAAAAATCAATAGACGCTGTATCAGCGTGTTTATTTCTGGATTCTCTGTTCTGTTTGCTTAATCTTGTATTCCTGCACCAGTAGTATACTGTCATGATTCTTGAAGCATCACCCTACAAGTTTGAAATGAGGTATTGTGAGTTCTTGAAGTTTGTTCTTTTATTATTATTACTGTTACGGCTCTCCTAGGTTCTTTGAATTTCCATACAGATTTTATAATTGACTTGTTAGTAATTAAAACTCTCGCAAAAAGCCTCTTGGAAATTTGATTGGGATTACATTGATTCCACAGGTAATTGGAGGGTAATTCAACAACAGTAATATCTTACAGTTAAGTAATGTGATATTTGCCTCATTTCTTCAATTTCTGTCAATGAAATTTTTATGTAAAAGCCTTGTACACTGTTTATTTAAAGTGCACTCCGATGTATTTTATATAGTTGCTACCATGGTACGTTAAATCGCTTCAGTTGTGTCCGACTCTTGGCAGCACCATGGACTGCAGCCTGCCAGGCTCCTCTGTCCATGGATTCTCCAGGCAAGGACACTGGAGTGGGTTGCCATGCCCTTCCCCATTGCTATCATAGATGGTATTGTTGTTTTCCTTAACAATCTCCAGTAGTACTTATTCTATTTTTGTATGTTCTTTTGGGTTGTCTATATACACATTTATTTCATCTGTGTACAGTGTTGAATAAAGTTGAGTATAAACATTCAGAAAACAAAGATCATGGCATCTGGTCCCATCACTTCATGGGAAATAGATGGAGAAACAGTGGAAACAGTGTCAGACTTTATTTTTCTGGGCTCCAAAATCACTGCAGATGGTGACTGCAGCCATGAAATTAAAAGACGCTTACTCCTTGGAAGGAAAGTTATGACCAACCTAGATAGCATATTCAAAAGCAGAGACATTACTTTGCCAACGAAGGTTCGTCTAGTCAAGGCTATGGTTTTTCCTGTGGTCATGTGTGGATGTGAGAGTTGGACTGTGAAGAAGGCTGAGCACCGAAAAATTGATGCTTTTGAACTGTGGTATTGGAGAAGACTCTTGAGAGTCCCTTGGACTGCAAGGAGATCCAACCAGTCCATTCTGAAGGAGATCAGCCCTGGGATTTCTTTGGAAGGAATGATGTGAAAGCTGAAACTCCAGTACTTTGGCCACCTCATGCAAAGAGTTGACTCATTGGAAAAGATCCTGATGCTGGGAGGGATTGGGGGTAAGAGGAGAAGGGGACGACAGAGGATGAGATGGCTGTATGGCATCACTGACTCGATGGACGTGAGTCTGAGTGAACTCCGGGAGTTGGTGATGGACAGGGAGGCCTGGCGTGCTGCGATTCATGGGGTCGCAAAGAGTCAGACACGACTGAGCGATTGATCTGATCTGATCTGATAGGCATCTTTTGGAGAAGGCAATGGCAACCCACTCCAGTACTTTTGCCTGGAAAATCCCATGGACGGAGGAGTCTGGTAGGCTGCAGTCCATGGGGTCGCTAGAGTCGGACACGACTGAGTGACTTCACTTTCACTTTTCACTTTCATGCATTGGAGAAGGAAATGGCAACCCACTCCAGTGTTCTTGCCTGGAGAATCCCAGGGACAGGGCAGCCTGGTGGGCTGCCGTCTATGGGGTCGCACAGAGTCGGACACGACTGAAGTGACTTAGCAGCAGCAGCAGCATAGACATCTTTGTCTTGTTTATGACTTCAGGGGAAAAAATCACTCAATATCTTACCATTTGGGTTTAAACTCTTGAGATTTTTAAAGTAGGTAACCTTTATCAGAATAAGGAAGTTTATCTAATTTGCTGAGAGCATTTATTGTGAATATGTATTGATGAATTTATCAGATCTTTCTTCTGCACTGACTTTTGTTTATCCTTGGCTACTATACTGAATTATATTTAAGTGCTAAATTATTTTTTTCACTTCTATAACAAAGCAACTTTGTTGTTCTTTAATTGCTAAGTCATACCTGACTCTCTTGTGACCCCATGGACTTGCCCTCCAGGCTCCTCTGACAGTGGGATTTCCCAGGCAAGAATACTGGAGTGGATTGCCATTTTCTAGTTCAGGTGATCTTACTGACCCAGGGATCAAACCTATATCCCCTGCATTGCAGGCAGATTTTTTACCACTGAGCCACCAGGGAAGCCCACTTAGTTGTGATTTATTATCTTTGTATGTGTGGACATTGATTTGTTAATTTTTTGTTGGGATTTCTGTGTCACAGTTCTGAAAGCTGTTGACTTGTAATTTCTTTTTTCAATGCATTTTTCCAGGAGTGGATGTCAGGAGTATAGCAGGAACATGATGGGAAGTGTTTCATCTTTTCTGTTCTTTGAGAGACTGCATCTGATTTCCATTTGTATGGTTCTGTTATTTGAATGAATTTGCCTTTCATTCCTCTGAGCTTGAAATTTCCTTGGGGGAAGGTTTCTAATTGCAGAGTCAAATTCTTCAATTAGAGCTATTTATTTATGTTTTCTTTTTCTTCTTGAATCAGTTCTTGTAATTTATATTGTTCACCGAATTGCCCCTTTCAGTTAAAGTATTTATTTGCAAAAACTGTTCATAATATTCTTATTTTCTTTTCAGTGTCTGAAACATCTGAGAATAAGGGTAGTGATCCACTCTCCTCCTCTCTCTCCCTTCCCCTCCCTCTCTCTCACCAAGGGGATTGGATGGGGATGGATCCAGGAAGAGGCTTATCCATTTTACTAATATTTTAAAACAAAGGCAACTTCTCCTTTGAATTTTCACTGTTTTTATTTTTTTCTGCTTCTGCTTTATTGATTTTACTCTTTCAAAAATTATCTCCACCTTTTAAACCCCCTAACGTCCAATTTGTTACTTCTTTGTAGCTACTTAGAAGATTACAGCTTTGATTGTTCATCTTTTTCTTTTCACATACAGTCCTTTAAAGCTATAAATTTCCGGCTAAATACTGCTTTAGCTGCATCCTGCAGGTTTTTGTATATTGCACTGTTTTTTGCTCACAATAGTTTAAAGATTTCCTTCTTTCTTTTTTGACCCATGTGTAGTTTCTAAATCTATGGATTTTTTTCTAATTATCTTTGTATTATTTCTAGTCTAATTCTCCTGATCAGACAGCCTGTTCTGTGTGATTTCATTAACACTTGCTTAGATTTATTTTGTCTCTTAGCACGTGTTCTATTTTGGTTTTCTAAATGTTCCAGGTACTTAAAAGTAGTGTGTACTTTATAGTTGATCAATACATGGTTCTACATTTTTCAGTTAAGTTGGTAAGTCGGGTTTCAACCAAAGTAAACATTCTGCATCTTATCACACCTGCTAATTCCTCCAGTTTTCTCTAGCACATCAACTCACTCAGAATAGGTTGCTTTATATATTTGTTGGTTTGAATTGTTTAGTCATGTCCTAAACCTGTCATCAAGTTAAGGACGATGGAGGAAAAATGCTTTAAGTTGAAGGGCATTCTTCAAATCTTCTAGCAGGTTAAGGGTTATCTACATCAGACAAATGTGCATTTGTTGATTGCTGTAGTTGAAAAGAAAGCAATTTACATCAACTCAGTCTCTCTCTAGACCTGTAGATTAAATAAATCACGATATAAGAATTAACACAAATGCACATTTTCATCCTTGATACCAAGGATCACTTTTTATTAATTTAACCTAGATATTTGCTTGTGTTTGGACATTACTGGATGAATTTAAAAGCCAAATAAGCACCTGAAGCAAATAATTCTTCCCCACCTTTCATATGGATCAGTGTATGTGAATATAGGAATATTTTCAATTTTTTGCTGTAGTATTCTTTGAACAGTCAATAATCATGACTTTGCCTGTCTTTTCCTTTAGCTATCCTGTGAGGTAGATTAAGACATGACCTGGGTAGGTGCTCAGTCAGCCCATCCAGGCTTAATTGACCAAAGAAAGAAGGGCTTAAGAACATTCCTTTTCATAAATGCTTACTACTGTGGAAACCATTGACAATGTGATTCACTGGAATGTTCCCCAGGATAATAATGTTGCTGAATAAAATCAACTACTTCTTGTTTTCTTTTAAGAAATATTTGACTAAGAATTAATAACTTTAAGAGAATACTTTGTGCTACTCTAGAACAAACATTGTACTTACTGGACGTGCTTTATAACCTCTCTGAGCCTTTGGTTTTCATTCCTAATTCTCCTGTTGGAGTAATACCCACCTCTCAGGTCATTTGACACTGCAGCCTTATTAGAGGGAGCGTGGGTCCCAGTCACCATCCTTGACTTTGATGGCTCTCCCAGGTGTATAGTGTTTTTACCTCTTCTGCTTACTTACAAACACATATTGACAGCAGTTGTATGGAACAACCAGAGCTGGGTGTTGAAAGAGGCGCCTCCAGGTTTGTGATTTTACATGTGTACTCCTGATTGCCAGCAAGGTCTTTGTGAGTCTTGTGCTGCCACCTCCACCAGATCTCTTGGGTCTCAGTAAAGATGTTTATAAATAGGCCCCAAATCAAGCTTTCTGTGGGATAGGAATCATCTCTGACCATATTGTGACTGTCTGTCCAAAATCAAGCATCAAAGAGAAAAAAGGAACAAGACACAGGGAACTAGCATGCACACTGAAGAACTAAAGACGGCACAGGTTAGTCTAGCCACTCAATAGTTACATTAATTATGATGGTCTATGTGTACCAGTTATGAAACAAATTATAAAACTGGGCGAGAAATATCAAGACCCAAATCTGTGCTGTCTGGAAGAATCTACTTAATAGGAACACAGAGCTAAAGGTACAAGAAAGGTTAAAGATATATACCATAAGAACACTAATAAAGAGAAATCTGAAGTGACTGTGGGAATATTGGATGAATGCTAAAGAAAAGGACCAGCAGTGGAGATGTGCATCACGTGGATCGTTTCTAACATAGGCCGTATTCCGAGCCGTAATGCAATCTGAGTATATTTTGAAGTATTTAAATTGTGTAAAATCTTCTCTCACAACAATGGGATTAAATTATTAGTAATAAAGATAGGTGAAAATCCAAATTATTTGAAATTAACTCACTGTACAGAGAAGTCATCATGGGGAAAACCTATAAAAAGCTCTGCTACTGCTGCTGCATAAGTCGCTTCAGTCGTGTCCAACTCTATGCGACCCCAGAGACGGCAGCCCACCAGGCTCCACTGTCCCTGGGATTCGTGTAGCTAATACTGTTCTTTGAGGGAAATTTATAGCATTAAATATTTAAATTAGGAAGAAGAGATCTCAAAACAATGATCTAAACTTTAAGAAACCAGGAAAATAAGAGCAAATCGAAGTGAAGGCAAACGGAAGGATTAATAGAGATAAGAACGGAGATGGATGAAACTGAAAACCGAGTGACAGTGGAAAATACCCATGAATCTAGAGCTGATTCTTTTAAATGTATTAATAAAACCAAGAAACCCTAGTCAGAGCAAGGAAAAAAGACTCAAATTAACAGTGTTAATGAAGGAGAAGGACACTGACAAATCCTCCCAGCTTGAGAAGATACGAAGTATGTGGTGTGAACAACAGTAGACATTTCACTCCTGAGATAAAGACTACTTTTTCGAAAGGCACAAATACCAACGCTCACTCAAGAAGAAATAGCCTAAATAGTCTTACATCTATTATACTCATTGACAAAGTAGAAATTTTCCCATAAAGGAAAATTCAAGCCCAGCCAGCTTCACTGATGAATTCTACCAACCATTTATAGAAGAAATTATATCAGTTCTCCAAGAAGTACACAAGGAAAGAGGACTTTCCAGGTCACTTTTTGGTGCCAGCATTACTTGACACAACAACCAGATGAAGTCATTAAAAAAATTCCTCAACGACACAGATGTGAAAGTCCTCAAGTATCTTAGCAGATTGAATCTACAGTGTGCAAAAAGCACGATGCGGCGTGACCAGGTTGCTTATCCTATGAAGGTGCACTGTTCAGTACTTAAAGTCGGTCAGTTCATCGAGTCACCAGAAAAGAGAAAGAAAATAAGCTATGATCATCTCAACAGATGTATATAAAGAAATTTCTTAACCTGTTTTTTTAAAAAATGGCCCCCATACATGCAGCCTACCTAATGATGAAGATTTGACTGCTTTCCCTCCAAAATCAGAGTCCAGGCAAGGAGGCCACCTATTCAGCTGTAGGTTCTGGCCAGTCCAATACAGCGAGGACAATCACACATACATTTTGGAAAAGGAAGAAATAAAACTGTCTCTACAGAAGACAGGATTATCTACAACTAACTGTATTTCCATATACTAACAATGAATATTGCAAATTTTAAAATTAGTTTCATTTACAAGAAGACAAAAAAAAAAAAACACAAACCCACGAAATAGATTTCTGTTGACATTTTCAGGATATGTATGCTGAACATTACAGAACCCTAAAGAAATGAAATAAGTAAAATGATTTCTTAGTGATAGGAAAGGCTGTCTGTGTTCTTGGATCAGAAAACGCAGTGTGGTTCGGATGTCCGGTTCTTCCCACACTGGGCAGTGGCTTTAACTCAGCCCCAGTCGGAGTCTCAGCAGAGCTTCTGTAGGCTGAGAAACTGTTCCCACAGTTGGTGGAAAAGTTCCAGTTTTATGAGTTTTCCACAGCTCTTCCATCAGTTCATCACTTGAAAGTAGATACCTGTGTAAGAAGGTATCAATGATGTAATTTCTTCAAGAGAAAGTGGTAACGTCTGGATTTCAGACTCTCTTTTAGGTCACATTTCACAAGAACAAAACTAGAAATTTCAAACTAACATAGTGTCCTCTATGTGCCTGATTAATCTTTTGGGGAAAAAATTAAGTAGATAGAGTGACTCCCTGGACTATTTTCTTTGATTTTTTTGATATTTAGTTGACCATTATCATCTGTATAATTGAGCATCAGCCTTAGAATTAAACTCACATGTTCTTTCTCCCAACTCCCTGCGTATTAGAATTCTTTTGGTTGGTTTTAGAAACATTCTAGAATTTTAAAACATTTTGCATCTAATATAACGCTGAAAACATGAAATCTACATAATGTATGCAGCGTAACTAATATTAGAAGCATGTTCAAGGAGCAGCCTGTGGGGTTAATAGAGTTTAATTTGCAAGACAAATGAAGGCTTATTTCCTCCTAGGCACTCTGCTCTTCATTCTGGTAGGGCCACTTTTGAAGAATAGTCCATTAATAGATGATGAGAACCCTTGTTGGACAGGAGCAGTATCAGCCAGCAGTGGAATCAGAGCCTTTCCACTCAGAGGGTGTTTGCCAGAATACAGAGCCCTTGATTAAAATGCAGCGCTTAAATAGTTCTGTGCGGGCTTCCTCACACAGCCACAGATGGGCAGGGGGGAGGACGCACAAATGCTTTATCTCTGTGATAAACCAAGATTACAGAAATAAAAATAGATAATCCAGATGCCCCCACAGACAGTGGGAAGTTTTTAAGTAAACCAAGACTTAATCCACTTAATGTGGAAATATTCTGCATTAAAAAAAAAAAATGTTTTCAAGAATCTTTATAACAAAGGAAGATCCTTATAATAAACATCCTACCTGAATTTATCCAAAGAAAATTAAAATGATTAAAAGACTGAAAGGAACATGTTCAGTCAACAGTGGTTATCTCTGGTTGATGGGATTGCAAGTAATTTATAACTGCCTGTGAGCTCAGCAGAGTCAGCGGAGCTGGCTTGAGAGTTTTTCAGCAGGAGACACCCTGGCATTTGAGACACCCTAGTCTTTGTGCTGCTGACCGTTGCCTCGCTAAATGCCAGTGGTGTTCCCTAGTTGCTGTGAAGCCAGCGGTGCCTTCACATTTCCTGAACATCCATAGATGAGCACTAGCCCTGAGATCCCTAGGTCAGCGGCTCCCACATTGGCAGGAGAGCATCCGAAAGCGTGTTGCCATGCTGATTATGGCCTACAGTTGCGGTCAGATCTAGCAGAAGGCTGAGAGACGCCTCTAGCTCCATCTTTATTGATGACTTATGGACAGAAAAGAGGATTTGTAGCCAGATAGAAATGTGTTCGAAAACCAGGTGGCCCTGTCTTGTTTTCTCCCAGCCCTTCTGCACCTGAGGCTGACTTGGGACCACCCAGGGTCAGGCGTCCCCTACTCCAGGGCAGGCGTGTGCCATGGAGGAGCCAGCCCTGGCTGGTCAGAGATCTCCTAGAGGACAGGGGATTTGATTCAAGGAGGAAAACTGGAGTGAGCAGTTTGGGGAAGTCAGATGTTTAAAACATGAAAAGAAGCAGCACTCTTGAGTGGCAGAGGTTTTGAGTTTCATGGTCTTGATGTGCCAGTGTCTCTCCTGGGGCTGGCGGATCCAGGGGAACAGGTTCAAAGGCAGAGAGCCCGTTTGAGCGGCCCCGGCACACAGGCATGCTGCGCAGGGGGCAGCCAGCGGCTGAGCGTGCGCGGCAGCGCCTCTCTCCCAGGAGGAGCCGGGCCGCCGCCCGCTCCGCGCCATGGGGCCGCCTGCAGCCCCTGACCGCTCAGCTCCAGAGAAGGGCACCCGCACACCGGTTTCTTCCGCACTCCCGCAGAACTGACCGATTCTGCAGCTTTTAAAGGGACTCAGGGCTTAATCTCTTACGGTGCCATTCTGAGACACTTCCACAGCATCTTCTCTTTGGCCTTAGCAAACCCCTAGATCCTGTGGCACGCTGCACGTCAAGGCTTTGACTGCTGTTTACGTCACCTTTTTTAGAAATTTGACTGAGTTCTTAAACCAAAATTTAGACCTTTCGTTCATAGGGCAGTGGCTTGGATTGAGGTTTTCATCTTTTTCTCAAACCACTCCTTCTCTCAGCAGATGTTTGCGTGCCTCGAGGAGCTCTTGGTTTCTCAGCAATGCCCTGTGGTGGGACGTGCCCCCAGGAAACGACCTTGAAATGAAGGAACGCGCTAGCTCAGCTCAGTGTATTTACGTATAAGAGAAAAGCCTAAGTCTTTGTGTTGGCCTTGAAGACCAACCCCATGCAGATGCTGGACCAGGCTGTGACACGCACGTGTGGCCCCGTATGAGGGCTGGTTTTGACTGCCCCCGGGCGTCTCAACCACAGTGGTGCCATGCCCGGCCCCTCCGAGGCTGCTGGCCGGGAGCCGGTGGGCTCTGTGGTCAGGCCCACCGGCA